>NW_027187273.1:1879295-1933084 GCF_028583685.1 Petaurus breviceps papuanus | reverse complement strand
ACAATTATTGTTTTTCCATGTAGGAATGTTAATAGTTCAACTTTGATAAGTTCCTTATGATTTCTTTTCCCTGTTTGCCTTCTCATGCTTCTCTTGCTTCTTGTATCTGAATGTCAAATTTTCTGTTCAACTCTGCTTTTTTCAGCAAGAACTCTTGAAAGTCCTCTATTCCACTGAATGACCATATTTTCCCCTGAAACATGATGCTCAGTTTTGCTGGGTAGGTGACTCTTGGTTTTAATCCCAGCTCATTTGACCTCTGGAATATCATATTCCAAGCCCTTCGATCCCTCAGTGTAGAAGCTGCCAGATCCTGGGTTAACCTAATTGTGTTTCCACAATATTCAAATTTGTTCTTCCTAGCTGCTTGTAATATTCTCTCCTTAATCTGGGAATTCCATAACCTGGCTATAATATTCCTAGGAGTTTTCTTTTTGGGGATCTTTTTCAGCAGGTGATCGGTGGATTCTTTCAACTTCTATTCTGCCCTCTGATTCTAAAACATCAGGGCAGTTTTCTTTGAGAACTTCTGGGAGGATGATTTCTAGGTTCTTACTTTGATCATAGGTTTCAGGTAGTCCAATAATTTTTAAATTATATCTCCTGGATCTATTTTCCAGGTCAGTGGTTTTTCCCATGAGATATTTCACATTGCCTTCTGTTCTTTCATTTGTTTGGATCTGTTTAACAGCATCTTGATTTCTCATAAAGTCACTAGTTTCCATTTGCTCCAATCTAATTCTGAAGGAATGACTCTCCTCAGTGAGCTTTTGAGATTCTTTTTCTATCTGGCAAATTCGGCTTTTTAAGGCATTCTTCTCCTCATTGCCTTTTTGAGCTTCTTTTGCCATTTGAATCAGTCTGTTTTTTAAGGTGTTATTTTCCTCAGTCAGGCTGTTGCCTCTCATTTCATAATTTTCTTGCATTGTTCTCATTTCTCTTCCCAATTTTTCCTCCACTTCTCTGCTTCTTAAGGTCCTCTGTGGCCTGTAACCAGCTTGTACTTCCTTTGAAGCTTTTGGTGCAGGAGTTCTGACTTCACTGTCTTCCTCCTGTTCCATGCTTTGCTCCTTTTTGTCCCCAAAATAGGAGTCTAATGTTGGAATCTTCTGTCTGCTTTGTTTCCTTTGCCTAGTCATGTCACCCCTCAGTCACTTGACCCCTGGGCTTTTTGGCACAGTAGGACTCTGCCACCAGACAGGGGAGCTTTTGTCCCAAATGCTGGGGTTTTCTCAGCTGGCAGAGGTATTAGATGGGTACTCTCTCTGAGGTCTCCACATGCTCTGGCAAGCTGGACATATACCCTAGGACCTCCACCATATACTGCAATCCAGATCCAAGCAGGTTAAAGCAAGAGTGATTACCCCTCAGACTGGTGCTTGTTCGCCCTACACTCTGCAGGCCAGGAGCTGAAGCTGCCACGTAGTGCTGGCTGGCTGTGCCAGCACCTCAATGGCTTCTTGCCCCAGGGGGGCAAAAGCCATGTACTCCTACTTACTGGTCCCAAAGTCCAGACTGCACTGTCCCTCACTTTGTCCTTCGCATCTGTGTGTTGATAAACCTGGAAACGGGCACAGCTGCTGCTGTTCTGGAGTCCCTCTGGGCGGGCTGGTCAGGCCTGCCCTGGGGCTAAAGCCTTGGCATGAGGCTGGGCTCGGCTCCCAGAGTGCTGCACTGGCCAATTCCTGCCAGCCTGCCCTGCTGTCCTCAGTGGAAGGTTTGCTTCTATGTGTCATTTTGTGGGTTCCGCAGCTCCAAAGTTTGTTTAGAGTCCCCTTTTTACATGGATTGGGGAAGGTGGAAGCCAGAGCAGCTGGGGAGGTCCTACTTCTACTCCACCATCTTGGCTCCCCTCCCCCCCACTGTCCTTTTTAAAGAGGATTATAGAATTTTTTATTTTATGTTGAAGGGATGGTTTAATCAGATATATCTAAGGCAGAACAAGAAAGAAACAAAGAGGGATATTACAGTAGCACCTTGCCTATTCCCTAAAATGGGGCAGCAGCCAACACCTCCATATCAAGACACTTCAGGACAGGGAAGACAAACAACTAAGGGTATTGCTAAAGAATCTCAGGTATATTGTCCTTCAGGCAGTTTATGCTGGTAAATGTTTAACAGATAACTCTTGGGGAAAAATTGAAACAGGAAACACTTCTCTGTCTCTTTCTTAAATCTAGACACATTCAAAAAAAAAATCAAGTCACAAGTTATAGCATTGCCAGTGTCAGATGAGTAAGAACTCACATTGAAATTTCAATAATAGACTTGCAAATCATAAGAGCTGGTTCCAATATACTCCTGCCTTCAGGCTAAGGAAGGAAGAGGTAGTCTATGATGGTATTAAAGAAACTGCTCCCAGGATTTGGAGTAATATTACATTAAGTTCTCAGAGGATCTATTGATGGGACAACTGGGCTCCTCATCACTTCATTCATAAGAGAAGCTCTAGAATCTTTATATTTTATAAGGAAGGGATAGGATCTGGTTGCTTTCCCAGTCTCTGAGTTCATGATCACCAATCAGGATGGTTGCATGGTAAAGAGAAGTTCCCAGCTTGGGAATTTTCTTGAAAATTCCAGAAATAAAGAGAGGTATAACAAGGACAGAGATGGATGATAGATTAAAAAGGAGGCCCAAAAAACTAGAAGTCTCATCATTTGTTCAATGTTAATAGTAATACCACCTAAACATATGTCATAGAAGTAAATAAGAATAACTCAAATTAGTTCATCTGTGTTAACTTTGGAAAGCACTTTGAAAACTTCAAACAACACACAAATTAATATGAAGAATTGTTATGATGTTGTGTTGTTTTCTATAAATTTTAGTAAATTGAATCCTGTTACAACTGTATTAGAGGAGTTCATTATTTAAAGACTCCCTGCAGTGAATCCTTTTGTTAAGCCAAATAATCAGTCAGTCATCATGTAATGTGATTATTCATAGCACATGAAAATTTCCATTCGTAATGTGGATAATCACATCTGTAATGAACTATGAGTGTCATTCAGTATGTTCCTATGTGAGTTTTCAAAATCAAGAGGGCTGGGGGTGGGGACAGTCAAGGTTCACCTTAGGTTTCTTCTGAAACCCCTGAGGAACATAGTCTCCTACCCTGGCAGTACCAAAAGCATACATTGCTGACTGAGCATGGCAGATACCCAGTCATAATGTGAATTCCATTCCTAATCTCTTTGATTTCATTTTAAGCCAGGAAAACAAGAAATGCAGTTGAGATAAACAAACTATTTGATTCTTTCAGGTTCATCGGCATGCCTTTCCTGCTAGCTCATTTCATCTCATGGCAATGGTGAGCTCAGCTGGAGGGGGAGGAAAGAGGCATCTACCTAAACCTGGATTAGAAACACAGACTATCAGAATGGGAAGGAATCATAGAGAGCACCTAGTTCAATCCTTTCGTTCCAGTGTCATAAAAACTGAGGCCCAATCTCAGCTAAGTCAGTGGTAGGGAAGGAATTCAGGGGTATTGAATTCCAGGTTCCTGTCTCCCTCTTTGTCTCTGTTTGTGTCTCTCTGGGTCTCTATCCTTTCTCTGACTCTGTCGGTATGTCTCTCTCTGTATGTCTCTCTCTGTTTCTGATTCTCTGTTTCTACCTTTCTGTATGATTTTTTTTTGGTCTGTCTTCCTCCCACTAAACATCAGTTAATAGGTCAAAAAGCATTTTAAAAAGGGTATGTTGTGCCAGGAACTGTGATAAACTCTGGGCATATAAAGAAAAGTTTAAAAAACACTATTTCCACTCTCAAGGAGAGTGTATTTCAATGGTGGTTGGAGTAGGAAGTGGAGAGGGGGAAAGATAAAACATTTAAATAACTACATATATAATGATATATACAGAATAGATAGAAGTCTGAAAGAGGAACATAGTTAATCAAGACTAGAAGGGACTTTAGAGGGCATTTAGTCTCATACCATAATTTTGTAGGTGAGAAAAATGAAGCCTAAGGAATTTAAGTGACTTTCCTAAGTTTATATGGGGATTAAGAGTGAGAGACAAAGGGGCGTCCAGGTAGCACAGCGAGTAAGAGCACCAGCTCCAGTGTCAGGATGACCTGGAGATCAAATCCCGGGCTCAGACACTTAGCACCCACCCAGAAACACCTGGCCATGTAACCTTGAGCAAGTTACTTAACCCCAATTGCTTAGGGGTGGCCAGCCAGGTGGCTCAGTGAGTAAGAGCACCAGCTCCAATGTCAGGATAACCTGGGGATCAAATCTGGGCTCAGATACTCAGAACCACACCCAGAAATAACTGGCCATGTAACCTTGAGCAAGTTACTTAACCCCGATTGCTTAGAAAAAAAAAAAAAGAGTGAGAAGCAAAATTTAAACCCAGGTCCTATGATTCTCCAAATGGTATCAGAGAAGCCCAAATGCTCTTGATCATCTTTATTCCCTTCAGAAAACAAAGAAACTTGCTTAGACATGACCCAGTCACACTTCTTAGGTGATGGCATGGAAGGCACCTCAAGGCCCAAAACACAGCCAACCTATCCATCCCAACCCCTTTTCAATATATCTCATATTTTTAGAGTTACTATTAAGGACTATAATTCATAGAACTAATTGTGATAGATTTTTATGTTTGCACTGAGCTAGAAATTTCCCCCAATTATCAAGGTGTCTGATGGTCCCCATTAAATATCTCTCCTGAACCAAATTTTCTATTTATTTAGCAAGCCATGCATATTATTGGTCATTGATAAAAAGTTTCAAAGAACACTGATTCCTAACACATTTGAGGTGCTTCAGTCTCAGTAAGAGAACTGAGTAAAGAAAAGGCAATGTTCTCTATAAAAGGTAATTTTTGCCAAAGGAGAGATTCTTTCTCCTAAGTCGATGTTCCCCAGTCCTCAAACTTTATAGAAATGTCAGAGATTATTCAAATAATCCATGACTTTAACTCCTGGTGTGGTAAATTCTTGATTGCAACTATTCTATCAATTTTTTTAATTCTAGGAAATTACTTGAAACATATGACTCACCTGCCATAGTAAGGTTAAGGAAGTGTCAGAGGTGGCATATGAACCTGTGTCTTCCATATTTCTAAGTCTAGCACTTTATTAATGACACCAACCTACTCATTATCATGTTTATTTTTCAGGTAGGAGTGTTGGTGGGAAGGCAAAAAGCTAAGAAGGATACTAGGAAGGAGCTATAGAAATAGACTCCTTCATTAGTTTGGGAATCCCTACTATAAATACATCAAAGTCTGGTTGAAAATACTGAAATCCCTATAGGGTGGAGGGGGCAGAGCCAAGGTGGTGGAATAGAAAGAGGACTTCAGTGAAGCCCTGGCTTCCACCTCCTCCAATACATATAAAAATATGAATCTAAACAAACTTTAGAGCTACAGAAACCACAAAGTGACCGAGAAAAACAAATCTCTGGCTGAAGGAAGCCCAGGAAGCCAGCATGAAGGGTCCATCACAGCATGCTAGGAATGGAGCACAGTCCCAATTGAGCCCTGGTTTTAGCCCCAGGGTAGCCCCAACCAGACTGAGCTGGACCAGACTTCATTAGAGTAAATCACCAGCACCTGTAGCTGTTTCCAGACTTCTCAATCCACAAATGCCAAAGATAAAGTAAAAAGTCAGTGTGCAACTTTGCTGGGAACAGGGGGAGCACAATGCAGCCACTGTTGCATGGCTGCTTCCAGTACTCCTGGACTGCAGATTGTAGGAGGATCAAGTGACCATTCAGAGGGTAATCACTTTTGCTTTGACCTGTGTGGATCCGGATCACGGTCTTCAGTAGTGGCCTGGGGTGTGTGACCAGTGAGCCAGAGTGTGTGGGGGCTGTAGAGAGGGCACACATCTAATAACTCTGGCAGATGCAAAAAAAAACCCAGCAATTTGGGACAGAGCTCCCTCCATTCTGGAAGCAGAGTTCTACTGTGGCAAAGACCTCAAAAGTCAAGTAATTGGCTTCCAATATGAGCAAGCAACAAAAGTACAAATAGACCATAAAATCCTTTTGGGGAAGACAAAAAGGAGCAAAGCATGGAGTGGGAGGAAGACAGTGAAGTCAGAACTCCTGCATCAAAAGCCTGGAAAAAAATATGAATTGGTTAAAGGCCATGGAGGAGCTTAAGAAGGATTTTGAAAATCAAGTAAGAGAAGTGGAGGAAAAATCGGGAAGGGAAATGAGAATGATACAAGAAAATCATGAAAAGCTATCCAATAGCCTGCTAAAGGAGACCCAAAAATACACTGAAGAAAATAACACCTTAAAAATAGACTAACTCAAATGGCAAAAGAGACCCAAAAAGCCAATGAGGAGAAGAATGCTTTAAAAAGCCAAATTTGCCAGATGGAAAAGGAATTTCAAAAAGTCAGTGAAGAGAATAATTCCTTCAAAATTGCATTGGAGTGGCAGAGGCATGGAAGATGACCCTGGGCAGTTCAGAGGCCTGGACAAGGCCTGATCAACATGGTGGCAAGCTGACCGCCCAAACACAAGGGCCACTGCCAGGCCTATCACTGCAGGGCTGGGACTGGACAGAGCACCGTAAGGGTCAAATGCAGGGCCCCTGCCACAAGCAGCAGGTACCTCCGGGGCTACCAATCCATAGCCCCTATCTGGACTTCCAGGGACAAGGATGGCAGAGTGAATCCAGACTGCTCCAAACCCCCCTCTTATGTGGAAACATAGTAATTATTGCCCCAGGGCAAAACTTTAAACAGTAAAGCCTTGGGAACCTTAGAGGAAGGGCATGGCTAGGGCCCTGCCTCAAAATGGGTAAAAAGCAGACTGCAAAGACAAAGACTCTGGAGTCCTACTATTGTGAGAGGGAGGAACCAAATTAAGAGGGAGAGAGTGATGACTCCATACCCAAAGCTGAAGCTTCAACAAGGAACTGGTCTCAAGCACAGAAAGCATTCTTAGATGAGCTCAAAAGGAACTTTGAAAACCAAATGAGAGAGATAAAAGATAAAATGAATAATTCTTTTAAAATCAAAATTAAAAAATTAGAAAAACATTACAGTGAAGAAAACAGTTCCTTAAAAAGAAAAAGGTGTAATATGGAAAAGGAACTCCAAAAAGTAACTGAGGAAAATAATTTGCTAAAAACTAGAATCAAATAAATTGAAGTGAATAACTCTATGAGGAACCAAGAATCATTCAAACAAGACATCAAGAATGAAAAATTAGAAAAAGAGGTAAAATATCTCAATGGAAAAATAACTGACCTGGAAAACAGATCCAGGAGAGATAATCTGAGAATTATAGGCCTACCAGAAAATCATGACAAAAAAAAATGAGCCTGGACAAGATCTTCCAAGAGTTCATCAAGGAAAACTGCCCTGAGATACTAGAGCCAGAGGATAAAATAGAAATTGAGAGAATCCACTGGACACCTCCTGAAAGAGATCACAAATTGAAAAATCCTCGAAATGTTGTGGCCAAACTCTAGAACTATGAGGTAAAGGAGAAAATACTAAAAGCAGCCAGAAATAAACAATTCAAATATTGAGGAACCACAGTGAAGATCACACAGGACCTGGCAGCCTCTACACTGAAATACTAGAGGAAGTGGAATACAATTTTTTGCAAGGGAAAAGAGCTCAGGTTACAACCAAGTATCATCTACCCAGTGAAACTGAACATAATCTTCCAGGCAAGGAGATGGTTATTAAATGATATAACAGATTTCCAGACCTTCCTGATGAAAAACCCAGATATCAATGGAAAATTCAACCTCCAATTATGACATGCAAGAGAGACAAAGAAAGGTAAACAAGGAAAAAAAACACAAACACACACACACACAAACAAACAACTTGTTATTTAATTAAACTGTTTATAGACAAGTAGAGGATATGGGTATAAATTACACAAAATGACAATTAAAAAAACCTTATTAAGGGCTACAAAGGGACTGCAATGGAAGAAGAGGAAAGAATGAAGTGGAAAAGGATAAATTATGCCACAGAAAGAGGCATAAAAACAATATAATAGAGGGAAAGAAGGGAGGGAGATGAGCATTATATGAGCCTTTCCCTCATTGGTTCTTGTGCAAGGATGGAATAACACAACCAGTTAAGCATAGGATTCTATCAAGAAGAGACACAAAATGTATCATAATAAAGGGAAAGAGAGGAGGGAGAGGAGATTTACATGCTTCTCAATCATGGTTCAAAGAAGAAAAAACATATTATATTAAGTATAAAAATCTATCATATCCTATAGGTATTAGGAGGGGGGAAAGGCTTAGAAAGGGGGGGTAGTTACAAGGGAGAAAAGAAGTAAGGGGGAAGGGGAGGAAAAAGTAGGTGGGCTTATAAGAAGGGAATCTTGAGGGTGGCTATGGTCAAAAAGAAAACTCCTAAGGAGGAGAAGAGAGAAGAGGAGAAAAATAAAAGCATATATAGGGGAGGGAATAGGTTGGAGGGAAAGAGAGAGATAGTAATCATAACTGTGAATGTGAATGGGATGAACTCTCCCATAAAACAGAGGCAGATAGCAGAATGGATTAAAAACCATAATCCTACAATATGCTGTTTACAAGAAACACATCTGAAACAGAGGGATACACACAGGGTAAAGGTAAAATGCTGGAGTAAAATATGTCATGCCTCAGCTAAAGTAAACAAGCAGGGGTAGCAATCCTTATTTCAGATAAAGTAAAAGCAAAAAATGATCTAATTAAAAGAGATAAGTAAGGAAACTATATCCTGCTTAAAGTCACCATGGAGAATGAAGCAATATCATTACTTAACATATATGCACAAGTGGTATAGCATCCAAAATCCTAGAGGAGAATGTAAGGGAATTGGAGGAAGAAATAGATAGCAAAACTATACTAGTGGGGGAATTTAACCTCCCCCTCTCTGAACTTGATAAATCCAACCTCAAAATAAACAAGAAAGAAATTAAGGAGGTGAATAGAATTTTAGAGAGGGTAGGTATGATAGATCTCTGGAGAAAACTGAATGGGGATAAAAGAGAATATACCTTCTTCTCAGCAGTACATGACACATACACAAAAATCGACCATGTGCTAGGACAAAAAAAACCTCACAATTCAGTGCAGAAAGGAAGAAATATTAAGTGCATCATTCTCAGATCATGATGCAATAAAAATCATATGCAATAAAGGGCCATGGAAAGACAGAATAAAAACTAATTGAAAACTAAACAATTTAATCCTAAAAAGTGAGGGGGTAAAACAAGAAATTATACATACAATCAATAACTTCATTCAAGAGAATGACAATAATGAGACAACATACCAAAATTTGTGGGATGCGGCAAAGGCAGTTCTTAGGGGAAGTTTTATATCCCTGAATGCATACATGAATAAATTAGAGAAAAGGGAGATCAATGAATTGTGCATTAAATTGAAAAAGCTAGAAAAAAAGCAAATTGAAAATCCCCAATTAAATACTAAATTAGAAATGATGAAAACCAAAGGAGAGAAAAATAAAATTGAAATTAAGAAAACTATTGAATTAATAAAAAAAACTAAGATCTGGTTTTATGAAAAAAAACAATAAAATTGATAGACCTTTAGCCAATATGATAAAAAAAGGACGAAGAAAATCAAATTGTGAGTATCAAAACTGAAAAGGGTGAATCTACCTCCAATGAAGAAGAAATTAAAACAATAGTTAGGAATTATTTTGCCAAATTATACACACATTAATTTGACAATCCTAGTGAAATGGATGAATATTTACAAAAGTACAAGTTGCCCAGATTAACTCAATACGAATTTACTTATATAACCCCATCTCAGATAAAGCAATTGACCAAACCATCAGTGAACTCATTAGGAAAAAATCTTCAGGGCCAGATGCATTTACTACTGAATTCTATCAAACATTTAAAGAACAATTGATTCCAATACTCAATAAACAATTTGGGAAATTTAGTGAAGAAGGAGTCATACCAAATTCTTTTTATGACACAAACATGGTACAGATACCTAAATCAGGAAGAGATAAAACTGAAAAAAAAATTATTGACCAATTTCCCTCACGAATATAGATGCAAAAATTTTAAGTAAAATATCAGCAAAAAGACTACAGCAACTTATCACAAGAATAATCCACTTTGGTCAGGTAGGATTTATTACACAATGCAATGATGGTTTAATATTAGGAAAACCATCAGTATAATTGATCATATCAACAATAAAAATACCAGAAACCACATGATTATCTCAATAGATGCAGAAAAGGCTTTTGAAAAAGTACAACATCCTTTCCTATTACAAACACTAGAAAGTATAGGAATAAATGGAGCCTTCCTTAAAATAATAAGTAGCATCTATTTGAAGCCATCATTAAGTATTATATGTAATAGAGATAAGCTAGAAGCGTTTCCAGTAAGATCAGGGGTGAAACAAGGGTGTCCACTATCACCCCTTTTATTCAATCTGGTACTAGAAATGCTAACAGTAGCAATTGGAGAAGAAAAAGAAATCAAAAGAATCAAATTAGGCAAAGAAGGGACCAAGTTATGACTCTTTGCAGATGATATGATGATATACTTAGACAATCCTAAAGAATCAAGTAAAACACTACTTGAGACAATAAATAAATTTGGCAAAGTTGCAGGATATAAAATAAACTCACATAAATCCTCACCATTCCTGTATATTTCTAATGAAATCCAACAGCAAGAGATAGAAAGAGAAATCCATTTAAAGTTACTGTAGACATTATAAAATATTTGGCAATCTACCTGCCAAAACAAACTCAGGACCTATATGAACACAACTACAAAACACTTTTCACACAAATGAATTCAGATCTAACTAATTGGAAAAACATCAATTTCTCATGGCTGATTCAAGCTAATATAATAAAAATGATAATTTTACCTAAATTAAATTACATATTTAGTGCCATACCAGTCAATTTACCAAAAAATTACTTTATAGAAATATAAAAAATAGTAACAAAATTCATTTGGAAGAACAAAAGCTCCAGAATATCAAGGGAATTAATGAAAAGTAATGCTAGGCAAGGTGGCCTAGCTATACCAGATTTTTATCTGTATTATAAAGCATCAGTCATCAAAACTACTTGGTACTGGCTGAGGAATAGAGCAGTGGATCAATGGAATAGATTGGGTACATGAGACTCAGCAGTCAATGACTATAATAATCTACACTTTGATAAACACAAAGACCCCAGTTTTTGGGATAAGAACTCACTATTTGACAAAAACTGCTCAGAAAATTGGAATATAGTTTCTTTTTTTTCTTTTTCTTTTTTTTTTGGAGGGCAATTTGGGGTTAAGTGACTTTCCCAGGGTCACATGGCTAGTTTTTGTGTTAAGTGTCTGGGGCTGGATTTGAACTCAGGTCCCACTGACTCCAGGGTCAGTGCTCTTTTCACTGCACCACCTAGCTGCCCCAAAATTGGAATATAGTATGGCAGAAACTGAGCATAAGCCATTATCTAACACTGTATATTAAAATTAATTCTAAATGGGCACATGATCTAGGTATAAAGGATGATACTGTAAGTGATCTGGGAAAGCAAGGAATAGTTTACCTGTCAGATTTATGGAGAGGGGAAGACTTCATGACCAAACAAGAATTAGAGAGCATTATAAAATACAAAATGGATAACTTTGATTACATGAAATTGAAAGGCTTCTGTACAAACAAAACCAATGTAACCAAGATTAAGAGGGAAGTGGGAAATTGGGAAAGAATTTTTACAAACAATGTCTCTGCTAAAGGCTTCATTTCTAAAATATAAAGAGAATTGAGTCAAATCTATAAGAATACATGTCATTCCCCAATTGATAAATGGTCAAAGGATATGAACAGGCAGTTCTCAGAGGAAGAAATTAAAGATATCTATAAACATATGAAAAAATGCTCTAAATCACTATTGATTAGAGAAATGCAAATCAAAACAACTCTGAGGTCCCACATCTCACTGGTCAGATTGACTAAGATGACAAAACAGGAAAATGATAAATGCTGGAGAGGATGTGGACAAATTGGAACACTAATACATTGCTGATGGAGTTATGAACTGATCCAACCATTCTGGAAAGCAATCTGGAACTATGTCCAAAGGGCTATAAGTAACTTCATATCCTTTGACCCAGCAATACCACTTCTAGGGTTGTATCCCAAAGAGATCACAGAAGCAGGAGGAAGACCCATATGTACAAAAATATTTACAATAGCTCTTTTTGTGGTGGCAAAGAATTGGAAATTAAGGGGATGCCCATCAATTGGGGAATGGCTTAACAAGTTATGGTATATGAGTGTAATGGAATACTATTGCTGCATAAGAAATGGAGAGCAGATGGACTTCATGTTTACCTGGAGAGGCTTATGTGAACTGATGCTGAGTGAGACGAGCAGAACCAGGAGAAATTTGTACACAATTACAGATGCAACATATGTGTGATGATGAACTTTGGTAGACTGGACTCTTCTCAGAAATGCAGGGCTATAAGTGAACTCCAGGAGACTTGTGATGGAGAGAGATGTCTACATTCAGAGGGGGAACTGGAGGGAACGGAGTTTGAATGCAGATTGAAGCAGATTGCCTGCTCTCTTTCTTTTTCTTGTTTTGTTTTGTTTCCTTTTTCTCATTGTTGATTCCATCCAATACAATCTTTCTTTGTGACCTGATCAATGTCTAGTGTGGAAGTATCTGCAGACCGTATACCTGATTGTGTGCTGCCATGGGGGGAGGGAAGGAAAAGGAGGGGAAGAGGGTTTGAAGCTTAGAGAACTGAGGAACTGAATTTTGTAAACTAAAAGCAAATGAACAAATTAATAAAGACAAAAAAATTAGATTGGAGCAATTGGAAGCTAATGACTTTATGAGAAATCAAGATACTATAAAACAGATACAAACAAATGAAAAAATAGAAGCCAATGTGAAATAACTCATTGGAAAAACCATTAACCTGGAAAATAGATACAGGAGAGATAATTTTTAAATTATTGGTCTACCTGAAAGCCACGATCAAAAAAAGACTCTAGACACAATCTTTCAAGAAATTATCAGATATTGCCCTGATACTCTAGAACAGAGGGCAAAATAGAAATTTAAAGAATTCACTGATCACTTCTTGAAAAAGATCCCAAAAAGAAAACTCCTAGGAATATTATAGCCAAATTCCAGAGTTCCCAGGTCAAGGAGAAAGTATTGCAAGCAGTCAGGATAAAACAATTTGAGTACTGTGGAAACACCATCAGGATAACACAAGACCTAGCAGCTTCTACATTAAGGGACCGAAGGGCTTGGAATATGATATTCCAGTGTTAAAGGAGCTAGCTAGGACTAAAACCATGAATCACCTACCCAGCAAAAGTGAGTATAATGCTCTAGGGGAAAAATATGGTAATTCAATGAAATAGAGGACTTTCAAGCATTCTTGATGAAAAAACCAGAGCTGAACAGAAAATTTGACTTTCAAATACAAGAAGCATGAGAAGATAAACAGGAAAAAGAAATCATAAGGAACTTATTAAAGTTGAACTATTTATATTCCTACATGGAAAAACTATATTTGTAACTCATAAGACTTTTCTCAGTATGAGGATAGCTGAAGGGAATATATGTGTGTGTGTGTACATATACATATATGTATAGGAGGATGTATGTGTATATAAATATATATATATGAGTGTTGGCATTTGCATGTTCATGTATGCATAGAGAGCACAGGATGAGTTGAATATGAAGGGATGATATTTAAAAAATAAAATTAAGAGGTGAGAGAGGAATTTATTGGGAGAAGAAGAAAGGGAGCGGTAGATTGGGGTAAATTATCTCATATAAAAGAGGCAGGAGAAAACTGTTACAATGGAGGGGAAGAGCAGGAAGGCAAAAGGCATCAAATTTGACCTAAGGAGGGAGTAACATACACACTCAATTGGGTATCTTACCCTACAGGAAATTAAGGTAGAAGAGGATAAGAAGGGGAATGATAGAAGGGAGGGAAGATTGGGGAAGAGGGCAGTTAGAAGCAAACATTTTTGAAAAGGGACAGGGTCAATGGAGAAAATAGAATAAGTGGGGGACAAGATAGGATGGAGGGAAATATAGTTAGTCATTTAACAATATATCCATTGATATTGAAATGATTTGGGTAACTACAAATGTAAAATCTATATTGAATTGCTTCTCTTCCCAGTGGAGGTGGGTGAGGAGGGAAGAAGGGGAAAAAATCTGGAAATCAATGTTTTAAAATCAAATGTTAAAAAATTGTTTTTTTACATGTAACTGGGAAATAAGATATATAGGTACTGGGGTATAGACTGGGGTATAGACACCCATCTTGCCCTATTAGAAAGTTAGGGGGAAGAATGAGGAGGATATAACACAGGATTGGGGGAAGGAGGTTTCAGTAGGCTAGCTATTTTGTGGTGGGGGTAGGGGAAAGATGGGTAGGGAAAAAATCATAACTCAAAACCTTGTGGAAATGAATGTTGAAAACAAAAAATAAATAAATTAAAAAAATGTTTTTAAAAGAAAAGAATAAAATCCAAGATGATGTTCATTAGTCCAAGATTCTGACATCATACTTAATAATACATTCCTAGAGGAAAAAGTTGGGGTGGACTTAATCATTGAATTATAGATTACACAGCTGTAAGAGACTTTAGAGATCATGCAGTCTCATCCTCTAATTTAAAGATGGGGAAACTCAGAGAGGTCAAATAACAAGATGTGACATACCCCAAAATCAACTAGCTATTAAGTATTAACTCCAGATGTTTTAATTCTGGATCTATTGTGCCTTCTACTACCTGTCATGGCCTCTGTTTGAAAGAGCAATGGGTGTCTGTGAATAAGTTCTATTTGTATCTGGAAAGCAACATTTGCTTCTTTATCAGAGGACGGGACCATTAATACTTCCCAAAATGCAGAGAAACACTAAGCATTTCAAATTAAACCAAACTCTGAATGGTGCAAATGGTGAATTAACTACATTTGGACAAGCAGACTAAACAGAAGTAAATTTCTTAGAGGGTGCTTCCTAACACTAATCACTTCTATAATACGGTTGATCTTGTTCCAATATCCAACAGACTGTGTTTATTCCCACTTTTATGGAAGCTATTTTCTCTTCCAATTGTTTGCAGCACTAGGGCACAATGGGGGCCCTGAAGAAGAACAGGATCCTTCCTAGCACAGGACTGGGAGCTCTATCCAATTCTACCATTCAGGAATTTTGCTCCCTCCAACCAGGGAGCATAGACCAAATCACAACTATCTTTCCAAGGGTGGAATTAATTAATTTAGGCCTTATTCTAAATTTACCTCATCTACTTGAGTCAAGGTAACATGGCAAATGGCAAACTGGATAGTTTGGAGGCAAGTATAAGTTTCATATAGAAAAGTAATTGGAGAGGAGTTTAGAAAGAGATATCGGGAGGTCAAAAGGTAGATATAGTTGGTTTGCTGGAAGGACGTGAATGAGGATATAAGTATAAATCATCCTGACTCCAGATCCAGCACTCTATTCACTGTGCCATTTTGCTGCTTACACAGAGAGCCACAGGCACTGCCTTAGCACTTGGGAGATAGAAAGAACAAGAGGAAACAGATACGTAAGCAAAGAAGACAAAAAGGAGGGGCAGCTACATGGCACAGTAAATAGAACACAGGCCCTGAACTCAGGAGAACCTAAATTCAAATCCAATCTCAAACACTTAACACTTACTAGCTGTGTGACCTTAAGCAAGTCTCTTAACCCTAACTGTCTTGCCTTGCCCCTCCAACAACAACAACAAAAAGAAGAAGAAAATAGAAAGGAAACTGAGAACCAGGATATTACTGTGTTAAGAATGTGAAAGGAAGAATGAATTTCAAGAAGGTGTCCAAGCAGGATCAGCACTCCAGAGAATTCTGAGAAACGAGGACTGAGAAAAGGCCACTGGATTTTGTGATAATGGAGCCGCTGGTGAACAATGAACATGTTATGCAGTAGCTCTCAACTTAGATGGATGTTTTCCTTTTCATGTTTTGAGAGTTTAAAAGGCTAAACAGGAAGGGCTGATATTAACCACTAATCCAATCATGTCAGTTGGATTTGTGTGCATAGCTTCCCAGACATGTTTAGAGAATATCATGTTCCTCTAATCCCCATATCCCATCATGCCACTCATTCCCATTACACCCATTTCTCAAGAGAAGGTGCTCACATGAATGTTTTTTCTTCTTTATGTAACAACAAACCAAACCAAATTTGTGTCAGGACAAAACAGGCCAACTCTGTTGGCAGGTGAACCATAAATCTGACAAAATGAGAGAAAAGTCATGCTTTAACCTGTCATATAACCTGCTGATTCTTCAAATAAGTGAATGCTACATAAAGTGTTAGGGACAAATAAGGCTACTCTAAATTTCTTAGGGCCAAAAAAAAAAACGTGCTATATAGGACATCATTGGTCTCCAGTCAAAAAGTGATCAAAGTCAGGGAGAATAATAAATACTAGGTAATTGTGCTTTCTCTATGGAGCAACAGTTTTTTCTTACTGCAGTTCATCAGGTAACTTACCACAAATAAGAAATATACAAAGGGAATGAAAGAAATATTCGAATTTGAAAATGAGAGCTTGGAGAGAAAGGGAAAATGGAAGTACTGTATTTCTGTATTTTATCTCTTCAACTTGAGAAACGAGTAAGGACTCTGGGTTCAGGTGAAAGGAAGTCAGTCTCATCCCCAAATTTCAAACATACTAAACAGCTAAGTCTCAGGACAATTGTCTTAGCATTAATTTTGATAATAACTAATCATTAAACAATGATAACTAATATCTGTAAAGTGTTTTAAAATTTGAAAAGCATTATATGTAAATTAACTCATCTGATACACACAACAATTCTGTGAGGTAGGCACTGTTATTATTTCCATCTTACAGGGGGGTAAACCTAGAAGCTAAGTCACTCCCAGGATCACAAAACTTGTAACTGTCTGAGGCAGGATTTGAATTTGGTTTTTCTTAATGCCAATTCCAGCCAGCAAGAGTACCCACTGTGCCACCTAGTTGCCCTTAAAAATTCTCATGATAATGATATTTCTCTCTTTTTGGGGGCTACTTGCTTCTAAAATCCCCAAACACACAATATGGGTAGCACAACAGGGACCACTTTCCTGAAGGAATATAAAACATATGACATATCACCGAGGCATCTTCTCAGACTGATAAAGTCACAGAAAACTTACAAATGAGAATAATCTAAGATCATCATTACTTTGGTTCAGTACAACAGAGACCTTCTTCCTCCCATTCACACTTTTCAGTAGAATTCCCCCAGATCATATTCTGCTGCTATACCTCATGCTTCCTTCAAGATCAATATTTCTCCAGTCAGGAAAGTCTCATTATTTTGACAAAATTTTAGAGTTGGAACAAAATTCAGAGGCTGTCTATTCCAAATATTATGCCCCAAAGGATTCCTTCTACAAAACATCCCATTGGTGGCCTTCTGGTTTTTATTTTACTTAAGTACCTCAAAGGAGGGTAAACCAGCCACTTTTCAAAGCATCTTGATCCCACTTTTTGGATAGCTCTAATCATCGGAAACTTTTTCCTTACACTAAGCCTAAATTTTCCTATTTGTGACTTCCACTCGCTACTAGTTCTGCCCTCTAGTTCCAAACAGAAGTTGAATCACTCTTCAGTATGACAGGCTTCCAAATATTTAAAGATATTTCATACTATAAAGAAAGTCTCTTCTCTAGGCTAAAATGTTACTTCAAATGATTCTCACATGGCATGGTTTCAGGACCCTTCTCCATCCTATTTGTTTTTCAGAGGCTCTCAAGCTTATCAGTGCCCTTTCTAAAATATTATGTCTAGGACTGAACACAATATTCTAGATATAGTTTGCCCAGGGCAAAGAACTCCTTATTCCCTAAAGCTAATCCTCTGTTTATGCAACCCAAGATACCATTACCTTTTTTTTTTTTTGGCTTGTATGTCACACTAGTCACTCATACTGAGCTTGCAGTCTACTTAAAGTTACATACCACCATTTTTTGCCCAACAACTATCTAACAATATCTTCTCCATTTTTAATTGGAAAGTGAATTTCTTGAATCTAAATGAAACTCTTTATAGTTGTACTTACTGAATTTCATCTGATCATATTAAGGACAGATTTCTAGCCTGTAAAAATCTCTTTGGATCCTGTCTTTTTCATCCAATTTTCTGTCTTCTGAAAATATAAGATCACTATCTATGTCTTTATCCTAATTACTGCTTTAAAAATAGGAGACAGCTCTAAGACGAGAATAGATCCTTGGACCACCATACTGTAAACCTTCTAAGTTTCCATGGATCAATCATTAATGACTATTCTTTGAGTGTGACCTCTCAATTAATTCTGAATCTAATTGTACTATTAATTAGCCCATATCTCCCAATTGTTTCTATAAGACTACATCTACAACATGACCTTGATCTACCAGTTTAGGACCCTGTCAAAAATGGAAATTACATTATTTTGATTTCCTTTTCTAGATGTATACTAGCCATCTAAGTACCTAGGTGGCACAAAGAATACCTAGGTGGTACAAAGAATAGAAAATTGGACCTGGAGTCAGGATAGACTTGATTTATAAATCCAGCCTCAGAAAGTTATGTGACCCTAGGCAAATCACATAACTCTGTCTGCCTCAATTTCCCCTTCTCTAAAAAGGTTTCACAATAGCACCCCCCTCTCAGGTTTGTTTTGAGGATAGTATTCGTAAAGCCCTTTGCAAATCTCAAAGCACCAAATAAATTCTAGCTATTAACATGTTCTAGCATTTTACTAGATGCCAAAATCCACTGACTCATAGTTTAAATATACCTTCTCCCTTTTGAGGATAAATATTTGCCCTTCTCCAGCTCTGCTTGTTCTTGTTCTCTCTCTCTCTCTCTCTCTCTCTCTCTCTCTCTCTCTCTCTCTCTCTCTCTCTCTCTCTCTCGTTTGACGTTCTTTCAAATTCACAGCTTTTGGTAGATAGTCCTCCAAAAGGATACATTCATGGTTTAACATCCACGTCTGAGACTTACCCACCAGTAAAAATTAATGGTTTGGACTGCTTCTTCCTTAGAAGACTTCAAGTAGATTCCAGCTGATACTTATCAGCTATATTATTGTGAAGACTCCTTTTTGTGAAGGCATGTGAAGATGACCTTTGAGGTAACTTCTAACTCTCAAATTCTGTGATAAGACATTAAGGGCCATAATGGTGAATGTGTTTATTAAACTGTTTTCTCCTGTGATGATATTACCACAGATAAAATGAAGGGACTTGTTTTCTGGAGAGAGGGCTCAGAAAGGTAGAATGAGGTTACAAAAAAGGTTCACTGCACATCCCCAAAAATAGATTTCTGAAATCTGCTGCTAACTCTTCAGAGCTGTAGTGAACTCCTTCCATTAGGAGATCTGTTCATCCTGTGTTGTCCTTTTTACCTCTCCCTGTATTGAAGAATTTGTGCAGTTTCTGAACACTGCACCTTTCTACCTCACATTCAGGTCCTCAGAACATACCATTCCTCATGTAGTAGGATGTGATTGCCATGATCATCATACAATATTTTTCTTAGTCATTATAACTTCACTATCTCTCTGCCTTGTGATGCCCTGCATTTGGGTGGCTATCTATATAGAAATGTACATCTAGAATTAGATGAGTGGTTTATTAAATAAACAACCACTCATCCCTCTTTTTCAGAGACTTATTATTTTAATTTATTTTTCCAATTACATGTAAAGACAATTTTTAACATTCATTTTTATAAAATTTGGGATTCCAAATGTTCTCCCTTCCTTCCCTCCCCTGACCCTAAGACAGTAAGCAATTTCATATAGGTTATATATGCACAATCATGAAAAATGTATTTTGTTAGTAATCATGTTATAAGACAAAAAAGCTTGCAAAAAAAATTACAGTTTGCGAAAGGAGAAAAACCATGAAAAAATAAAGTATGCTTCAATCTGTATTCAAACTCCATCAGTTTTTTCTCTGGCTGGGGATAGGATCTTCCATCACAAGTCTTTTGGAATTATCTTGGATCACTGTATTGCTAAGAACAGCCAAGTCATTCACAATTCTTCATTGTAAAATTTTGCTCCTTGTGTTCAATGTTCTCCTGGCTCTGCTCACTTCACTTTGAATCAGTTCATGTACATTTTCCCAGTTTTTCCTGAAAGCATTCTACTGTTGTTTCTTATAGCACAACAGTATTTCATTACAATCATATGCCAAAACTTGTTCAGTCATTTTTCACTTGATGGGCATCCTCTCAATTTCCAATTCTTAGCTACCACAAAAGGAGCTGTCACAGTTTTTTTTTTTTTGCATGTATGTCCTTTTCTCTTTTCCAGAGACTCTTTAGTCCCCAACCCTAACAACTGAAAGGGGGAGAGCTGTCATAATGGAGAAAAAATTGACCTTGGTGTCAAGATATCCTGGGTTCAAATTCTACCTCACAAACATTGATCATGTAGCTGTACAAATCACTTAACCTCTTCAGTGCCCTGAATGACTCTCTAGATTACGAATTACTTTGTACCAGTTTTCATTGGCTGGACACTCACTCTAATTGCCTTATTTGTTTTTACCTACGCTATTATTTCATCTATATATTATATTTCTTATTAAACTCTTAGTCATCGTTCAAATCCCCCACCTCCTCCATGAAGGCTTCTATGATTCATCTTAATTTGGAAGTTTTATCACCTTTTGTTCATGTCTCCTTCATGACACTCATTACATCCTGTTCTGTATAATAGGTATTTGCATCCTTGTTTTATTTATGCTTCTCAGTTAAAAGCGATTTGAGGGCAGGAATGGTATCACATTCATGTGAATATTCTCCATAGGACCTGACCCCCTGCTTTAAATGTAATAGATACTTAATAAATGATCAGGGAAGTATGAATGAATCAAATGCTATATTGATGGTGAAAACACTTTGGAAAGTAGATGACACCATATAAACAGAAGGAATTGTGTTCTACTAATTTCATTTATTTTTATAAGCAGTGTCTGCTCCATACACATCTCCTTCGTGTACCAGAGAGCCTTTTGCAGAATAGATAGTGAGGAACCTCATTCCAGATGCAACATGGAGGGAGTTGCAGAAAGGGCCAGGTGATCTTTGCTGAGACTTTGGAGCTCAAGCAGCAGTTTGCAATTTCAGTCAGAAATTTAAAAGACAATCAAAGTTTTCTCAGGAGAAGAAACAGAAGATCTGGGAAGTAGAAAGCACATAAAGAATGCATAGTGAATATAGGATGAACTGAGGAAACTTTTATTTTTGTAATTGTCTTTTGTCTGTCTTCCTTAGTTTGGTTGGGCTGTTCACAGCTCTTCGGTTCAAGGTTTGTGTCTGGTGTGGAGCTGCAATGCCATCCATGTGTGATGCCCTACACAAAGAGACTCCCTCTACCAATGCAGGTGAACCACAGGGTCAAAGATTTAGTGTTAGATTTACATGTCATTTCATCTAATTCCCTCATTTTACAATTAGTCAATAAACATTTATTATGTCCACACTATATACTTGGCACTTTGTATCAATGGTAATACTGTGTCATGATGAATCATAGGACTGTAATGTACTCTCAGTAATAATATTTGATGTTAGCTTTTAAAATCTACAAAGCACTTTACTTATATGTCCCATTTGAACCTCACAACCCAATGAGGCATGTGCTACAAGCATTATTGTTCCTATTTCATATATGAGGAAGATGCCAATTAGAAAGTTGCCTCAAAGGCCTTGGTTTAAATCCCACCTTTGTCACTAACTGTCTGTGTGACCCTGAGCAACTGTAATGGGAAATGCAAATTTGGAAGATCTTCCCTGCCCCTAGGCTAAAGTGCACCAGAAGCCTGGGGAGGGAGGCTTGTTTTTCAGTAGATACTTTTTGATTGGCCAGTGGGTCAATAAGGTTGTTACATTCTCTGAGGCAGGAGAAGGCTATATAAGCCCTGATGTGTAGCTTTGTTTTGGGACTCACTTTGTGAAGTGTTCTGTGATTTGATCTGAATTCTGGGAAGCCGTTGTTGAGAGTCCCCCGGCTTTGAAAAACCCAGAATGTGGAAACCCAGATGTTGACTGGGTATGGATGTAATGGTTGGACAGTTTGGAAATCTGTCTACTTGATCTGTTTCTGTCTTGATAATTCTGCCTGTATGCTTTGAAGTGCGGGGTGCCGACCTCTTTCCCCTGAACAAGGTAAACGATATATGTCTGACTGATTAAAGTAAGCTTGTTAACCCATTTTGAGTTGCTTTCCTTTAACAAAGCAGATCCAAGAACCTGTGGTGGCGGCAAACCCTGAGGCGCTTGGGGTGCTTGCTGCTACAGCAACTCATTTTAATGTATCAGTGTTCTAGGTAGCCTTTTAGCCTTTTATATTGTAGAAAAGGGGCCTACTTGCATCGGTAGGGGTAGTTGAGATAATAAGATTATACTTATAAAGTATAGTGCCTAGCACATAGTAGGTGCTTAATAAAAAGCTTCTTTCCTATACCAGTCCCTATTCCTATTTTACACATAAGGGAAATCAAGGTTCTCTGACTTAGCCACATAGCTAATAACATAAGAAGGTGGTTTTGAACCCAGTTATTTCTAACTCCAAGTCTAACATTCTATCTTCTATGCCACACTAGATGTTGCCATAATGAAAGTTATTTATTTCCCATGACAACCCACTATTTTAGTCAGCAACATACATTCGTTGTTTTTATCACTGTGACTAATAAGGATTAAGTAGTTGGATGACAGTTATTTGGGTTGTCCTACCATCAGTTTAAGCATGGGCTGGTTTAAGCAATGACTAACTTGAATTTAATTCACCAAGTGTATTGCGTGCATAGCCCTAAATTAGACAATTTGGTGGAGGGGGAACACAAAACATAAATCTGGCCTGACCCTTGAAAAGATTAGTCTACTTGAGAAGACAAAATTGACACATATGAACAAATAAAGAAAAATAGAAGTCACTGCATAACAAAATACCAAATACTACATTGTGATATATAAACTACCAGAGAAGGGAAATATCACTGTGGACCAGAATTGTTAGGAAATGCTTCACAGAGGAAATGGAACATAGAATTTAAAGTATAACAAAGATTTTTATAAAGCTAGAGATAACTTTCCTATTAAACCCCCAGAAGCCATCCCCAAGTAAAAAGATATTAATGGTTGGATTTCTACCTCAAGTGCTAATGTGAATCCATCAAAAGTATTTTTACCCATGGAAATGAAGTCTCCTCTGCCACACATTGTTTTTCTGCATCAAGTGGATGTATCACTCACAGAGTAAGTGAAACATGCATGGGTTGATGAATAAAGAGGTTTGAGTAGAATCCAAAGAAAGCTAAATACTAATTTTCTTTTCTCAGTTACAGTTTCTATCAAAGGTGAAGCAAAGTATTTGTGAATAAGTAGTAACAGCAAATAATGTAGGACCATTTCTTCATTTATTGACAGCTATTTGTAATATAAGAAGCCTTTGCCCTCAGTTAATATAAGGGAGAAAACAACGTATTTGATTCATCATCTGTGAATCCTCAAAAAAATAAAAGGAAGACATGAGTGAGAAATATGTAGTGTGATGCTTATATTATCCTGGTATTGGAGAAAGAGGTCTCAGTGTGTTCTAAGTTGGCTTCTTTCGTCCCAAGTTTTACTGGTTGGTGAACTTAGGATTATAGGATCTAGAACTGGAAGGGATGTCAGAGGTTAAATAACCCACCCTACTCATTCACAGGTGAGGAAACTGAGGATCAGAGCACACAAGAGACTTGTGCAACATCAAATGTTCCTGCATTTCTCCTGACATTGAGAGTACCAATGGGTCCTTCTTCTTGTCCACTTGTTATGCCTTGTTCTTGTCATGTAACCAACCCATCTCTTCTTAACATGCAAGTCCTTGATAGTGCCTTCTGCTTCTGTTTTACTTTAGAGTTCCTAATTGGTATTCTGCTCCAACTCACCACATGCCTCTCCATTACCTTCTCTGTGATAGCCATTTTTCAAACAAAATATTCATGATATAGATGTGTGAGCCTTCTGTGTATTCTTCAAGTCATCTTGTCCCCACTCCATGTCCTGAGTCCATACTTAGGACAACTTTGTCTTTACTTCTATCCTAAGTTCTTTCTATTGCAATCTGATTCCCATGCACCTACATTTGTGTCTTTAGCCATATAAATGCTGGTTTACCCTCATGATGAAAGTACAGGGCACTAATGGAAGTTTTGGAAATTAGGAGGAAAATCAAACAGACTACTAAAGATGGTTACTATTGAAGGAGGAGGGAAGTGACTTGATGTGACTCCCTAGGAACAAGGCCAACTCTTAATGGTGCTCCTGATGGCCATCACAAAAAGTGTTTTTAATTATTGGATCCTATAAGTCAATCCTGATGGAGATTGCTTAAGAAAGAAACTTGCTTGGATGAGTAATCAAGCTTGGACATTAGGGGAGGTGGAGTGAGCATGGTTGACATACAATAGCAGGAAGTTAGCATAATTGCATTAATGTGGCAGTTCTATAATAAGTGGCAGGTAAAGGCTCCAGCTACAAACAAGAAAAAAAGGGGAAGGCTTGCCAACTTCTATTGATTTCTGCGGCTATCTCATCCAAGCATCTACTGAATAGAATATTTAATGTAATCCCAGGTGACTCTGGATGATTTTTTTTTTAGTTCTGAGCTCAAGAGTAGGTAATGCTATAAGGAAATAAGTGTGGTCAAAGAGAGAAATGAGAATTCATTCTGGTAGGGCCCATCTTGGCAAAATGATGGGTACAATGTCTGTCACTGAGATTTTTCCATCATCCTTAAACTTGAACACCTGACCCAGGTGCAAAGTCAATTTACATACTGCCCACATCCAACATGTCAGTTTTGTCTCTTCTCTCCCATATTAAAAATTGCGTATTCTTTCCATTTTCTTTAGGGAACAATAACATTTTAATAAATATGATAAATTCCCTTGTACTACTTCCCTATTTTGTTTCCATTTTTCTGATATGGAGAAAAAAAATTCAAATTGGAAAAGGTGAGCAAACAATCATAAACAGACAATTATCTTCCAAGTTACCTAAGGACATAGTGAAAAACCATCTAGCTTTTTGAAATAAATTCCATTCTCCCCATCAAGGCATAGCATACCTCATGGTATTGAAGAAACTTTACTAATATTTCCTCACAGAAAATGTTATTAATTTTTTGAGAAGTGATAGTCTGAGAGTCATACCTGATGACTTTCCAAAAATAAAACAAAGACTATGACCCAGGAATTGTGCACCTATAGCTGTAGCAAAATTCTAGAGCGAATTATTAGATAATTAAATAGATGTTTTTGCACATTAGGAAAGAATGCAGTAATATCTAGGAGCCAGCATGGGTTCACAAAGATGTTACACTGAGTTAAATGTGTTTCCTTTTTACAATAGTTACTAGGCTTCTGATTTATGTAAGTTTACGTAAGTGTTACAATTATGATATATCTTTACTTCCAAAAGCAATTTAATAAAATCTCTCATGACAACTCTTGGATAAGAAGGGAAAATACTGACTAGATTTTAGAGTTGTAATTGGTTGTATAATAGACCTGGAGTATATTGTTGTTTATCTTTAGTTTTCATAGAAAATCAATGACATTACAATGCGAGGGTAAAATAGTGGATGAGGGGGGCAATGTCTTAACTTGCATGTGAATTGGATTTAAATAATTTGGGTTAAGTGAAGTAGAATTGCACAAAGTTATCTGCCTCTCTCTGTCTTCCAGTGTCATCAAAGTTCATTGGCAAGACAAAGGTCAAGATGACTGGCAATGGCTCCAGGATGTAGTGGATAACCTTGGTTACTCTGATATCTAACTAAATTCTTAGCACTCCACAGCACCAGATTCAATCACCTTCCTGGCTGTTGTTTTCACCCACCCATTCTACTGAGGGAAGTCTTCACATGCTGGGGGCTAGATGCCCCTAACTCACAGATGGATTTGAGGCTGTAAGTTACCCTGAACGTGGTTTATCTGGTATACAAAAACAATTTAACTGAGGGGTGGCTGCTGCTCATTTGAGAACTTCTTAGAGCCACAGAGGAGAGTTGGGTGATAAATGGACACCAAAGGTGGGTGAGAAGCCCTGAGAAGGTGTCAGCAAGCCCTTATACTGGAGATGCTAGCCTGCCCCAAACATCCCATATACCCCAAAAGTGTATTGACTAATGGATTGAAGGCAGTGTAGTATAGCAAAGAGTCCTGGATTTTCAAGTGTTTCATCTCCTTTACTGGATGATATGCTCACTGCAGAAAAGACTATATCTTATTTCCCTTTTCTCCCCCAAAACCCCTGGGCCAGGGCTCATTCAACAACAGACTTTAACCTTTAGAGAGATGCTACATTTATCTGAAGGTCAGACTTCTGGTGATCTCTGCCATCCAGTAAACCTTTGTGAGCCTATGAATAAGTGGAAAACACCTTCTGAGAATCAATGTGTTATTTATTATAAAGCTCACTTCACCCTAATGAGAAAGGTACTACAATACTGTCGTCTATACTGTCAATACTGTAAAGGCTTTCACCAGAAATTCATGCATAAAACTAAGGTAGTAAGACACATGGGCAGCTAGATGATGGAGTGGATAGAGCATTGGCCCTGGAATCCAGAAGACCTAAGTTCAAATCCAACCTCAGATATACAACTAGCTGTGTGACCCTAGGCAAATCACTTAACCCCTTTTACCTCAGTTTTGTCATCTATAAAATGAGCTGGAGAAGAAAACATCAAACCATTCTAGTATCTTTGTTAATAAAACCCCAAATGGGATTATGAAGAGTCAGACACCACTGAAACAACTGAATAACAACTAAAGCAAAACACATTGACCATAGGGAAGAGTGATTGCCATTAAGAAAGCAACAAGATTGAAGAGCTATAAAAAAGGAGATGTGTTCTACTTTCTGGTACTGTAGCAAAGTCGTCTGGGTCCTTAAGTGCAGGGACAAACAGCTAGCTCTCTACAGTCTGATAGTTTCTGAGGGATTATATTATCACATACAACAATATATTATAGCATAAAAACTGATAATTCCCCAAAGTAAGTTTGAGTCATAACAAAAAGGCAAAATTATGTTCAGGATGCTTAGTTTAAGAAGGCAAAGAAGTGGGTAGTACTGTTCAGAAAGATTTCCATTCAAAACAATATTTTTTCAAAAGTTTGGGTGCTTAAAGAAGCAAGTTTCAAATCTCTCTCTGGGAAAATTAATTTATGAGAAATTTCTTTTTTTTCCTAGCAATTGATAGATGGTTGAATGTATATATGTAGTGATAGACAGAAAGCTCTAAAGTATTTTACAAAGTGTTTACTATGTATGAGTCACTTTGCTAAGCACTGGAAAAATGTATAAAAGAAAAAAAACTAACCCTATCTTAAGGTACATACATTCTAACAGGGAAGATAACATAAAAAAACAATAAAAATTGTAGGGGGAGGGAATACTGATTCAGGGAAAGGTTGCTGGTGAGAAATTGAACCTGAAATAACATGACCATGACCTGGTTTACCGTGTGAAATAATGGTCCAGGTCAAAGACTCACCAACTGGAAGAGAGGTCCAAAGAGTTACAACATCTCCAGATTATGAAGGTTTCTGGGAGAGGTCCTGAAAGTAAGGAATGGAGATAGAAGTGAACAATGCCAGATAAATGAGATATTACATTTCTTGTTGATAGGCTTGTGAAGTCCATTTGAAATATATGCCTTTAAAGAATATCATTTAAAATAGAGTCTTAGTTTAAAAAAATGTTTTTACATGATACTAGGAAATAATATATACAGGCATTGGAGTATAGAAATCCATCTTGCCCTACTAGAAAGTTGTGGGGGGGGGGAAGGATATAAGAGAGAGCAGATTGGGGAAAGGGGTATTCAGTCAGCTCCCTATCTTGGGGTTGGGGATAGAGAAAAGGCAAGGAGAAAATTTGTAACTCAAAATCTTGTGGAAATGAATGATGAAAACTAAAAATAAATTAAAAAAAAATTTTTTTTTAAAATGAAATCAAATAAAATAAAGTCATATTTCAAATGAACCATATTGTGAGGCAGAGATAGCCAAGGCTTCTAATGAACCCATTCTCTAGGCCTTTCCCAGGCTCCTGCCTTTACATCTGCTTATCAAATTTGACAATCTATGGTATTTAGCAAGTTAACAGGAGTTTGTAGGCAATCAATATTTCTCAGATAGCATATTCTGAGGACCAGACCTGTAGATAAGATAATGAATACACTATTAAGAGGCATTGCTCCTGGGAAATAAAGCAGGGTTGCCAGGGGAACCTTGACTGAATTACTTCTATATTTCAGGACTAACCATTCAAATTTAACATGGTATTCATGTGTTTGGTAAATGAAATCATAATATCCTCCTAAGTGGTGGGTCCTGTTGCCTCTGGATCTTTAAGAATATATTTAGAGGTTCTTCATCCTTTCTATCTATTTTCCATCCCAAATACAAATATTCACTTATAAGGATTTAGGGGTATGGGTGGGAAGAATGAAGCTTGAAAAATGAGCATGATCAAAATCAGCAATTTCTGAGATACAGAAAATGGGATGGCCTACAACTTGTCCTTTTCTTCTCTTTTCTTTGTTTTCCTTTTTCTCTCTTTTTTTCCATTTCTGTTACTTTATCACTCTCAAAACTCCTGGTATGAAAACTTCCACCATTGATAGAGAATCACCACTCATCTATAACATGGAGTCCTTGAGTTTCCTGGAATACTGGAATGTTAAAGTGATTTGAATGTCACAGAGCTAATGTATGTCAGAGGCAGGACTAGAACTCAGGTCTTTCTAACACCAAATCTAGCACTCTGTTCACTATATAACAGTGCTTTCTCCTAAGCTGCAATCTATTCTACCACGATTGAAGTTCCTTCATACTCTATCTAGTTCCCAAATCTGATAGTGGTGCCACTCTCACTTCCCTACTTTACCCCACTCTATGCCTCCCAACAATTGTCAGTTCATTAGAAGTGCTATATATTAGCAAATAAAAGGGCATGCCTCATTTCTTTGTAAGTTCAAATCTGACCTCAGATGCTTACTAACTGTGTGACCCTTGGCAAGTCACTTAACCCCACTGGCCTCAGTTTCTTTATCTGTAAAATGGGTTGAAGAAGGAAATGCAAATCACTCCAGTAGCTTTCCCAAGAAAACCCCAAAATGGAATCACAAAGAATCGGATACAACTGAATGACCCAACAACAATCAACAAGATTTCATGCGTTATATTAATTACTGAGCATAAAAAGGGGGGAAAGCAGTCCTTGCCTCAAGGAACTTACATTCTAATTTGGGAGACAACATGTACATAAATAGGTGCGTGTAAGATATATGTTGAGTAGAATAGAGGTAACTCTAGAGAGAAGTGCACTATCATCTTTTAGGACCAAGAAGATGTTTCAGTTTAGTACCAAAAGGAACTAAGGACTCAAAGAGGCAGAGGTGAGGTGGGGAGAGCATTTCAGGCAGAGTATAGTGAGTGTGAAAGTACAGAAACAAATTATTGAGCATTGAGTATGAGAAACAAATAGCCCAATATGGCCAGACTGTGGCATGTATGAAAGGGAGTAAAGTATAAGAAGATTGGAAAGATAGGAAATGACCAGGTTGCAAAGAGCTTTTAAGTACCAGAGTGGTTTGTATTTGAGCCAAGAGGTAATCAGGAAACCATTGGAATTTATTGATTTGGAAGAGAGGAGCTTGTGATAAGATCAGACCTAAGCTTTAGGAAAATCACTTTGGCAGGGGTATGGACAAGGGATCTGTAGTGGAGGGAGACTAATCAGAAAGCTATTGCAATAGTCAAAGGAATGAACTAGGGAAACTGAACTAGAAAAAAGAGGGTATATCTGAGGGATAATGATAAATGGACTACCTATCTCAAAACTGTGGTCATGAGTCTTATTGCATATGAATGTGAAATATTATATATGAAATAACTATAATAACTGTGTACATTAACTGACTACTTTAGTTAGACTTTTTTGTCACTCCTCAAATCAATTCAATACATATGTAATTATATACCTACTATATATAGGGCACTACACAATGTAGCACTAAGGCATTCCCTGATATGCAAGGAGAAAAATGAGCTTAGTAGGAAGTATACAGAGGAGGAAAGATAGCATGTATACAGATAACTATAATGCAAGATATGGGTGAAGGAGGTCAACAGAGAGAGTTTTAAGAGAGAGAGGGAGAGAGAACACAAACAGCTGAGCAGAGCAGAGAAGGCTTCACAAAGATAACATTTAGTTTAACATTGAAGGAATATAAGGAATCTGGAAGGCAGAGATGAGGCAGGAAGGCATCCCAGGCATTTGGAATAGCTTATGTGAATGTATAGAGTGGAGACATCATGTGGTGGGGATTATTAGACATTTTGTAGTACAGTTTGACTAGAGTGTAGAGTGCATGACAAAGCGTTACATGAAATACGCTGAAAAAGTGGGTTGGGTACAGATGGTGAGAGGTTTTAATTACCAGATTAAAGAGTTTATATTTTATCCTAGGAGCAACAGAGACCCAGTGAAGATAAAACACACTACCCAGCTCATGACAGAGAAGTGAAAGACACAGAGTACAAAATGAGATGTGGCCATTGCGGATATTTATTTTCCTTGATTATTTCTTTCTTTCTTAATTGGGGAGAGAGAAGGGGAAGTGAAGATGGGTTTTTGCTAGCTGAAAAAAATTAATTAAAAAATACACACCCAAGAAGTTGGCTTCCAGACTTTACTTGAAAACCTCTATTGAGGACAAATGCACTTTCTCTACAGGAAGACATTTTTACTTTGGCAAGCTCTCACAGTTACAAAGATACTACTATGATTTTATGGTGTTCCTCATTTTTCCACGTGTATACATCTTCAGGTATCTTTCACATACTCCATAGTGCTTTGCCCAATATACCTACAAGTAGGTATTTACTGAAAATTGGAAGCAGGGGAAACATAAGGATTTGGGGTGGGACTATGACTTTTTCCCATAATCCTCTTGCATTCCAGAGCAACAGAATCAACAGAAAATACCACTGTATACATAAATATATCAGTGAATGAATGGCTAGATGAAAAAGCATTTATTAAGCTCTTATGTATCAAACACTATGTATGCTAAGCACTGGAGATACAAATTTTTTAAAAGATAGACAATTGGGGCGGCCAGGTAGCACAGCGAGTAAGAGCACTGGCTCCAGTGTTGGGATGACCTGGAGATCAAATCCAGGGTTCAGACAATTAGCACCCACCCAGAAACACCTGGCCATGTAACCTTGAGCAAGTTACTTAACCCCAATTGCTTAGGGGTGGCCAGGTGGCTCAGCGAGTAAGAGCACTGGCTCCAGTGTTCAGGATGACCTGGATCAAATCCGGGTTCAGATACTCAGCACCACACCCAGAAATAACTGGCCATGTAACCTTGAGCAAGTTACTTAACCCCAATTCCTTTAAAAAAATAAATAGACAATCCCTGCAATCAAGGAACTAACATCCTCACTAGGGGAAACAATATATAAAAGAGATATAAGCTGCAGGATGAACAGAAAAACCCAGAAATCCTAAATTATTGGTATAGATGGCAAGTCCCAAAGGTTATTATGTTATGTCAGTAGGTCAGATGACAGCATAAAGGAGAATGTAAGGCCTAGCAATCCTCCCTCTAAGAAACAGAATTGATGACTCCCATCTCATTCAAGCCATGTGAGCAGTCAAGCAGCCAGAATTGATTCTGGGGAGGGCACATGTAGAAGGTGGTAGAGGAAGACAAAGGGAGAAGGGCACCCCTGTAGACCCCAATTATTATTCCATACAGACAACAGTGATACAGACTCACTTTGAACAACCTAATTCGACTCTCCCCCTCCCTTCTGCAACAAATAACTTCTGTCCATGACCAAAAGACTCCCTTTCCTTTGGCAGGAGAAGTCTAGAGGCTACATATGGCCTATTTGAGCACTGACCTTTATGCCTTAAACTCTACTCCTTTTCCCTTCCTCCCCCTCCCTGCTATAGGATGAAGGATTACCTATCCTCCAGGCATGTTTAGTCAAATGGATAATAAAAGTCCCTTGCTTTCTTCACTCTGTGTTTGCCAGCACTTTCCAAAGAGGAAATCTTCCAGTCCTTGTCACAGCAAAATAAATATCCAGAGAACACAAAGGATTCTTTCCACCAATTCAGACACTAGATCATTATTCATTTCTCTAGCATCAGCAGGAGCCTGTTTCCATACTGTTGTATAATTCATTTCTCTATGCCAGCCCTCAGTAAAACCATAGCGTCCATCAACTCTATGACCTGTGCTTCCAGACTTCCCTACCTGCACACTTTTCCTTTCTCTGCAGTTTCCACAAATTTTCCCACATGCCAGGTAACCAAGATCTTTGTGATTTCTGTATTACCACCTCTATTAAACCTACTCTCCTGTTTCTCAGAGGGAGTAAATATCATTGTTTTTCTAAGGCTCATTTTCCAGGAGAGAATGCAAAGCTTCTTTATCTTCAGTATTTAGAGCCATGGTACCAAGAGAAACTTGGAAACATGGACTTGGAGACAGAATATAGGTACAGTGTCCAAAATTTTCTTTCCATATAATTTGGGATAAGTCATTTTCTCTCTCTAGTCCTAGAAAATGACCTCTAAGATTGCTTCTCACTCTGACATTCATTAATTCTTGTTCTAGACTCTGTCCCTTATTATTGTGTGATGGGGGCCTCACTAATGTTCATCTACTTAAGACTTGAAGAACTGAGGAACTGTAACTGAAAGCTTACCCCCTTCTTTCTGGAAGGGATAAATTAATCAGTGAATCCCTGCAATTAACCAGGAAGCAAGATGTGTGTTAGAGAACCATACAGAACAAGATTAGGCTTATATAAGATTAGGACAAGCCAAATTGTTTCTTAAATACCATCAATGACCAATCAATGAATCAAATTATCTTTCATCAGTTCTCATCCTCAACCTGCAATTGCCTAAGCTGTTAAAAATAACTTAACATAGCACTAAACTTTTGGGAAACCCTGCATGTGTTCTACAAGATCCTTAAGGATAGGACTTTTGTATACCATAATAAGATGACAGAAATACATTTGGGCTGTAAATATTTCTTTTTTTTTTCAAATGCTTTATTAACTTCTGGTTTATTTCATTCATTTCTGCCAGATTTTGTGTTATAAATTTTCTCTGCGTTTTTCCCTTACCCACCTCCCCAAAATAGCAGTCCCCCAGTATATCCCATCCTCTTATTTCCCAATTACATGTAATAATAGTATGTATATATATATATGTGTGTATATATATATATATATATATATATTTAACTTTGGGTTTTAAAACTTTGAATTCCAGATTCATTCCCTTCATTCCCTTCCTCCCTTGTCACCCACCCCTACTGGGAAGGTAAGCAATTCAAAATAGGTTGTACATGTGTAGCTAATGCAAAACATTAACATACTAGATATATTGTAGAAGATTGATTATATTTCCCTCCCTCCTATCTCACCTCCCACTTGTTCTCTTCTCTAGTTTGGTCCTGTCCCTTTTCAAAAGAGTGTGCTTCCAACTTCCCTTCCCCCCGGCCTGCCCTCCCTTCCATCATCCCCGCTATCATCCCCTTAGCCCTACTCTACTGTAGGGTGAAATACCCTATTTCGTATATATGTCATTCCCTCCCTGAGCCAAATTCAATGATTATAAGGTTGACCCATTCCCTTATGCCTTCCTGTTCTTCCCCTCCATTGTACTCATTTTCCCTCTCCTCTTTTATATGAGAGAGTTTGCCCCATTCTGTCTCTCCCCATCTTCTCTCATTATATTCCTCTTTCACCTCTTAATTTTGCCTTTTACATATCATCCCTTCCTATTGAATTGGTCCTGTGCCCTCTATCTATGTATACCTATAAACATATATATATATATATACACATTCACATATATATTCATACACCTGCTTATATACCCTGCGATAAAGACTATATATATATTTCTATTCCCTTCAACTGTTTTAATACTGAGAAAAGTTTCATCAGTTACAATTATTGTTTTTCCATGTAAGAATGTAAATAGTTCAACTTTGATAAGTTCCTTATGATTTCATTTCTCTGTTTAGTTTTTCATGCTTCTCTTGCTTCTTGTATCTGAATGTCACATTTTCTATTCAACTCTGGTTTTTTCTTCAAGAATACTTGAAAGTCCTCTACTCTCCTGAATGACCATATTTTTCCCTGAAACATAATACTCAGTTTTGCTGGGTAGGTGATTCTTGGTTTAAATCGCAGCTCCTTTGACTTCCAGAATATCATACTACAGGCACTTCGATCCCTCAGTATAAAAGCTGCCAGATCCTATGTTATCCTGATTGTGTATCCACAATATTCAAATTGTTTCTTCCTGGCAATATTCTCTCCTTGACCTGGAAATTCTGGAACCTGCCTATAATATTCCTAGGAGTTTTCTTTTGGGGATCTTATTCAGGAGGTGATTGGTAGATTCCTTCAACCTCTATTTTGCCTTCTGGTTCTAAAACATCAGGGCAGTTTTCCTTGAGAATTTCTTGGAGGATGCTTTCTAGGTTCTTTCTTTGATCATGGTGTTCAGGTAGTCCAATAATTTTTAAATTATCTCTCCTGCATCTATTTTCAAGGTCAGTGGCTTTTCCCATGAGACATTTCACATTGCCTTCTATTCTTTCATTTGTTTGGATCCATTTAACAGAATCTTGATTTCTCATAAAGTCACTAGCTTCCATTTGCTCCAATCTAAATCTGAAGCAATGATTCTCCTCGTTGAGCTTTTGAGATTCTTTTTCCATCTGGCAAATTGGCTTTTTAAGGTATTCCTCTCCTCATTGCCTTTTTGAGCCTCTTTTGCCATTTGAGTTAATCTATTTTTTAAGGTGTTATTTTCCTCAGTCAGGCTGTTGACTCTCATTTCATAATTTTCTTGTATCGTTTTCATTTCTCTTCCCAATTTTTCCTCCACTTCTCTTCTCTGCTTCTTAAGGTTTTCTATGGCCTGTAACCAGCTCATATTTTCCTTTGAAGCTTTTGGTGCATGAGTTCTGACTTCACTGTCTTCCTCCTGTTTCATGCTTTGATCCTTTTTGTCCCCAAAATAGGAGTCCAATGTTAGATTCTTCTGTTTGCTTTGCTTCCTTTGCCTGCTCATGTCATCCCTCAGTCACTTGACCCGTGGGCTTTTTGCCACAGTAGGACTGTACCACCAGACAGGGGAACTTCCATTCCAAACACTGGGGTTTGTTCAGCTGCTGGAGGTATTAGATGGGTGCCCTCTCTGAAGCCTCCACTTGCTCTGGAAAGCTGGTCACACACCCCAGGACCTCGACCCTAGACTGCAATTCAGATCCAAGCAGGTTAAAACAAGAGCGATTATCCCTCAGACTGGTCACTTGGTCCCTCTACATTCTGCAGGCCAGGAGCTGAAGCCGCAACATGGGGATTGCTGGTTGTGCCAGCATCTCTCCATCTTCTCGCCCCGGGGGCAAAAGCCAACACACTTCCAATTACTGGTCCCAAAGTCCACACTGCACTGACCTATCACTTTGTCCTTCTCATCTATGTGTTGATAATTCTGGAAATGGCCACAGCTGCTGCTGATCTGGCCTGCAGCTGGTCAGGCCCACCCTGGAGCTAAAAGCTCAGTGTGGGGCTGGGATTGGCTCCCAGAGCGCTGTGCTGGCTGCTCCCTGCCAACCTGCCAGGCTGTCCTCAGCAGGAGGTTAGCTTCTCTGTGTTATTTTGTGGGTTATATAGCTCAAAAGTTTGTTCAGAGTCCCCTTTTACATGGATTGGAAGTGGTGAGAGCTAGAGCCCTGAGGAGGACCTGTTTCTACTCCACCATCTTGACTCCAACCCACTATAAATATTTCATCCTTGTCTCTCTCTCTCTCCTCCTACTCCCAAATAAGAGCATTCCCTATGGCTCTGTCCTGGGTCCTCTTCTCTCTTAGTGAGCTCATTAGTCCTCTTGGCCTCAATTATCATATCTTATATTTCTATATATAGATATAGACATATCTGTATATATCTACATATCTCTCTATATGTATACATATACACATGCCTATGCACATACACATGCACATATATACATTTTTGGGAAGGAAATAAGAGTTAAGCGACTTGCAGGGTCACACAACTAGTAAGTGTCTGAGGCCTCATTTGAACTCATATCCTTCTGACTCCAGGGCCAGTGAATTATCATTTCTATGTAAAAGATTTCTATATGTCTCTATCCATACCTGTTCTCTTTCTTGATTTCCAATTCTGCATACCTAAAATCCTTACTGGAAATGTCCAACTGATCATCCTATAGCATTCCAAATTCAATTATGTCTAAGATGAAATTGCCTATATTTCTTCTCAAAGTCATCCCTTTTCCTAGTTTTCCTTTTTCTCTTGAGCATACCATCCTCCTTTTAGTCACTCTGGTTTACAACCTCATGCCAAATCTTCACCATCCCTTACTGCTTGCCTAGTCTGTTGGTGACACAGTATATATAGCACTGAGCCTAGAGTAAGGAAGACTTATGTATACTTACTAGCTGTGTGACTGTGGGTAAGTCACTTAATCTCTGTCTGCCTGAGTTTCCTCATCTGTAAAATGGGGATAATTACAATAGCATTTACTACCCAGGTTTGAAGCACTTAGCCCAGTGCTAGGTATATGATCTGTATTGAATTAATATTTGTTTCCTTTCTTCCTTCTTACCCTCAAATCCAATCAGTCACCAACTCTTATTGATACTGACTACACAACAGCTCTTGAGACTGATCTCTTCTCTACTCACCAGCCATCACCTAATTCAGTTGCTCAATACCTCTTACCTAGATTGTGGAAATGATTCCTAATTGGTCTCTCTGTTGCATGTCTCTCCCCTCACCCAACCTGTCCTGCACGCAAACTTCAGAATTTTAGTTGACTCATGCATTGATGATGATAACACCAATGACATACTATGCATGATATAGAAAAATGGTGTTATTGACTCAGCTTTTATAAGAAACTGGGCATCAGGAAGTAGGACTAGACTTTCACTGAACCATTTATACTGTTATCTAGTCATCCCCCAATACATACACACACACACACACACACACACACACACACACACACATGCAACTGTGACCAACAGTAGCTATTTACAAGAATAGATGATCAGGGGGAAGAGCCAAGATGGTGGGAGAGAAACAGGAAAAGTCCATGAGCTCCACCCATAACCACCTCAAATACTTATAAAATATGACTCTAAAAAATTTTTAGAACTACAGAACCTGCCAAGTGACAGAGAGAAACAAATCTCCAACCCAGCAGGCAGACAGGAAGGGTTTAGCACAGAGAGCTGGGAGTGGAGCCCAGCCCCACATGAGCCCACAGTTTTAGTCCCAGGGCAGCCCTGACCAGCTACTGCAGCAGACTTCAGGAAAGTAGATCACCAGCAACAGTGGTGGTTTCCAGAATTATCAACCCACAAATGCCAGAGAAAAAATGAGAGGTCACTGTAGAACTCTGTTGGAACTGGGGGGTGGGGGACATGGGAGCGGATCCAGCCCCTGCCCTCAAAGCTAGAAGTGGTGTAGGTGCAGCAGCCCTACAGCTGCCTCCACCTGGTTGCTTCAGAGCTCCTGGCCTGCAGATTGTAGGGGGACCAAGCAAACATTCCAAGGGTAATTGCTCTTGCTTTAACCTGCCTGGATCTGGATCACAGTCTTGGGTGGTGGTCCTGGGGCGTGTGACCAGTTAGCCAGAGTTTGTGGGGGCATCAGAGATGGTGCCTCTTAATAGCTCCAGCAGCTGTGAAAAGCCATCAATTTGGAACAAAACTATCCCCTCCAGAAGCAAAGCAAGCACAGCAATCCAACTTTAGATTCCTTTTTTGGAGACAAAAAGGATTAAAGCATGGAATGGGAGGAAGACAATGAAGTCAGAACTCCTGCACCAAAAGCTTCCAAGAATAATATGAACTGGTTACAGGTGATAGAGGAGCTCAAGAAGGATTTTGAAACCCAAATAAGAGAAGTGGAGGAAAAATTGGGAAGAGAAATGAGAATGATGCAAGAAAATCATGAAAACAGAGTCAACAACCTGACTGAAGAAAATAACATCTTAAAAAACAGATTAACTCAAATGGCAAAAGAGGCCCAAAAAGCCAATGAGGAGAAGAATGCCTTAAAAAGCCGAATTTGCCAGATGGAAAAATAATTTCAAAAGCTCAATGAAGAGAATCATTCCTTCAGAATTAGATTGGAGCAAATGGAAGCTAGTGGCTTTATGAGAAATCAGGATACTGTTAAACAGATCCAAACAAATGAAAAAATAGAAGGCAATGTGAAATATCTCATTGGAAAAACCACTGACCTGGAAAATAAATCTAGGAGAGATAATTTAAAAATTACTGGACTACCTAAAAGCTATGATCAAAAAAAGAACCTAGAAATCATCCTTCCAGAAATTTTCAAGGAAAATTGCCTTGATATTCTAGAATCAGAAGGCAAAATAGAAATTGAAAGAATTCATCAATCACCTCTTGAAAAAGATCCCAAAAAGAAAACTCCTTGGAATATTCTAGCCAGGTTCCAGAATTCAGTGCAGATCAAGAAGAAAACATCACAAGCAGCCAAGAAGAAAGGTTTTGAATATTTTGGAAACACAATCAGGATAACACAGGATCTAGCAGCTTCTACATTAAGGGATCAAAGGGCTTGTAATATGATAATCCAGAGATCAAAGAAACTGGTATTAAAACCAAGAATCACCTACCCAGTAAAACTGAGTATAATGTTTCTGGTGAATATATGGTCATTCAATGAAATAGAGGACCTTCAAGCATTCTTGATGAAAAAATCAGAATTGAATAGAAAATTTGACATTCAGATACAAGAAGCAAGAAAAGCATGATAAGGTAAACAGGAAAAAGAAATCATAAGAAACATATCAAAATTGAACTATTTACATGCCTACATGGAAAAACAATAATTGTAATTTATGAAACTTTTCTCAGTATGAGGATAGTTGAAGGGAATATAAATGTATATATGTATACATACATATTTATTTATACATATATATATATTTAGCTTTCAAAATCCTTCTTAAGCTCCTCTATGGCCTGTAATCAATATTATTCTTGGAAGCTTTTGGTGCAAGAGTTCTGACTTCATTGTCTTCCTCCCACTCCATGCTTTGATTCTTTTTGTCCCCAAAAAGTCTATTTAGCAGGGTATATGTGCATATGAATACATATGTGAGTGTGTGTAGATATGTGTACAGGTATACAGAGACAGAGGACACAGGATCAGTTGAATAGGAAGGGGTGGTATTTCAAAGTTGAAATTGAGAGCTGATAGAGTAGTATAATGAGAGGAGATAGGGAGAGAGAATGTGGTAAATTATCTCATATAGAAGAGGCAAGGAATAACTGTTACAATAGAGGGGGAAAACAGGAAGGCAAAAGGGAATGGGTCAACCTTACTCTCACTGAACTTGGTTTAGGGAGGGAATGACATACACACTAAATAGGGTATCTTGTCCTATATGAGAGTAGGGGGTAAGGGGATAAGAGGAGGGATGATGGAAGGGAGGGCAGATTAGGGGGAGGGTAGTTAGAAGTACATGCTTTTGAAAAGGGACAGGGTCAAAGTAGAGAATAGAATAAGTGGGGGGGGGAGGCAGGATAGGATGGAGAGAAATATGATCAGTCTTTCACAATTTTGTGAAATGTTTTGTGAAGCTACACATGTACAACCTATATTGAACTGCTTATCTTCCCAGTAAGGGTGGGTGATGAGGGAGGAAAGGAAAGGATATGGAATTCAAAGTTTTAAAATCAAATGTTTAAAATATATATATTATTATAAAAAAAGAACAGATTACCAGGGTTAGGAGTGTTGTGATTCTCAGCAAGACAGAGAGAGGGGCTAACTGACCAATGTAGAGATTAAGCACACATACATGTATCATTAGCAATACAAAGTCACCCACTGATTGTTGTGGTTGTTGTTCAGTTGTTTCAGTCATGTCCTATTTTTTGTGACCCCATTTGGGGTTTTCTTAGCAAAGATGCAAAGATACTGGAGTGGTTTGTCATTTCCTTCTTCAGTTCATTTTAAAGATGAGAAGACTGAGGCAAACAGGGTTAAGGGTCCCACAGCTGGTCAGTGTCTGAGGTCAGATTTGAACTCAGGAAGAGAAATCTTCCAGGCTCCAGGCTTAGCACTCTATCCACTGCACCACTAGCTGCCACTGGTTGTTAGGGCATGTTAACAGTCTTATTTCCAGCCTTTCAAAACTTCAACCTGGGGAGGTTGAATAGAATAGAAATCATTTATCAATAGAATCGTAGTTCACCCCCAAATCAGTACGAGAGATGGTCCTTTTCTCCAATCAGACTCAAATGATGAGGATTTTTCTGGGCCCTCTGGTGACCTATCTGACCTACCTCCTTCACCACAGTCCCTAGAAATACCTGATAGGAACTGGAACTGAATATTTCACTGACCCATTTATACTCTTATCTAATTCTCGCAACACACACACACACACACACACACACACACACACACACATACACACACACCTGTGAAGAACAGTAACTATTTAATAAATAAATGTATATGTATGTAGATATATATACATATATATCACACATGCAAACACATATATAAAATTTTAAATTGTACCTATAACATCTCAGCTATCTCTTGGTGACTGATGGTTGGAAGCCTCTGTCTTTTGCTGTTATCTATTTTGTTACAGGGGTATAATTATCCTGCCCCAAACTACAATTTCAAAAGCTTCTGGGGGATATAGAACAAAAGAACTCATAAGAAAGGCTTAGGCAGCAGTGGAGCAAGAGGAGAAATCACCTTTTTTTCCTTTTTTTTATTCCCCCCTCAGCAATGGTTAAGAAAAAGCATGCACCAATCTGCCATATAGTCTCAATAAACAAAAGGAGTACGGGGGAAATATGTGCAGGTTTAGTTTCTCAGGGTCCAGGGAAACTGTTCTCTGGTGGTGGCACAAAAGGACTATGAAGATTGCAAAATAATTATTTTTAAAATCAATAAAATCACAGTTTGCTCCTCAGACACACATGGGATATTGACACGGTCTCACAGCTGGCTTTGGAGAAGTGACTAACCAGCCAAAGGATTCATTAATTGGCTCTCTGTTACCAATAGAATCCCCCTATATTGTTTCTAGCATATTCTACAATCATGGTACATATTTATACAGAATTTTAATGTCTTCCAAAGCATCTTCACCTGCTAACTAGTTGATTGCTAGTTCTCACTGGATTCTGGTCGCAGCTCTGGTAGGTGCATATAACAGATGTTAATAATCCCATGGGATACCTGGTAAGACAGAGTTATAGAGGGCCTGCACCCAGGTGGCCAGACTCAGAACACAGGGCCTCTGCCACCATAAATATATCACTGTCTGTCATTGTGTGTGACCCCTTGAAGGACATCAGAATAACCATTCCTTCTATTTATCCAGGAAGAATAAGACTTCCTCAACAGGGAATTCTAAATACCTAGATTGGTGGTGTCATGTAGATAAAACGACCCTAGGATTAGTCTCTCATGTCTAGAAGACGCTCCCTTCTCACCCCTATCTCTTAGAATTCCTATCTTCTTTCAGATCCCAAATTTGATGTTATCTCTTATACAATATCTTTTCTTATGCGCTTCCACACCTCAACTATCCGACTTTCATGTTCTTGGTTCCTTAAAATCACTAGATGTCATATGGTATAGTGAATGGAGACATCCTCTATTGGGTTCAAGTTCTACCCCTGATACATACTGTTTGACCCTGGGAAGATTCCAATTTCTCAGAATCAGGCAACTCTTTAATACAATAAAATGATAGAGAGATTGTCAATCTGCACTGGGCAAGGTCATTTCTCTCATTGGGATTTCACTGTACCAAAGAGATCGCAGATTCAACCTCAACCCCTTTTTGGCATTTTATCTGTACCTATCTGTGTATGTGTCCCTACACTACCTCCAGTGAGATTGACCTCCCTACTTTTCCTCTCACAAGACCCTCCATCTCCTGACTCTGAAGCATTTTTTTTCTGGCTGTCCCCTATCCCCACAATTCTCTCCTTACTCACTTTTGCATCCTGGCTTCCCTGGCTTCCTTCAATTCCCAGCTAAATTCCCACCTTTTGCAAGATGCTTTCCCAAATCTCCCTTATAATGCTAGTGCTTTTTTTCTGTTGATTATCTCCAACTTATCTTCTGTATCATTTGTCTGTATGTAGCTGCTTGTACATTTTCCTCCCTCCGTTATATTATAAACTCTTCGAGGGCAGGGACTATTTTTGCCTTTCTTTGCATCCCTACTGCTTGGCACAGTGCCTGGAACACAGTTGGTGCTTAATAAATGTTTATTGACTGAGATTATAATATAAATATCTTAAAGGAAGAAACTTTTATTTTTATCTCCATGTAACCATTGCCTGTACTTTGGACATAGTAGGCTTCCAATAAATGTTTGTTGGAAATGTAAATTTAATTCCTCTGCTTTGATTCCTTTTGACATCATGCAGACATGGTCACAGTATATATGTACCTATTCCCAGAAAAAATAAGAAAATACTCTTAGCATTCTTTATGGGTAGGGTCTGACTCACAGGCACATCCACTTGAGGTCTCATAATAGAATAATAGGTTGATCCATCATTGAAATGTACCATTCACTCACAGAGATGGAACACGGGCCACCTCACCTTTTCAGGTTTATTCTTCTCATACAAGCAAAGTAGAAGAGTAACAACATGATATAATGGAAAGAATAAAGGGACTTGTGTGAACTGAGGCAGAGCGCAATTATCAGAACGGACAACAATTTATGCAATGACCACACTTATGGAAAAGAAAACAACTTTGAAAGACTACAGAATTCTGATCAATGCAGGAACCACTCATAACTTAAGAAGAATAAAGATGAAATATTCCTCCTATGTCTTAGCAGAGGAGATCTAGACTAGAGGTGATGAGACATACATTTTCAGGCATGGCCAATATATTGATTTCTTTGCCTGATGAGATCTGTTTGTCAAAAAGGATAGACTTCCATTGTGGAAGGGAGATAGTTGAGATAGTTAGGAGGCAGAAAGAGAGATGAAAAAGAAAAAATCAATAAAACATTTTATAATCCACAGAAGAAAATTAAAAGATATTCAGAATGGGACATGGTAGAACATTTTGTTACTACACTGTTGAATTTAATATGTACTTTTAAAATATCTATACAGAACAAAGGTGAGACTTTCAGAGTTGATTTCATTTTGCAGAACCTGAGTTTCTGGATATTATGAAGTCTAGGAAAGCAGCCAGGTAGGATATGATGAGAATTCCCTGAGTGTCCTTGTTAAGTGATGGAGGATCAGGAAGAAGCTTCAAGATTTCCATCCTCCACCCTCTCCAGCAGAGAAAGGGAAGGACCCCAGTATAAGAGGAGATTTGAGTTTCAGAGCTGACTTCATCTTACAGATGATTGGTTTCTAGAGAAGCCATGTATGACTTCAGAGATAAGACAGATTCCATTATAGAGGTCTCCATGCCTCAATAGAAAATTTGTTTCTATTTAATTCCCATGAATAACAATAAAGGAGAGTACCAGCAAGTATCTAGACCTGAAAAGAATCTTAGAAATCATAGAATTCAACATTGCCCTTCCTAATTTTACAAATGGATATACTGAGACTTAGAGAAGTTAAGCACAGCATACTTGATAGAATATTGGACCCAGAATCAGGAATAATAAAATAATAGCTAATGTTTAAGGCTTACATTCCCTTAAAACTACATGTATACCCTTGTAACAAGTCTGTGGGGTAGATGCTATTATTATCCCCTTAGGCTCACAAATGCTGGTTGACTTGTTCTAGATTCATACAACTAGTAATTATCATATGCAGTACTCAAACTCAGCTCTGCCCTGACTCCAAGTTCAAAGTTCCTCCCACAACACCAGCCTGCCTGTCGGGGTTCAAATTCCACATCTGATACTTAATATCTGTGTAACCATTGGAATATGTAACCATTGGGGTGTGGGGGGTGTGCAGGCAGGACTAACACCTCTAATGTGAAGGCTTGCTGAGTCCTTTTCTTTGCTGCTCATCTACCTTTGGTATCTATCTTTCACATAACTCTCACCTGTGGCTCCAAGAAACTGTTGCATGGCCAGAGGCCACACCCTAGTAAAATCTCAGCAGAAAGGTTAAACCAGGTTGAGGGTAACTAATGGGCCTCAAACCCATTGGTGAGTTAGGTGGATGTCTACCCTGAGCACATGAAGACTTCCTCCGTAGAATGGGTAGATAAGAACAATTTGTTCCAATGGTCATGAAGGTAACTGGAGCAGGGAATATGGAGCACTTAGAGCTTGGTCAGACATTGAAGACACAAAGGTCATCCCCTACATCTCAGGCTATCACCAATCATCCTGACTTTTTTCTTGCCACTGGCCTTAATGACTGAAGTAGAGAGAAAGACCGATGACTTTGTGCAACTGTACTTCACTTAAATCTAATTCACAGGCAAGTCATCAGCCGACAGTGTCATTGATACTCTGAAAATGAAGAACTAACAACCACCATTAAAAAGCCACTTGATTTCAGAGGCTCAGTTAATCATCTGTAAAAATGGGGATAATTATGCCTGTAGTGCCTCTATCCTGGTATTCTTGTAAGATTCAAAGGAGACCACGTTTGTAAAGCATTTTGCTAATATTAAAGAACCATATAAGTATCAGCTAGAAGTTTGCCTAAAGTCATACCTATAGTAAAGAACAGAACTAGGATTGGAACTCAAATTGTATGGAATAAAGACAGGGTTCTTTTAATTCCAATGCTTTTTTAATATCCAAATTAAAGAAATATATTGTAATGATAAAAAAAAACACCAAAATAGGAGCTAGGAGACCTGGGTCCTGCTCTCAGATCAATTACTGACTATTGTATAATTTTCACCCAGTGTAGACAAACAGTGGATAGAGTACTGAATTTGAAGTCAGGAAGACTTGAGTTCAAGTTTGGTCTTGAATACATACTAGGTATGTGACTTTGGACAAATCAACTCTCTCTGTCTCAGTTTTCTCAGCTGTAAAATAGGCATAATATTAGCACCTACCTCCTAGAGTTCTTGTGTGCATCAGATGAGATAATATTTTGTAAAACACTTAGCACAGTGTCTGGCACACAATAGGTTTTTAATATTTGATCCCTTCATCTCTTTTGGCCTCATTTTCCTCATTTGTAAAATAATATTCATGTTGCTATCACTAATCTACTTGCTCCACTATCCAGAATCTTTGTTTCTTTTCCCAAATAATTGTTAATCACATTACACAGACATAAAAAAGGAACAACAAGCTATTTAATATGACATGATTTGAGGTGGAGGGCTGCAGAAGTAGCCTTCGATGTGGGATTGCTAGAGCTCAGTCATCTTGGAGGTCTCTTTCAGGCCTGAAATTCTGTGATTAAAAACTACATTTGAGGTAGTCCTCCAGGAGCCATATTATGATCTTCAGCACCTTGCTGATGAATTATTCATATCACCATGTGCATGAAACCAATATGTGGATTTTTAGATTTACTAAATAATTTGTACAGCTTAGAGTCCGGATGCTTTGAATTTGCTCGAAGCAATAGGGCATTCCACCAGGGACATGGGATAAAATACTAGCTTCCTATGTTCCTGGCACCTCAACCATGCTCTTCCTTGGTTGTCTAAATCTCCATAATTGATCTGGCATCCACCCAAACATCTGGAAGCTTCTCTATCAAATCGTGAATTTTAAAAGAATCACAACTTTCCCTGTTAAAAATAGGTTAGGCACTGAAATAAAAGGTCCAGAAAGTCTTCAGACAATGGGCAAGAAAACCACGCATTTATTAATCACTTTATACCCTAGGAAGATTTTCTCCTAGTCCTTTTCCAGCAAACTGTAGAAACTAGTTTTAGTATTGGTTGATCTGTCCTGGCAGGAGTATCATTCTAGCAAAGACATGGGTTCAGTCATCACGGTGCCCTTCCTTGAAACCTTTATTCTTTCTCCTCAGGCTAGACATTTCCAGATATCATTTGCTTAAGTGGCGAAGAGGAAAAAGCATCAAGTTTAGTCAGGAGAGCTTAGGTTTTAAATCTCATTTCTAATGCTGACTAGACATTCAATCATGGACAAGTCACCTAGCATTTCTATCGCTCAGTTTCTTCTTCTGTAAAATGAAAGTCTCAGAAGTAAACAATAATAATAACAGTAGTAATAAATTTAATTTTTGACTCATCATAAACCATATATAAATAATCTCAAGTGGGAAGGGATTCCTTTTTGCCCATGCCATCAGAAATTCTTGGGAAAAACCTCATTAAAGATAGTCAATTTTTCTACTTTGGCACAACTCTAGCAAATGAATCCTAAGGAATAGGTTTAGACTGGAGAACATGGCTTTCAAAGATGTTGTTGGTATGTGCCTCATTTAATTAACTCCTTTCAATTCCAATTAACATGCATTTATCAAGTGCCCACAATATGCCAAGTACTGTGCTAGATTCTAGGTAAACGAAGACCCTTCTCATCCAGAAATAAAATAAACAAATAAAAACAAAGCACAGAGCTAGTTCTTACCCACAGAAAACTTAAATTCTATTTCTCATGTCCTTTGTCGACTTGAATCATTCCTTTCCTTGATTATCACATCCCTCTGTTTCACTTTCTTTGTTCCATCCAATTCAATAAGCAGGTAAATGTCTAATGTGCTCAAGGTACCCTGTTGTTGCTACTGTTGTTCTTGAGTCATCTTAGTTATGTTCCATTCTTTGTGACTCCATTTGGGTTTTTCTTAGCAAAGATACTGGAGCTGTTTGTCATTTCCTCCTCCACTTCATTTTATATATAAGGAAACTGAGGCAAACAGTGTTAAGTGACTTGCCCAGGGTCACACAGCAGTAAGTTTCTGAGGCTGGATTTGAACTCAGGATCTTCCTGACTCCAGGTCTGACACTCTATTCACTGTATCTCCTACCTGCCTTATAAGACTTTATAGAAAGACACAATGATAGAGACCCCTTGCCCACAAAAAACTTATATTATTCTGGGAGGGAAGAAGAGACTGAAAGGGAAAAGTTTCTAGACAGAATTTGTTTTGAAAGGCTGGGGGGGAGAGGGGTGGCTAGGTGGCGCAGTGAATAGAGCACCAGCCCTGAAGTTGGGAGGACCTGAGTTCAAATCCGGCATTACTAGCTGTGTGACCTTGGACAAGTCACTTAACTCCCATTGCCCTGCCCTTCCCAAGGAAGGAAGGAAGGAAGGAAGAAAGAAAGAAAGAAAGAAAGAAAGAAAGAAAGGAAGGAAGGAAGGAAGGAAGGAAGGAAGGAAGGAAGGAAGGAAGGAAGGAAGGAAGGAAGGAAGGAAGGAAGGAAGGAAGAAAGAAAGAAAGAAAGAAAGAAAGAGAAAGAAAGAAAGAAAAAAAGGAAGAAAGAAAGGAAGGAAGGAAGGCTGTGAGGGACAGACAGGCAGTCTGTAAAAAGTCACAGAGATGGGAGAAGGGAGGCTAAGTTCGTGGAACAGCAAGGAGACCAATTTGTATGGAACATGGAGTATGCAGATGGTTGTGCTGTGAAATAAGTCTAGAAAGGTAGACTCAAGTCAAACTTTGAATATTTATTGACTTTTGCCCTGAATCCAAGGTTCGGGGTTTCTCCCGTGCACTGAATCTCTGGTACCAACAAAATTTTTAAATCAATACAATCTGTTATGTTATACCAAGAACGGTGACAGCCAGAAATACAGCCAGTTTTGAAAAAGAAAAAAAAGGGTTAGCTTAGCTCAGGTCAGTAGTTATATTGGACTGAGGCTTTGTCTATACATCAAAACAGATGATTAACTGAATTGTTTCTACTTTTCACCTGAACAATCTATTATCATGAGAGGCACTACTATCAGGGGAAAATAAGACTAAACTGGGAGCTGGAGACCTAGATTTTCTTTGCAGTCTTGCTCTAAATAACCATGTCACTTTGGTCAAACCACTTCATATCTCTCTCTCTGGACTTTAGGTTTTTTTCACCTGTAAAATAAAGGGGTTGGACTAAGTGGTCAATAAGTCCCTTTCAGCTTTCAGAGTCCTGTGCAGATTCAGTCTTAGAGATGGGAAGCACTGAGCCAGAGCACAGGGGAAAAGGGGAGACTGAGGCAGCTTTTCTGACGCTGTTTAGTCAAACTTTTTCTTATCAAATTATGCTAGAAAAAAGAATTTTAAAAATCTGATTTAATGATTTGAAATCATACCAGAAGGAACTTGTTATTCTCAGGTGGAGCAAGAAACAAGTGTTCTCACTCAACTGTGAGGAGAGCCAGGAAGTAGGAGGCTATACATGCCAAATAGGCAGAAGGAAAAATGACAGGAGAAGGGAAAGACATATGGCCGGCTGAGAGAGGAATAGAGTGACCTTGGCTTGTTCCTGCAGGTGTTCCATTATTGGTTCTCTTTAGCAACTTTTCTCCAAAGCCCTCACAAAACAAGAAAACCCTATTGAAAGGCTAAAATATGTAAAGAAGCAACCTCTACCATCATCTTCCCATGACTTCATGTAACTGACCTGCCCAGGCTGTAACCTTCAATGACAGGCCAGTTCTAAGTAGAAATAGATTTATTAACTGTTAATATGATACAGTTTTCAAAAAGCACACAAATGCTCATTTACACAAAAATATATACCCCATTGGCCTACTGTAGTAGTCTCCCCCTCTTCCTAGCCAGAAAGCTCCACCATTAAAGTTATTACTTAATTAATTAATGAAAATTAATTAATGAAAAGTGAATTATTTGAACAATAAAGGTAGCATCACTGTCTCCATAAGGTCACTGTTAAAAGATACCTGGGAGGAAAGGGAAAGATTTCTCCTATTGACACAGCACCCATTAATAATATTGACACTGATTCTATTAACATATAAAATGGCTTCCAAATTAGACAGCAAAAGCAGAGTTCCAGTAAGGAAGGATACACAATAAGTTTTCATGAAAAAAGTAAAAACTAAAACATGAGGCATTTAACAATAAAGCAAGAATGTTGTCTTCAAGATGTACAAAGTCTATCTGTAATGTCCTTTTTTAAAAAATGTATTAATATATTGGTTTTTATATCACCTTCATTCCATAACATAGCCTTCTCTTTTCCTCTATCTCTTCTGTAAGAGAGACAAAGAAAGGTAAAAAAAAAAAAAAGAATGAGAAAAAAACAGTTCAATAAAACAAACCAATATATCAACTAAGGCCAGAGGAATATGGACCCCCATTGACCCCTAGTTGAAGGAAAGGAGAACTATTCATTGTCATATGTCTTCTTTGGGGTCCAGCTTGGTGATTACATGCATTGTCATCGAACAAACCTCAGTTTCAATTCCTAGCATTTTTTTCATTTACATGTACAAGTCATTATGTTTATTATTTTTTTCTGGTTGTGCTTGTTTCACTTAAAATAAGTTCACTTAGCATTAAAGGACATATATATCTCTCCATACTTCTCTGATTTTCATTTTCATTATTTCTCAATTGAAGCCATATTTCTTTATATTCCCATAACGTCTATTTGTTTGGCCATTCCCCCAAACAATAGGCATCACTTTGTTTCTAGTTCTTTACTACTACAAAAAACTTTTGACATAAATATTTTGGTCCACATGGTCTCTTTCTTTCTTTAATTTCCCTGGCAAAATATACCTAGCAGTTGGATTTCTAGGTAAAAGAGTATGAACATAGCAATCACTTTTTAAGCAACGATTAAAATTGCTTTTCAAAATGGTTGGACGAATTCAGCGGAATAGAGGACTTTCAAGCATTCTTGCTGAAAAAAATCAGAGTTGAACAGAAAATTTGACATTCAGATACAAGAAGCAAGAGAAGGTAAACAGGGAAAAGGAATCATAAGGAACTTATCACAGTTGAACTATTAACATTCCTACATGGAAAAACAATAATTGGAACTTATGAAACTTTTCTTAGTAGTTGAAGGGAATAGAAATATATATATATATATATGTATATATATATAGTCTATATGTGAGGGTATATGTGCATATGAATACATATGTGAATGAGTGTATATATGTTTACAAGTATACATAGATAGAGGACACAAGACCAATTTAGCAGGAAGGGATGATATTTAAAAGGTGAAATTAAGAGGTGAGGAAGGAATATAACGAGAGGAGATGGGGAGAGACAGAATGGGGTAAACTATCTCATGCAGAAGAGGCAAGGGAAAATGGTTACAATGGAGGGGAGAATAGGAAGGCAAAAGGGAATGGGTCAACCTTATTCCCATTGAATTTGGCTTGGGGAGGGAATGAAATACACACTAAATAGGGTATCTCACCCTCCAGGAGAGTAGGGGGGGAAGGGGATGAGAGGGGGAATGATGGAAGGGAGGGCAGGCTGGGGGGGGGAAGGAATTTGGAAGCACTCACTTTTGAAAAGGGATGGAATCAAAATAGAGAATAGAACAAGTGGGAGGTGGGATAGGAGGGAGGGAAATATAGTCAGTCTTTTACAATATATCTACTATGTTAATGTTTTGCATTAGCTATACATGTACAACCTATACTGAACTGCTTATCTTCCCAGTAAGGGTGGGTGACAATGAAGGAAGGGAATGAATCTGGAATTCAAAGTTTTAAAACCAAATATTCAAATATATATATATATATATATATATATATATATATACTATTATTAATACTATTTTACATGTAATTTGGAAACAAGATATATAGGCACTGCGGCATAGAGATCCACTGGAAATGTAGAAAGGGGTATGGGAGAAAATATAGGAGAGAACAGATTGGAGGAGGGATATCCTGTGGGACTGCTGTTTTGGGGTGGTGGGTAGGGGAAAAATGGGGAGAAAATTTGTAATTCAAAATCTGGCAGAAATGAATGATGTAAATCAGAAGTTGATAAAGCATTTGAAAAAAAATTAACAATCAATAAAAATTTGAACTCATAAAAAAAATGGTTGGACCAACTCACATCTCTGTCAGTAGTATGTTAATATGGCTGCCTTTCCACAGCCCCTCCTACCCTTATTGCTACTATCTTTCCTCCTTCCCCCAGAGGATAATAGATTTAGAAGAAAAAGGGACTAATCCCTACATGTTATAAATAAGGAAACCAAACCTGAAAGAGGTTAAATGATTTGCCTAGGGTTACATAGCTAATAAATATCTGATATAGGATTTGAACTCAGATCTTCCTGATTCCAAATCTAACCCTCTACCTACCATGCCACCAAAATTCCTCTAATGTGAGTTCTCTGGGATTTGAACCCAGGACTTCTCTCAAACTAAGCAAGAATCATACCTCTGAACCAACAAGTTGTGGTATTTTCATCTTTGCCATTTTAGCTTGAAAATTTTAACAATGGGGAAGAAGAGTTTCATTCAAGGGACTCCATGATAAACTCTAAGCAATATAAGGGCATCCAGATACCTCTGGGAGAGACTTTTAGCGGAGTAAAATGGTCAAGGTTTTATGCCCTACATACAGTATGGGATCAATAAGTGTTTTTCTATGATAACAATGAATATAAATTTATCATTCCAGTTTGAGAAGATATATACTACCTTTTTATTTTGAGTGGGAGCACTTGGCCATGTTCCTCTACCAAAGTCCCAATGAAATGTCTCAACATGCCATAGACATGATTCTTGCTTCTGAAAATGTATGTTCCTAGAGCACAAGCGCTACCAGGTCCTACTAAGATGGAAAGGGTATGGTGAAGAACTGTGTGTTTGTCATCTGAGGATTGGCTCATGTAGAGGCCCATCAACTTGGACAAAAAGTGATAAATATGTCAGCCCTAGAAACTCACAAAGACTATTTTACTAAGTGTAATGAAGGTGTCAAACTGTCAGTAATTGATAATTCTTGTCCAACCTCATTTGCCCAAAATATATGAAGCAATGGAGCTTGATTTCACTAGGGGAAGGAAGCCTTATGAGTTCTGGATCCTAAGAGAATTGTATCTTTGTTCAAAGATTGCTTCAAGAAGTGGAAGAAGGAGAAGGGATGAGGAAAAGGAAGGAGGGTCACTTGCCACTAGAGAAGGTGCCTAGAATTATTGACTGTCAAAGCTTGAGAGCCTACTGAAGATGGCTGAGACAAAGAGGGAACTAGAAACACAGAAGAATAAGACATGCCACAATGAAGTTATATTTGCTGCGAAACTCATGGAAGATTAGGATGATGGGATCCAAGAATATCGATCCCACTTAGATAGCCAGAGCTGGGATGCATCTAGTTCAAAGGGACCATGGAGATCATCAGGCTGCCATTGAAATCCAGATTTTGAAGGAAAAATAAAGCATATGAATTATCACGGGAAAGCATCTGTATTCTATTACCTGCTCATTTTCCTATGTTGATTATCTCACCACACTGTCTTAATATACTTTGCTGTTTGATTTGTGTATCTTGCAGATTTGGGGTTAGAGTTTTGAACTGGTTGGACGTTGGGCTATAAACGACAAAACTGGTTACCCTAAGCCTGTCATGGAGAATCTGAAAGATATAGCAAGAACTTCCAGACCTAGATTTCAGGAGATTTTTGCTGAGCAAGTCATGGCTTTGATTATCATCTCTATGCAGATGACGCACAGATTTGCATATCAAGCCCAAGTATCTTCCTTGAGTTTCAGTCCCACATGACCAGCTGCATACTAGATGCTTCAAACTAGGTGTCAAAAAGATATCTCAAACTGAACCTGACCAAAAAAGAAACTCATTATCTTTTCCCCAAACTCACTTCTCTTCCAAACCATCCTATTTCTTTCAAAGGCATCATCACTATTTCAGTCTCTCAACATCTCTTGCTCCTAATCTCTTCTCTCTACCCACCACTTTGGTTCAGGCCTGCACAACCTCTTGCCTAGATTGATAGAACCACCTCCCAATTGGTCCCTCTGCCTCATATCTCTCCACTCCATTCTATCCTCCATGCTGCTGATAAAGCTATCTGTATTCATGGAGAAGGTACTCACAGTGAGGAGAAGTTACAGATCCTTATAAGAAGAACAGCTTTGATTTTTATAGTGTTTTAAGGTACGAAATGAACTTTCTTCACAACAACATGTAATAAATAGGACAATTCCTGACACATTTATTGATTGTATTAAAGTATAACTTCCAGTGGGAGTGACTGTGTACCAATTCTAATAAGTCCCCATTCACTCTATCCATGCATTTGGAAACCAAGACAGTTTAAAAGAAATTATACTAGAGACTTCTGTTATTCTTTCTAAATAGAATGGTTTTGCTAAGTAAATAAACATGGAAACAAGATTGCAAGGGAAAATATTAAGCCCACTTAATTCAACGGTTCGAAAAATATTTGTTCAGCATCTACCATGTTAAAGGTACAAAAGAGAAGAAACTATTTCCAAGCACTTTAAGCAACACATTTATTTTCACATGATGTGCTAGATAAAAACTTTTTACTAGAACTTTTTTAAGAGAAGGTCAGAAAGGGCTTCTATTGAACAATAACAGTAAGTGATACATAGTAATGCAAAGCATTTTGCTCACAGTAACCATGTGAATTAGGGAATGTGAATATTTTTTAATATAATTACACACATTTTTAGATGGGAAACTGCAACTAGGTGAAGATAAATGGTTTACCCAATGTC
>NW_027187273.1:1877530-1879285 GCF_028583685.1 Petaurus breviceps papuanus | reverse complement strand
GACATGGAGACAGAGATACATGTACACACATACACACAGAGAGGAGATGAGAGGAAAGGAGAGGGGAGGGGAGGGGATGAAAGGGGAGGGGAGGGGGAGAAGAGAAGACATGTAGCCTGGATTCTTTCTTGAGAAACAAGATCTACTGGCAGAGCTAGACCTGCAATAGTGGTGAGTAAGAAGCATTAGAGCCACTTTGATTCTTGGTAACCAAGGTATGAAGGGGGGAAGCAAAAGGACCAGAGGAATAGTTAAGAAGGAACTGACAGGCTGTGGGAGGAAGGAGGGTATCAGCCTGTCAGCAAAGTAGAAGCCCTATTATTATTACTATAATTATTACTATTTATTAAACATTTAGAAAGTGCCAACAATTTGTTAGACATTGTCAAGATCCAAAACATGAAATTAACACATTTCTATAGGGAGCTAACATTATAATTGGGGCAGGTAAAAAAAGGTGAAAGGGCTTAGGCTCTACCAGGAGAAAAATTCTTTCTTTGAACATGAATCTTACTTAGGCAGCTTTTTTTAGCATTGAACACACATAAACACACACACACACACACACACAATCAACAGGGACGACTCATTGCTTACAGAGTGAAGTTGAAACTCAATAGAATCATATCATCTTAGGATGTCAGAATTATAAAGTTCCTCAGATCCAACCCCTGCCTAAAAAGAAAGGCCCTCTGACATCCTCGTAGGCGTTTTGGTAGAGTAAAAAGTGAGTTGTCTCTGGAGTCAGAGAAACTAGGTTTAAACCAGGTTTTGCCACTGTGTAGCCATGAGAAATAAAGCAACATTCATTTATTAACTTTTATGTGCCAGACACTGTGCTAAGTACTAGCGGTCAAAGAATAAACAATATCTACTCTTAAGGATCTCACATTCTAAGAGGGACACACACTAAGTGTATATAGAAGTATATTCAGGTGTGATATAATGCAAAGCAAAGGCAACTTCCCAAGGTTCAGAATACCAGCATAGGTGCTCTCCATTTTATTCAGTGACCAACCAAGAACAGAGAAGGTCAAAACATGACATCATTCCAAATACAGCATTTACTAAGGATGATTAAATAATCTCCAAGTACTACCCCACCCCAGGACCTTCCAATCATTCAATCAATTACAAAGTCCCTGTTCTAAATACTACTCCACCCCTAGGCTGTACCTTCATTTAGTCCACCACAAAGCCCCTCTTCTCAAATGGAGATTAGTTTCCAATCTAAGTAAAGTACATTCATTTGTTCAACCACAGAATACAAAAAGGTCAAAAGTTCCCCACCCCTGGATCACAATTGAATCTACCCCAGAGTTACATCAAGTTTAAGCACAGCACTTAATACCCAAATGGAGGTCTTTTTCTCAGCAATCTTAGTTCCTGGGGAGACAAGGCTTAGCAAGGCCACAAGATACATTGCCAGTCTCTTCATTAATTCATCCTCTGTCTGTAGAACAATCCTAGAACCCCTGAAAACATTAGCAAAACCCTCTCCCAGGATTTCTGTAAACATACAACAAGAAAATCCTTCTTCAGGGCTTCTGAACCAACAGAAATGTTCCCAGACCCCTGCAACAACAGCACTGCCCATCACCAATGGACAGTATTCACTCTCTGTCTGCAGGACAGTCAGTAGCTCTGAACCAACAGAAAGTTTCCCAGACCCCTGCAACAACAGCACTGTCCTTCACCAGTGGACAGTATTCACTCTGTCTGCAGGACAGTCTCCAGACCCCTGCAACAACAGCA
>NW_027187273.1:1864928-1877520 GCF_028583685.1 Petaurus breviceps papuanus | reverse complement strand
TGCAGGACAGTCTCCAGACCCCTGCAACAACAGCACTGCCCTTCACCCGTGGACAGCATTCACTCTCTGTCTGCAGGACAGTCTCCAAAAGCCAGGTTCCAGGACTTCTTCAACAAAAGGACTGTCTTTCACCAGTGGACAAATCTGGCAAAACAACATCAAAACAGACAGACAAAGTACCAGCAAAACAGCCATGTCTCCTCAGTCCTTGGCAGCTCAGGGGGCAGGTCTCAAAAGTCCAGGGCGATTCAAAGTGGCCCTCAGCAATCCTCTCAGTCTCTCTCTGCCTCCAAAGGTGCTGCTTCCAAAAAGTTCTTCTGCCTCTCTCTTGTCTCTCCAAATCTATGTCACCAGCTCCTCCCAGTTCAGGACTTTCTTTTCACATCAACAAGTCCATCCCACAGGTGGGATTAACAAGCTCCGGGTTTTAACACAATCAGTTTGAAAGCCAAGCCCAATACAGGGGAATCTTTAATTCCATTACTATCACCTCAGGATAATTACAAAAAGGACACATAAAAAGTAGCTAAAGACAAGAGGTTTTGGAGGGAGGGAAGGAATTTGGGAGTTTTGGGGCAGAAAGATTTCATGTAGAAGCCAGGGATTCTGTGAGGTTTACGTTATTATGAAGGGTATCCTAGAACTAAAGGAAACAAGCCCAAACCCAGAGAGGAGAGATGGAAGTTCTATCTGAGGGAGAGGCTCCTTCCGCTGAATGAAAGAGTTCATGAGAGAAAGTAATGTCCAAAGAAGCTAAAAAGATGGCCTGGAACTAGGCTGGTAAAAATCTTTAAAAGCTAAGCAGGGGAGTTTACATTTGATTCTAGAGGCAATAGAAAGTCACTGGAACTGACTGAATAGGGAAGTGACATGGTAATATACATATGTCAAGAAAATTACTTTCTCAGCTGCATAAAATATAGATCAAAGTGGGGGAAAGACTTGCGACAGGGAAACCAGCCGGGAGATGGTTGTATCCATCTAAGCAAGAGGTGATATAGACCAGAATTAAAGTGGTGGCTATATGAGCAAAGAGAAAGGATCAGAAGCAAGAGATATTGCGAAGATCAAAATGGAAATACTGGCAACTGATTCTATATGTGGGTCAAGGGAGAAGAAGGAGTCAAGGTATAAACCTGAGAGACTGGAATAGTGATGGTACCTTTGACAGAAAGAGAAAAGCTTGGAAGAGAGGTAGACTGGGGAGGGGGGGAGAGAGGTTATGAGTTTTATTTTGGGCATGTTGAGTTTGAGACATCTCCTGTATACCCAATATGAAACATCCAATATGCAGTTGATGATGTTGGGCCGAGTCTCAAGGAAGAGACTTGGGTTTGATATGTAGTTCTGTGAATCATCTCTGCAGAGGTGATAATTAGATCCATAGTTGCTGAGGAAATCAACAAGATGGAGAATGTAGATAGAGTAGATGGCCCAAGAATGAGCACCGAAAACACCCACAGTTAGGGGGTATGATATGGTCACTGAACCAGCAAAGGAGACTGTGTCAGACAGGTAGGAGGTGAATAAGAAAAGCAGTGTAATGAAATTGCAGAGAGGAGAGAGTGCAGAGGAAAGAGTATTCAACAGTTAGTCAGATAGAAGAAAAGTTAAGTGGAATGATGATGGAAAAGGTCTATTAGATTTGACAATTTAAATAATTGGTAATTTTCTCAAGAACAGTTTGACTTCAACGATGAGTTTGAAAGTTAGTTTAGAAAGGGTTTAGAAGTGAGTGATAACAGAGGAAGTAGAAGCAAGTTATGTAATCTCCCTGGGACTCAGTTTCCTCACCTGTAAAATGAGAGAGTTTGGGACTAAATGGTTTTATCTGTCCCTTCCCTACTTTAAACACAGATCTTCAGAAAGTGAGCATCTACCATCCTCTTAAAGACTTCCAGTGAGGAAGAATTTTCTAATTCTTAATGCAGCCCGTTCTACCTATATGTAGATATCACTAGGTATTTTGAAGCTTTTCCTTTTACAAAAGCAAAATCTTGCCATGTGCCTCCTCCAATTTTTACCTGTGAGTTCTTAAGTCTGGTGTCAAGTCTCATCCCTCTTATATAGGAAAACCTTCAAATCTTTAAAGATAGTTATCATATTCCCCTCATTCATTTCTTCAGGTTAAATATTCTAAGCTCCTTCAACCAATCCTTGCATGTTATTAATTTGTTCTACCCTGAAAACCATGCACACAAGATTTTTTTTTACCTTTTTCCTTCTATGCTGGTGTTATTGATTTTTTTTAACCCCAGTGTAAGATTTTCTATTTCTCCCTATTGATTTTCATTTTATTCAATTCTACCAATTATTTTAATCCAATGAGAGATTTATGGACCTAATTCTGTAAACTAATATGTTAACTGTGTCTCCTAAATTAGTGTTATCTTCAAATTAGATAAGTTATCTATCTATAGTTAGTTTTTTATAAATTTTTTATATATCTATATGTTATCTATCCCTTCATATAAGATAATCATAAAAATGTTGGATATAACCCAATTAATTCACAGTAAAATATAAGCTACTAGAGGGTAAGAATTATTTTTATATCTCTAGCACCACCTTGAATATAAGAGGTACTTTAATATGTATGTTGAATTGAATTCTTGAATATAATCCTGACACAGATATCAAGAATGCCAACACCCCTTTCCTTCTCCTACTGCTCAAGGAGCCAGCCACCACCATGGTGAGTCTTCCTGGGGTCTAGACGCCATCCATCTCGCATCTGCGCCATCCTTCAGCTCGGCTCTTGACTCTTCTCTCAGCCCGTCTCCTGGAGGCCTCTTATCCGCTCCTAGTTGAAACTAGCCAGGAACTGAGCTCCAAGAGCAAATGACACTGTAACCATCAGAACCAGGAAGTTCATGACAAACAGACTTCTTCAGCATAAACAGATGGCTATAGATGTCCTTCATCCTGAAAAAGCCACAGTGCCTAAGACTGAAATTCGAGAAAAACTAGCCAAGATGTACAAGACAACTCCAGACGTCATTTTTGTCTTTGGATTCAGAACCCATTTTGGTGGTGGCAAAACAACAGGCTTTGGCATGATTTATGATTCCCTTGGCTATGCAAAGAAAAATGAACCAAAGCACAGACTTGCAAGGCATGGCCTGTATGAGAAGAAAAAGACATCAAGAAAGCAGCGAAAGGAATGCAAGAACAGAATGAAGAAAGTCAGGGGTACTGCAAAGGCAAATGTCGGTGCTGGCAAAAAAGAAGGACTAAAAGGCACTATGGATTATGTTTATCTGTGAAGATAATTTTTCATCTGACCACTAATAAACTATGTAAAACTTCAAAAAACAAAGAATGCCAACAGAGACCTCTTGGTAAATTGACATCAACCTAATAATTGCTAATCTTTGGACCTAGCCATTGAACCAGTTTTAAATCCATGTAACTGTACATTCATCTAGGCCATATATCTCCATGTTGACCAGAAGGATGCCAAATACCTTGCAAAATTCAGATATAGTGTGTCTATACCATTACTCTAATTTGTATATTTCTAGTAACCATGTTAAAGAAGGAAATGGGGTTGTTCTGCCATGACCTTTGCTTAATGTAACCAAGAAGGCTGCACTTAGTCATCTCCATTGCCCTTTCTAAATGCTCCTAAATTATCCCTTTAATAATATGTTCCATAATTCTGCAGGGAGTTGAAGTCAGGCTTACCAACTCATAGTTGGAAGAATTTATCTCTTTCTTTTTTGAAAATCACAACCATATGGCCCATATCCAGTCTTAGCACACCTTTCCCGATGTCATAAGTCTAAAGACACCTCTTTTATAATGGAATGTAGTTTTACCACTTTTATCTGTGGACAGTAATATATATTAATCTTTCCCATTCACACTCATGCAAGTTCAGTTCTACTTGTGTCTGAAAATGTTTACTACATCAACACCTTAAGAAAGGAATTCATCAAGAACTCATGTAGATATCTCTGTCTCTTAGGTTTTTTCTTCTTCATTTTATTTATGGCATTTTTGAGAGACATCATGGATTGGAGACTGCCATTCCTATCACATTTATTTTGATGAACAGAAAAGATCCTTTTGTAGTAAATATATGTGTGTATTTATATAAAAAAGGATGAGTGTTAATAAAGTTTTTTTAACAACTTGTATTCTCAGGTGGGTCAAAAATTCCCCCTGATTTTCTTTTTGCTTAGCAATAGTGCAAAGCTGGACTTCTGTTCATTTCCAAATGACCATCAGGTTTAGGTTGGTGTCACCTGAATGAAGTTTTATTACATTTCATAAATCAAAAAGGAGGGGAGGAGAATGGATGGACAATACTTTCAGGGGGAAATCACAAACACAGATTAGAACAGTTTTTCAAAAAAATCCATATAACACAAGGTGAAGAGTAGATGAATATAGAAATAGTAAGATAATCTGGAACATAAGGAAAAATAACTATTGGTGCATAATAGAGGGCAGGGTGAGGATTTGCGTAGTAGACAAAATATTCAGGTTAGCTCTTTTTAATATAACATATATATATATATATATATATATATTTATATATATATATATATTTATATATATATATATTTATATATATATATATATATATATAGCACTTACTATGTACAAGGCCTTGTGCTAAGTGATTTCCATGCATTATCTCGTTACAATAACCCTGGGAGGTCGGTGCTTTTATTATCCCCATTTTACAGATGAGGAAACTAAGGCAGAGGTTAAGTGACTTGTGCAGAGTCACAGAGAAAATAAATGTCTGAGATTGGATTTCAACTCAGGTCTTCCTGACTCCAGGCCCAGTACTGTATCTTCTGTCTGACAATATAGCAAAATTTGACAAGATTATATGATTTAGCCCTAGAAGGGACTTTAGAGGTTATCTTGTTTAACCCCTTACCTGATAGGCAGAATTCAAAAGGAGGATTACAAGAGGATTTACTATGCAGAGATACAGGAGCATGGAAGCAACTGTGAACAGAGACCACAAAAGATGGGGCATATTGGAAAGTATCAAAGGACAGATGATCTGGGATCAGGGATTTTTCAAATGTAATATTTTTTGAAAGCTTTGAGTATTTCTACAGATAATAAAATAAATGGAATAAAATTTAGATTAATGGAGTGCAATGTAGCTTTGATAATAAGGATTTTGCTCAACTCAACTTCACAAGTACCCAGTGTGAGGGATCAACTCTTATTTACAGTCCAATTTTTTTGAGAATGAAAGTGAAACAGTCTCAGAGATATATCATCATCATGTTATCCATTAGAAGACTTTAAGGATAAGTTTCATCAACTTTTCCCCACTTTTTGATCTCAACAAACCAAGTCAAGCACTCTCTGCCCAAAAGCAAAGGCAAATCAACAAATATTCTAATAAGGCAGTTCCATCCTTTTCAGGGCATACAGACTAGAAACTTTTGTGAAGTTAAACCCAGTCACCCAGGAACACAGTGAGACATGCACACACTCACACAGTTGGATAAGGGGATATGGAAGTCCAGACTACTAAGAAAATTTGCCAGTTCTATTGTCTGGATCAAATGCTTCAAAATATATGGCAAACACACCTCCAGAATCGTCCCTGGCATGTCACAGAAAGCAACCTTTGATAAATAGATTCCCAAATTCAGAGATGTCTCTCCTGCTGTTTTTAAATCCTAGTCCTTCATTGACTGATTAGGAGAAATGTTGTGTATATTAATTACACCTACTCCAATGTCTGGGTATTACTGTTGGACTGTTTGTAACATATTCAACTTTATCCAATAAAACTGCCACTATGATATGCTAAGCATCTACTATGCAAAGTGGAACTATCCATGCCTCTCACTGATTACCTTTTTTCTTTGTTTCTTCTCAATTGATTTTCCTTTACTATTTCAAGTCACTAGAGCCTTCAAAGACAAAAAATTCCCGCAGACTGAATATACCCTGAAATGTCCTTTTTTTTTCATTTTCTGGCTATCTCTCACCAGCACTAATGTGGTAGGAATGGGGTAGATGCTCAATAACGATGAGAGAGATAGACAGAGAGAGAGAGAGAGAGAGAGAGAGAGAGAGAGAGAGAGAGAGAGAGAGAGAGAGAGAGAGAGAGGAAGGAAGGAAGGAAGGAAGGAAGAGAGGGACGGAGGAATGGAGGGATGGAGGGAGGGAAGGGGAATAAATTTTTATATAGTGTTTACTATATGCCAAGCACTATACCAAGTCCCATTCATAAATACTATCTCATTTGATTCTGTAGGATAGATGACATTATTAGCCCATTTTGCAGTTGGAAAAACTGAGGCAAATGGAATATTTTTTAAAAGGTTTGCTCCAGTTTAATTAAACCTAGTTCACATAATAATGGAACAGAGACCATTTTGAAACATTTTCCTTCATTTTTCTAATAAAATTTTATATTTACTTTTAGTTTACATCATTCATTTCTATAAGATATTGAGTTACAAATATTCTTCCCATCTTTCCTCTACCCACTACCCCAAAACAGCAATCCCACTGTATACCCCATCCCCCAATCTGCTCTCTCCTGTATCCTCCCCTATGCCCCCTCAAACTTTCCAGTAGGGCATTTATATTCCCTTCAACTATCCTCATACTGAGAAAAGTTTCATAAGATACAATTATCGTTTTTCTACATTGGAATGTAAATAGTTCAACTTTGATAAATTCCACATGATTTCTTTTCCCCGTTTACCTTCTCATGCTTCTTTTGCTTCTTGTATCTGAATGTCAAATTTTCTATTCAACTCTGGTTTTTTCATCAAGAATGCTTGAAAGTCTTCTATTTCATTGAATGACCATATTTTCCCCTGAAACATCATACTCAGTTTTGCTGGGTAGGTGATTATTGGCTTTAATCCCAGCTCCTTTGACGTCTGGAATGTCATATTCCAAGCCTTTTATTCCCTCAATGTAGAAGCTGCCAGGTCCTGTGTTATACTGATAGTGTTTCCACAATATTCAAACTGTGTCTTCTTGGCTGCTTGTGATATTTTCTCCTTGATTTAGGAACTCCAGAACCTGGCTATAATATTCCTAGGAGTTTTCTTTTGGGGATCTTTCTCGAGAGGTGATCAGTGGATTCTTTCAACCTCTATTTTGCCCTCTGGTTCTAAAACATCAGGGCAATTTTTCTTGAGAATTTCTTGAAAGATGGTTTCTAGTTTCTTTTTTTGATCATGGCTTTCAGGTAGTTCAATAATTTTTTTAATTATCTCTCTGGATCTATTTTCCAGGTCAGTGGTTTTCCCAATGAGATATTTCACATTGCCTTCTATTTTTTTCATTTGTTTGGATCTGTTCAACAGTATCTTGATTTCTCATAAAGTCACTAGCTTCCATTTTCTCCAATCTAAGAATTATTCTCTTCAGTGAGCTTTTGAGATTCTTTTTCCATCAGGCAAATTTGGCTTTTTAAGGCATTCTTCTCCTCATTGGCTTTTTGGGCCTCTTTTGCCATTGGAGTTAGGCTGGTTTTTAAGGTGTTGTTTTCTTCGATTAGGTTGTTGCCTCTTTTCATGATTTTCTTGCATAATTCTCATTTCTCTTCCCAATTTTTCCTCCACTTTTCTTATTTTGTTTTCAAAATCCTTCTTAAGCTCCTCTATGGCCTATAACCAGTTCATATTTTTCTTGGAAGCTTTTGGTGCAGGAATTCTGATTTTATGGTCTTCCTGCTCTTCCATGCTTTGATCCTTTTTTGTCCCCAAAAAAAGGAATCCAAAGTTGGATTGCTGTGCTTCCTTTGCTTGCTCATGTTGCCACTCAATTACTTGACTTTTGAGCTGTTTGCCAAAGTAGAACCCTGCTTCCAGAGGGGAGAGCTTTGTCCCAGATCGCTGGAGCTGGATTTCACAGCTGTGGGAGCTATCAGATGGCTGCCTTCTCAGAAGCCTCCGCTGGCTCTTTCACACTGGTCACGCACCCCAGGACCTCCACCCTAGACAGCAATCCAGATCCAAGCAGGTTAAAGCAAGACTGATTACCCCTCAGAATGGTTGTTTCATCCCCCTACAATCTGCAGGCCAGGAGATCTGAAGCAGCCATGCAGCAGTGGCCACCGCACCTCAGCTGCTTCTCCCTCTGGGAGCAGAGGTCGGACCACACTCCCATACTCTGTGTTTTCAAAGTCTACACTGACTTCTCACTTTGTCTTTGGCATTTATGGGTTGATAATTCTGAAAACAGCTATAGCTGCTGGTGATCTACTCTCCTGAAATCCCTCTAGCCACAGCAGATCGGGCCTCCCTGAGGCTAAAACCATGGGCTCACATGGGGCTGGGCTCTGCTTCTAATGGGCTTTGATGAACCCTTTCTGTCTACCTGCCATGCTTTCTTCAGCAGGAGATTTGTTTCTCTCTTTCACTTTGTGGGTTCTGTAGCCCTAAAGTTTGTTTAGCGTCATTTTTTGTAGGTATTTGAGGTGGTTATGAGGGAGTACAGGGAGTTTTCTGGCTTCTATGACACCATCTTTGCTCCGCCCCTCCCCCACCCCCTCACCCCGTTAAAAGAATTTTTAAAATGCCTTACCAAGGCTTATTGTAGCAGCAAGTACCCTAGCATACACAGGGTGGCTGCCAAAACAAGTTCTTAGATCTGCTTTTCTAAAGGAAAGCAACTCAAAATGGGTTTACAATCTTGCTTTAATTGAACATATGTCATTTACCTAGCTCAGGGGGAAAAGGTCAGTACCCCAAACTTCAGAGAATACAAGCAAGTTACAAGCAGAAGTTACAAGAAGACAGAGAAACATTTCAGCAGACAGGCCTCTAACTGTCTGACCATTATATTCATACCTAGTCAGTTACCAGAAAGGAAAGCACCAACATCTGGGTTTTCAAAGCCAGGAGGCTCAACAGCTGCCCAGAGTCTCATCTAGTCAAATTACACAACTCTTCTCAAAGTGAACCCCAAAGCAAAACCTCACATCAGGGTGTATATAGCCTTCTCCTGGATCAGAGAATGTCACAGCCCTCTAGACCCACGGCCCAATCAAAAAGCAAACAGGTGTGGGCATTCCTGAAAAATAAGCCTCCCACCAAAGGCATTAGGTGACCACATTCAGCCTATTAGGGGGAAGAGTATATTTTCAAATCAAGAAAGGTTCTCAGAGTCACTTAAGCCTATCAAAGGGCAGGGAAGATCTTAGATTCCCCTTCCCATAACACTTATATAGCTAGTAAATCTCTGAGATCAAATTTGAACTCAGGTCTTCCTGACTCTGGGCTCTGCACTCTATCCATCAGGTATCTCTGAAAACAATCATTAAAAAAGTAACATATCCACTTGTTGTTTTGCAGAAGATAATATTTCTGGGTAATTTCCTTCCTTTCTTTTCTTTTATCATTAGAGCTCACCAAAATATTTTTTAAAAGCCATTACTCCTGTCTAATGATTCCAACAAAAAACTATAAAGAATGCATGGATTAACCAAGGTACCATTTGTCACTTATCTGCATCAGTCATCACCTAGCCATAGTGACAAAATATCTTGAGTTTCCTTAATTTTTGGATTTATTGAAGACACCATATATTAATATGGAGTTTGGAGATGATAGAATATTGTCAGTCATTTCCCTTCTCTAAAGATTAATTTGTTATTGGACGTCTTTGATTAACATAATCCTATTTGTCAAAAACAACCTTTAAAAGAACTTTCACTTGTAATATCACATTGACCCTTAAAATGGTATGAATAGAATACTGAAAATTGTTGAGTTAGGGTGGGGGAGATGGGGTTAGGTGAAGTCAATTATGTAATGTAGTAGAAAGTGGGCTCCTACTAGAGTCAAAAAACCTAGGCTTGAGCTCTGCCCTCCACATTTGGCCTAATCATTTAATTTCTCTAAAATATCAGTTTCCTCTTTCCAAAATGGGGAAAATAGCATCTGCATTTAGTTTAGTTCACCAGACTTGTAGGAAATAATATGAAATAAAAAATGGGAAAGTGCTTGGTAAAATGTTCTACAAAATTCATATATTAATATTATCTAGAGTCACAAACAAATCCAGCATATGGATAATATAAAGAAATAGAGCCTAGGACAAGAGATGTCACTTTCTAAGAAAAGTTACAACCATAACCTAAAACCTAGCTTTCTTCTAAGTTCAGTATGGTATGAATTATATTATGTTGTTTCCATTTATACAACCCATCACATCATTATTGAGAGTTCAGTTACCCAGTGTCAAAAATTATGTTAAAAATAAGGGTAGGTGATGATGGAGGAAGGGAACGAATCCAGAATTCAAAGTTTTAAAATCAAATGTTTAAATATATGTATTATTATTATTATTATTATTATTTTCTTTACATGCAACTGGAAAATAATATATACAGGCACTGGGGCATAGAGATCCATGTTGCCCTACTGGAAAATTGGAAGGAGGATGAGGGAGGATATAGGAGAGAACAGATTGGGGGAGGAGATATTCAGTGGGATTGCTGTTTTGGCGTAGTGGGTAGGGGAAAGATAGGAGAAAATTTGTAACTCAAAATCTTGTGGAAATGAATGATGTAAACTAAAAATAAACATAAACTTTAATTTAAAAATATGTTAGGGGCAGCTAGGTGGCACAGTGAGTAAGCGCCGGCCCAGAGTCAGGAGGACCCAGGATCAGTTCTGGCCTCAGATACTTAACACCCACACAAAAAAACTGGCCATGTAACCTTGGGCAAGTTACTTAACCCCGATTGCTTTGAAAAAATATATGTTAAATGAGTATTAATGATTTTTGTATTTCTCATCAATTCATTTAGGATTAAGAATATGAGACAGTGATTGGGTTAATGTAGTAGAAAGAGGGCTCCTACTAGAGTCAAAAAAACTTAGGCTTGAGCTCTGCCCTCCACATTTGGCCAAATCATTTAATTTCTCTAAAATATCAGTTTCCTATATCAAATACAAGTTCTAAGGAGTCTGTCAGGCCATCTATATGAACTTTATTTCATTTTGTTTTTTTTTAATAAGGAATATAGTTTACTAGTGAGAACATTGCATATGTAGCCAGAAAACTTGGTTTGAGTTCTGGCTCTGATATTTCCTAGCTGTGTTACTGTGGGCAATCATTTAAACTCACTAAGCTTCAGGATCCTTATCAACAAAATAAGGATTATAATATTTATGAAGAATTTTGTAAATGTTAGATGAACATATTACTGAGTTTATTTATTATTATCCATGTCACCCGAGGAATATCTCTGCCCCCAAATCCACCCCTCACCAAACTTCCCTATTTCTTTTGAAGGCAACACTATAATTCCAGTATCCTGGGAACATAATCTTGGTATCATCCTTGATTCCTCATTCTCCCTTAACCCACATATCCAATAAATTGTTGAATCTTGCTGTTTCTATCTATACAAAATCTCTCTCATCCATCCACTTCTCTCTACTCACAGAGCTATCGTGTTATTTTTGACCCTCATCAAGTCTTACTTAAAATATTTCAACAGGTTCCTAATTGTTCTCCATGATTCAAGTTTCTCCCCACTGCAATCCATTCTCCATACTGCTGCTATAGTAACTTTCCTTAAGTACAGATCTGACCACATGATTCCCTTACTAAATCAACTTCTTTGGCTTCCTATTAAGTCAAGTCAGCAAGTATTTGTCAAGGACCTACAAAGTACCAGGTACTGTATTAAGTACTGGGGATACAAAGAAAGATAAAAATTAATCCCTACACTCAAGATGCTCACAGGCTAATGAGAGAGAAAAGTTGCAAATGACTATGTACAAACAAGATATAGACAGAAAAATAGAAATAATCTAAAAGGGGGAAGGCATTAGCATTAAAGGGAATCAAGAAAGACTTTTTAAAAAGAGATAGATTTTTATCTGAGACTTGAAGGAAGCCAGGAGGCAGAAATGAGGGAAAGAATTCCAGGCATACGAGAGAGCCAGGGAAAATGCATAGTGTCTTATTCAAGGAACAATAAGGAAGCCAATGTCACTAGACTACCAAGTGAAGATGCTTAGAAAGGTATGAAGGAACCTGGTTATGAAGGACTTTAAAAGCCAGACAGAGGATTTTATGTTTGATCCTGAAGTATAAAACAGGAAGCCATTAGAGTTTACTACATGGGATGTGGGGAGAAAGAGGGATGATATGATCAGACCTGTGCTTTAGGAGGATCAGTTTGACAGGTGAAGGGAGGATAGACTGGAGTGGAGAGACTTAAGACAGTGAGACCAACCAGTAGCTAATGTAACACTTCAGCTGTGAGGTGAGGAGGCCTTTACCAGGGTAGTGGTAGTGTCAGAGGAGAGAAGGGAGGGCAGGGTGAGGAGTATATAAGAGATGTTATGAAGGTAGAATCCATGAGTCTTGGAAACAGGTTAGATATCTGGGGTGAGAAAGGATGAGGACATGAGGATACCCTAGGTAGTTACCCTAGGTGACTTAAGGATGGTAGTGCCCTTGATATTAATAAGGAAGTTAAAAAGATGGGAGTGTTAGACATGGAGGAAGATAATGAGTTCGGTCTTGGACTTTTTGAGCTTGAGATATCTTTGGAACATTTAGTTCAGTGTGTGTGTGTGTGTGTGTGTGTGTGTGTGTGTGTGTGTGTGTGTGTGTGTGT
>NW_027187273.1:1832795-1864918 GCF_028583685.1 Petaurus breviceps papuanus | reverse complement strand
TGTGTGTGTGTGTGTGTGTGTGTGTGTGTGTGTGTGTGTGTGTGTGTATAATCAGGCCACTAGAAAAGTTAGCCCTGGAGATCGGGAGAGAGGTTAGGACTGAATAAATCAATCTGAGAAGCATCTGCATAGAAGTATCAGCATCTATTTTTTTCTAGAATTAAATAAAAATCTTCTGTTTAGCTCTTAAAGTTCTTAGTGAATAGTTTTAATACACATGACACTCCATCTCCCTGCCCTTACACCAGCTGCCCCCCCCCCCCTTGCTGGAATGTAGTCTCTCCTTTCCCTCACCAAAAAGAATCCTTCTCTTCTTTCAAGACATTACTCAAGCACTAACTTCTATGTAAAATCTTTCCTGATCCCCTCAGATGCTAATTGATTTTAATCCCCTTTATACTGACTTGCATTTAACGACTTCGTATTTATTCCCTTTATATTTTCCTCCATACATTTATATGTGCATTTTTGTCTCCGTGAGAAGTCAAATTCTTTTCGAGTAGGGATTATTTCATTTATTGTATTTGAAGCTTCAGTGACTGACACAATGCCTGGCATATTAATTTATTGAAAGGCGACTTCAGGGATAGTGACCCCTCAAAAAGGAAAGAAATGCTATAGACTCTTAAAAAAAAAAAAAAAAGGAAGCCATTCACAGAACCCAGCAGAGAAATACTCCTGAGACAATTTCAGGAGGGATCCGTGAAGGGAGAAAAAAAGACTTCCAGAGTTAGGAGGTATCTCTCTGCCCCCCACACATTATTTATATGGGTTTGCTTTAGATTATTTGCCAATGTATAGTTCTCTTTTGGATTCTTACTAGTGTTTATATGTGGTCATTACCAGAGATACTTAATCCAGTCCTAACTCATTTTTATCTGAGAGTAGGACGTTACCTGAGATCTACCTTCACCTGAGTGTGTCACCTTGACATATAGTATGCCCCAATTCCAAAGTCAGGTGAGACATATTTGTCTGTTTGGGAATCCCATCCCCAATATTTGTAACAGACAACCCAAACACCTTATATACAAATCCAACCTTATGTGACCAAACAAATTTATATGGGGGGAGAGGGGGCCATAGACATGAAACTCAACTAAAATTATATGAGAACCCAAGGTAGTAGTCATAGTCTGGGGGGTTGGGGGGAGGATGGCTAGGTGGCACAGTGAATAGAGCATTGACCCTGGAGTGAGGAGGACCCGAGTTCAAATCTGACCTCAGACACTTAATACTTATTAGCCATGTGACCTTGGGCAAGTCACTTAACCCCAATTGCCCAGCCTCCCCCCCTCCAAAAAGCTAAAAAAAAAAAAAGCAAAAATAGTCTTGGGGCCCCAAACCATGTCTATGAGTATGATCTTGTTGAAAGTAGTCCTATACGGTGTACTATTCCAGGATCATACTGACTAAAGAATTCATAATTCTACCTCCCCCCACACAGGAGTTGGGGGCTTTGTGGATATTGCTCCTTAAGAAGCATTGTCATCTGCTTTGCTATAACACCCTAAGAACCCTGGGACCTTGCTATATGAGTTGTAACTAAAACTTTTCATATATGTTGTCTCTCCCATTACAATATAAGCTTCTGAGAACCAGGGACTGTTTTAGTTTCCTATGTATAGACTTCTCAGCCAGAGTAGGTATTCATGTATGTGACTCTGCCATGTGCTTCAGCAGGAAATATTTCAGTGCCCCAGTTGCTGTTGTCTGTTAAATTAGAAAAATACACTCAGGATCTCTCCTTTCAGGACACATAAAAGCTCCAGTCTTATGCTTTGGCCATATACTTCTATCAACTACTCCGATGGGAAGAAAACTGTGTATGGGCACAGGTTTCATTTCTCCCTCTCTTCCTCCCCAGAACACAGATCTGCTCAGCTGAACACTGATCTGTCTGTCTTCTCAAAATCCAAGAAAGAGCTAAAGAAAGAGCAAATTGATCTATCAGTTTGTTTTTATACACCTTAAAGAGAGATGCCTTATGCAACAAAAGTCCACTTTCCTGAGTCACAACCAATCAAAAGGGCTTTAATGGGTATGGCCACATCACACAGGGAGGTAACCCTTAAATGCTTCCAAACAATATCATTACATTGAACATGGAATTCATCAAATTTATCCAACTCCTCTGATCAATCTACTTATGATTTAGTAAACAAGTAATCATTAGGATTTCTCATTTTTATTTGAGGTGCTAGGAGACCAAGAGAATGATACATAGCACTTATAGCCTATAGTAGTTTATTTCTAATCACATTTTTGGATGTTTAATCCATCTTTGAAATACTAACACCCCCTAATGAGGAATAACAGCCCTTAAAGTTCTTTTATTCAAATAAACAAACCATTAGATTGCAGTTCATCTCAGTCAGAATTTAGGAACCCATTGCTCTGGGCTTGGATTTTAGCTGGTTTCTACAGCCTCAGAAGTGACACAGTCACTGTATGAGTTATAGCATATTAAGTCTCAAGTGGTTTCATATTGAGCTCTTTTAAAATATAAAAAGTTAAGAAATATATTGGATTCTGTGAGTACACATTATGCTAACCCAAATTACACATCAGCTGTTTTTCATATACTCATGGACTTTATTAAATCAGGGATTTAAAGATGAATACATTGGTTGGAATTACATTGTCATTGTTTCAGTTACAGCTTAATCAATTTTGGGAAGGTGGGGAGGGGGATGGCTTGATAGGCTCTGATTGAGAGATAAGTGTGTTCGTTACTTTAAATTTATTTCCAAAGATTACATGTAAATCAGGCCTCCAACTGTGGAGGAACAGAATGCACACAATTCCTCTTATCAAAGCAAATCATTTTGTTTAATACTCAATGCAAAACTAGAGCCGAGTAACATTAAAGTTGCAAATTTATTCACAGGGAAGGCAGAACTCAAAGAAGTTCTCACAGAAATGGGGATTTACACAGGGTGCACATTGTTCATGTTTCCTCATCCGAGACACTGGAATAACAGTGAGATGGGGGAAGGAAAGGTAGGAGGGATGATTGTACTGGAATTACTCAAGGCCTCTCACCTTAAAATTGAATACATGCATTCTGTCCTGCTTTTGAAATGGTCTTTTCCAACAAACTCCCACACATGTAAACGGGCATGTTCATATGCACAACACACATATGTGAAGACATGTAAACATTGTATGTACAACCCAGTGAACATAAATGTGAGTGTGCCTAAACATAGAATGCTGGTGCCAAACAGGAGTTTAGGAATTATCCAGTTCAATCCTTTCTTTTAGTAGATGGAAAACTGAAGCCAATAGTGGTAAAGTAAGTTATCCCAAAGTCATATATTTACCATAGTCAGTGGTACACACTCAATTAAAACCCACATTTCCTGTTACCCAGGCCAGCCCTCTCTCTTTTGTACCATGGATTCCATGGCAGATGAACATAGACTTCTCTATGACCACCTTCTCTGATGAATGGATTAAGTAATCGGGCTGCTAATTACAAACTTCCTTTACCCAAAATGTTGGCCACACCATATGTCATTTTATCGATATATCTACCTTCCTTTGAATCTTGAAGGCTTTTCAATATTCCAGAATTAGATATATATATTTTTAATATGAAAACCTTTAGAGGGTATCATACCTGAAGTTGCTACCAACTAACACAGTTTTCCAGTGCATTATCAGCTCCTTCTGAGCAGGAAAACATTTCCTTTTTTCCTTTGTATCTCTAGCATTTAGCAGAGTTCCTAGTACATAATAAATAGCTTCTTCTTCCTCCATCCCTTCATCTCTATCCACCTTAAAACTAACATTCCTATGTCCCACTTCACTCTTCCCTCCCTTCCAATGTTCTCTCTTGAATTCCTGTACCATAATTTAAAAATTTTTAAGATCTTTTAAGATCTCTTCCTCTTGTAATCTTTCCATCTTTTGGTTCTCTACAAACCTAGCTTCCCCAGGATGATACGTTATCCCTGGTCATTCTCTCCAATACTGACTGAACCTTATCTCATATTCCCCACTTGGAGTTGGAGTTGGAATATTCCTTGAGTTTCACATTCACTCCCAGGATCTACCTTTGCTGCTATCACTTATCAACTTTTCTCCTTGATTGAGGTTCACTCTTTTTGAATTTATCATCCTATCTAGATACTTATGGCAATTACATGCCAATTTATTCTCTCTTCTTTCTTAAGAGTTCAGTTCCTGGCTCATAGTCTTTCCTATACCAACTCCTGCCCATACACTAAGGTATTTCAACATCTATACACTAACTCTTTGTTTATCAATACATTCAGCTCCCATGACCTACTCTTCCAGTTGATAACATTCTTTTTTTTTTTAAGCAATTGGGGTTAAGTAACTTGCTCAAGGTTATATGGCCAGTTATTTCTGGGTGTGGTGCTAAGTATCTGAGCCCGTATTCAATCCCAGGTCATCCCGACTCTGGGGCCAGTGCTCTTACTCGCTGTGCCACCTGGCCGCCCCAAGTTGATCACATTCTTGACCTCCAGGCCACAATACCAGTTCATGTACCCTTGATGATGCCATTACCCATGAGTGGTCCACATTCATGATGAAAAAAAAAGCCTCTGAAATCCATCTACAAGATCATAATCTCCTTTCATCCTATCTTTCCCTATTCCTTATTCTTCTTAAACCTCTTTCTTATCCCCACTCTGCCCTCCAGTACTTCCACATTTCAGTGTTCTCCCAGGCTACTACAGAGGCTCTGGCTTCATTTTTCTCCATTTCCCTATATTTCTATTTGACTTTATAGTTTGTTCTTAAACATTATTTACTATTGATTCTGCCTTGAAATTGGAGTTCAATGATTCTGAGAGTGAGACCGATAATTAAAGTAATTCTGCCTCATTTAAATCTAATTCATGTATGAGTCAAGACACCACCCATCATATGTCATTGGTCCTCTTCAAAAATGAAGGACAAAAGGGGCAGCTAGGTGGCACAGTGAATAGAGCACCGGCCCTGGAGTCAGGAGGACCTGAGCTCAAGTCTGGCCTCAGACACTTAACACCAAAGAAAAACTAGCTGTGTGACCTTGGGCAAGTCACTTGACCCCAATTGCCCTACCTCTCCCCCTCCAAAAAGCAAAAAAACAAAAACAACAAAAAAAAAAAAACGGACACAACAGTTCAGGAATCTTTTCCCTTTACTTCTTAACTGCAAAATCCAGTCTTAGATTATCATTACCATCCTACCTCACCTCCTTCTACTCAATGGTACTGAAAAGATGAAAAAAATATGCAATTTGACCATCTACATCTACCACATTTTTTAAAATATAATATCAACCTAGCTCTCATCTCAGCAAGGCAATGCTTTCACTTTCCCCAAGAGAAGCTAAGTGGTATGGAGGAAATGGATGTCTGCCTCATTTTCCTCAAATGTAAAAGGGAGATAGTAATATCATCTACCTTCCAGGGCTGTTGTGAGGATCAATTGAGATATTTATAGAGCCCTTAGCACAGTGTCTGGCACAAAGCAGATGCTTATTAAATGCTTATCTCCTTCCTTCTCAGTTGATCTATCTTATTCCTTACAGTCTCTGTTCCTATTAGCCTCTCACATAAGAACCCTACCTCACGGGTTACCAGGAAAATAGAGAAGATTCACCAACAACATGTCCCTACTCTTTACACGTCACAATCCTTTTACACTATAACCCATTCCCTTCTTCTCTAGCCCCGTTTCTCGAGTCCCAATTGAAATCCTTTCTCCTCCAAGAAGCCTTCCTTGATATCCCCCTAAAGCCGCTGCTTTTCCTGTACTGCTTATCTCAGTTTATTCTGTATATACAGCATCTGTACAGAGTTGGTTTATGCTCTTGAGCTCCCTGAGAGTAAGGGATTTGAGGGCTTTACCTTTCTTCCTATCCTCGGTACTTAGCACAGTGTTTTTCACACAGTAGGTATTTAATAGATGCTTATTGACTAGTCAAGGCTAATCTATCAATCATGTATCCTTGATCCAAGCCCCTCCCTTCCCTGGGAAAACAGGCCCAATAAAGGAAGGAAAGACCCACTCAACTGTCTTTACAATTGCAATCAGAGTCAACCCTGTTTTTGTCCCTTAAAATATCTGCCAGACACTTTGGCAGATATTCCACAGGTCATCACCCCCTTGTCTAGCACTTTGATAGAATAACAAAGTCATAGAATGTCAAAGCTAGAAGGGACCCCAGAGATTTAGAGGTTACCTCATTTTACAAGTACCAAATACCCTGAGTTCCGACGAGGGAAAGTGTTTTGCCCAGGAAAGGACTCCAGAGATCCAGATTCCCTGGGGGAGAACTACATAGACTTCACTAAAAGGTGTATTGGAAAATGTCAGGTGAACTACTTTTTACAATTGGTTTGGGATGTTCTTTCCTATTTCAGTATTGCCTACTCTCTCACAGGACCAGATAGAAACATACAAGCAGGGAACTACAACAATCTTCTCCTGGAGTGAAAGCATCTGTGTCACAGACAAATTTCCTGAGTGCAGAGAAAGGCTCTAGCCGGAGGCAGGATTTCCATGCTGCAGGGCCCCCAAACAATCTGGGCCTTTCAGTCCCACTGCATTCTAAGTGGAGCAGGGCTCTAAGTAGATTCCACAACATATTAAGATGGACAGTAAGTGATGCAAATTGAGGGAAAATAGTGCTGGAGTTTGCCTCAGCTGTCAGGCAATCAGATATGTGACCTGGTTTGCATCAATCCATGCACAGTTCCTCCATGGACATTAAAGAAAATATTGCTTTCAAAAAAGAGATACCAGAAACCTAGAGAGCTAGATGTGCAAGGAATAGGGATATGCTTTCTTAGCCCTCGTGCTTCTGTCCCTATTCCCAAAGAAGTTTGAGCCTTGGGAAAACTGGGAAGAAGGAAAAGTTGTCCGTCCTTCGATCCAGTTCTACAAACATTCCCCACTGATCTAATACATACAAGGGACTGTGCTAGACGTTGGCAAGAGACAGAGATGAGTGAAATATAACACCTGCCCTCAAGGATTTTATACTCTAGGACAGGGATTCTTAAGCTTTGTTTCACCTTTGAAATCTGGTGAAGCCTAAAACCTCCTCAGGGTGAAAAAAAAAGCATTTTTAAATAAATAAAATAAAATATACAGAAATAGAAAGAAAAATAAATTATATTTCAATAGCTATGACTTTTTAAAAAGTCTATAGATCCCAGGTGAAGAACTGATCTAGAAAAAGACCTAAAAATGTGTATACACATATCTTGAAATACAGATGTACCAAAGTAGTGCTCCCCAGCTGAAGATGCATGCATCCAGGAAGACTATGTCCATGCAAGCAACAACAGCGAGGGAGGGTGGGTTTTTTGTCAGGCACTGGGTACCTTGCTCTCCAGCCCCTCTTGTCATTTGATTTAGAAAAGATTCTGATAGCAGACAACACTATCTCTGGTGGAGGCACTGGTTCCAATGTAATGGGATAGAAGGATAAGTTGTTCCATCCACTTGTCTTCCACAATACCTGTCATATATCATAGATGCTTAATAAATGTTCACTGACTGACTGACTGATTTCCCATAAAGGGGAAAATTGGCAGAACCTAGGGCATTGAAACCTGTGGAGCTGGTAAATGGAAATTAATGCCATCTGGCTCATCCTTGCAATAGTATATGTGGAGATGAATTCATGTGTTATTTCCCCAAGAGGTCATTTACATAGAAGATATTTGGATACAGGATAATGTCTTACCCAGAGGAATGATATCTTCATTGTGGTATACCAAGCAGTGGTAATTAAACCAGCAGGTGAGATATTAGAACAGGGGACATTATCCTGGTTATGCCAGTTCAGTTCAGTCATTTTTCATTGTGTCCGACTCTTTGTGACCCCATTTGAAGTTTTCTTGACAAAGATATGGAAGTAGTCTGCCATTTCCTTCTCCAGATCATTTTACAGATGAGGAAATTGAAGCAAATAGAGTTAAGTGACAGTAACATAGCTAGTAAGTGTTTGAGGACAGATCTGAACTCAATGGAGAAGTCTTCCTGACTCCAGGTCCACCACTCTATCCACTACACTATCTAGCTGCCTGTTTAACAACAGCAATTGGTCTTAAATGTGTTTCTTTATTCCTCTAAGTTTCTTTATTTCTTTCAAAATTTCCATCAGGTTTGGGATTAAATGGAAGTGAGAGCCTGCAAATCAATTCCACTCATTCACATGAGCTACCTAAGGCTTGACTTAAAGAGTGTCATTATTTGAAACTTTTCCTATTGCAATCTTCTACTACAGATTTTAGAGTACTTCCCTTAGTTGGTTAATCCTTTCTTCTCAAAATTGGGGATGAGAAAAACAGAAAGGGGACAACTGATGCCTGGTTCAATACCCAGATTGTTAGGGGACAGAGGTGGTCAGGACTGTGGTAGTCCTTCAATATACTTGTTAGGTCACAGTTGGTAAAAGAGGTAAGTGTGTTGTAATACATAAACATTCAGTCAGTCAGTCAATTAACATGCCTTCTACAGAAGGTAGGGTTTGAGTTGAGCCTTGAAGGAAGCAAGAGAAAACAAGAGATGTAGAAGAGGAAGGAAAAGCATTCCAGGGATGGAATGCTAGTGCATTGGGGGGAAGGGAGGAAGGAAGAGCCAGTCAGAGCAGAGGCAACTGGTGGCACAGTGAATAGAGCATTGGTTTACCTCTGTTATCTCAACTGTAAGCAGGGATAATAACAACACTTACCTCTCAAGGGTATTATGAAGAACAAATGGGATAATATTTGTACAAAGTGGTTACCAGTGTCCCTGGAACATAGTGGGTGCTATAAAAATGCTTATTCCCTCTTTTCCCTCTCAGTGAAAAGACATTAAAATGCGATATATACAAAAAACTGCAAGTATGCTAGGGTGTCTGCACAGTTATTTGTTCATCCTTCATTTTTGAAGAGGACCAATTGCATCACCAGTCATGTCTTGAGATGCATGAATTGGATTTAAGTGAGGCAGAGTTGTGCAAGTTGTCAGCCTCACTCTCTCTTCCAGGGTCATTGAAGTCCAGTGACAGGACAAAAGTCAAGACAACTGGCAATGTCCTGGGATACAGGGAATTACCCTGGTGTCTTTGATGGCTGACCAAGGTCTAGGTGTACCACAGAGAGGAAAGAGGAGAAAGTGTAACAAGACCAGAAAGATAGGAAGAGTTCATGTTATAAAGAGCTATGAGAAATAAAGGAAGGAATGAAAGAATAAAGGAAGGAGGTAAGAAGGGGAGGAGGAAGTGAGGAAGGAAGAAGTTTTGCATTTTACATTAGAAGAAATAAGAAACAAATATAGTTTTTTTGAGTGAGCAGAAAGGAATGACCCAAGCAGGTTGAATGTGAACTTGAGGAAAATCGCTTTGACAGTTGAGTAAGGGTGGACTGAAATAGATAGAGATTTAAGGCAGGGACCCAATTTGAAAACTATTGAAATAGTCTAGGTGAAAGATGATGAAGGCCCATGAGAGGGTGGTGGCAACATGACTGGTAGCTATTACTAACTATCTTTTCCATCTTCTCTCTCCAAGCTCTCCAAGAGGTATCCTGTCACATAGTAGGCCCTTGATACATGTTTATTGACCAGCTGTATCTGCCCCAGCAAGGGTGCCAGCTTCCCTGTTCCCATGACACCACACTCCTGTTACCATGCCTTCCTGTTGCTTTTCCTATCTACTGGGATGCTCTCCCCTTAGCTGTCTGCCTAAACATTGCTACCTATCCCCAAGCAGAGCTCAAGGCAAATCGAACTTCATCTAGGAACACTTACCTGACAATTTCATATTACTCTCTTGCTTTTCTGAACTCCTTAAGTACTTAGAGCACATTTGATCATATGCAATCATGTGTTATAACTTAATTGCTTCATGTATGTCAGTCTCATATCCTCCAATCAGAATAGAATCAATTTATCATCAAGTATTTGTACCTACTATTTACCAGGCTCACTAATAGATGTGCTTACATTCTAGTAGAAGAGACAACAAACAAATGTTAATATATAGTTAATAAATTAAAATATATGCAATGTAGCTCAACACAAAGTAGTTTTGGGATAAGGCACTAGCATTTGGGGGAATCTGCTTAATGTAGAAGATGATGTTTAAGTTGCATCTCAAAGAAAGCAAGTGATGCTATGAAACATAGGCATGTGGAAGAGCCAGTATATAAGGTAGAGGGATGGAGGGCCAAGTATAAGGAACAGAGAGAAGGCCAATTTGGATGGATCATAGAGTTCAGGAAAGGGAGTAATATTTAGTGAGGCTACAAAGATAGATCAGGCCTTAGAAGCAAAGGACTTAAAAAGCTAAAGAGAGCTATTTACATTTCATCCTAAAGGGAATAGGAAGGAACTGGAGTTTAAAAATGAAGGGCAGTGACATATGACATGGACAAATCTGTTCTTAAGGAAAATTTAACTGTGGGATGGACTAGATTAGTAAAAGTCTAGAGGCAGGGATACCAATTAGGAGACTGTAATAATAATCTAGGCAAAAGGTGATGTGAACCCAACTTAAAGTAGTAGTGTGTAAATGGAGAAAAGAGGCTAGATGGGAAAGGTGTGAAAGTAGAAAATTCAAAATATAACATCTGACTAGATATATGACTTAAGGGAAATTGAAGGATCTATGATAAAGCCAAGTTTGCAAACCTGGGAGACTGGAAGGCTGTTGATACCTTCAACAGAAATAGGAAATTTTGGAAGGGGTGACATTTCATGGAAAAATAATGAGTTCAGTTTGGGATATGTTGAATTCAAGATGTCTCTAAGACATCCAGTTGGAAATATCCTATAAGTAATTGTTGCAGTACTCGTGCTGACAGAGGAGACAGGATTAGAAATAAATGTCTGTGAGGGATCTGTCTGGGTATGATAGTTAAAGATATGGGAGGTGATGAGCCAACAAACGACAAAGTATAGAAGGAGAAGATGAGAGTGCCTTGAACAGGACCCTCAGGAATATCTGCAGTTAGGAGGCATGATATGAATCATGAGTCAGCAAAGGAGATGGAGGAGAGGTCAGACAAGTGGGAGAAGAACGAGGAGGGAGTGTCATTAAAAAACCAAAGAGGAGAGAGTATTCAGGAGGAAAAGATATTTAACAGTGTCAAATGCAGGAGACTGAGGCAAGACAGATAAGGACTGAAAAAATACCATCAGATTTGGCAATTAAGAGATCACTGGTAACTTTGAAGAGCTCAGTTTTAGTTGAGTGATGAGGTCAGAGGCCAGATTGAGAAGAGTTGAGGAGTAAGAGGGGAAGAAGTGGCATCAACAAGTATAAACAGTTTTTTTTTCAAAGAGTGTGTTTAAAAAAATGAGGAGATATATAGGATGATAGCCTGAGAGGATGGTGGGGTATTGTGAACATTTTGGGAACGTTTGGGGGTTTTGTTGGTTTTTTTTTTGTTTTTTTTTTAAGGATAGATGAATTTTTGGCACATCTGAAGGCAGTATGTAGGAAAGAAACCAATAGATAGGCAAAGGTTGAAGATGAGAGAAAGAGGATGCTTGAAGATGCAATCAGCTGGAGAAAATGAGAGGGGAGAAGACTAAGTATACTCATGGAATCATTCCTGCTTCATCTTCAAAGGGATCCTAACATAGGAGGAGGTAAAATTTGGAAGGGGCTCTTAGAGATCATCTGGTCCAACTCCCTGTTAAATTCCCCCATTCTCAACCACACATTCTTTCAACTAATTAATTCCCTAGAAAAATAAGAGTGGAGTTTGATATTCAAAATGAGACCAGATAAGATTTGTAAGAAAGGCAATCAAAAGCACAAGAGCACAGGATAGAGACAGAGTTCAACTCTGGAGAGTTCTGAGCGATTTTCTTTGGTCTGTATGCTTCTTTTGTTTGATCTATTCAAAGAGCAAAGTTGAGAAGACACCGAAGACAAATTTCATGGCTTCAGAATTTTGCTTTGGTTCCTGTGGGGTTTAGAGGGTGGGTATTCTAAGTCCATTAAAAAAAATGATAACAGCCCACTTTTCCTGGTACCTATTCTCCTAATGCACTCCAATTTTTAAAAGAAAAACACAGAGGTGATTTTTGACATTTTCCTCCTCCAAACCATTTATCTCTATTGTCTATTTTTTCCCTGGTGATCGAATCTCGTCCTTATTAATTAGAGGTTTTGCATTAAAACTAACCAATGCATACCAAGGAGCAAAGAAAAATTAAAAGGTTAACTTGGCCCCATAGAGAAAGAATTGACAGAATAAAAAAGAGAGGAAGAAGGAGAAGGAGAGAGGGAGGAGACATTGGAAGAAAAAATAATTAGAAATAAGGGGGAAGGGGAGAAATAGAGACAGAAGGAGGAGGTTGAGAAAGAGAGCAGGAAAGGGGAGAGGAGATGAGAAGAAAAGGGAACAAGGAAAAGAAAAGGTGGGCTATAGAGTAAGACCCTGAAGTAATGGGACAGAAGACAGATACCTGGAGAGAGAGAGAAAAGGCAAGAGGGAGCTCATGCATTCACTTTTCTAATCCTCATTCAGAAACAGAAAGGAAGCAAGCAAAAAAATGATCTACAATCTGAGAATGCAAGACAAGAAGTCACAGAATGATTAATGATGCAATCAGATCTATAGAGACTTCCAGTGCTTCTGTGAAAATGAAGAGAAAATCTGAAAATGCACTCAAAAGAAGAGCAACAAATTCCAGAGTAATCCAAATATCATGTCTGCTTAGAGACTTTGATGTCCCTTTAATCAGAAGTCAAAATACACAGGTTGAGGCATTTGAGTTGGTATCTAGACAGTCTCTAATGTGGTTCACTTTGCCTTTATGAATTCTATTCTACTGATACTCAGCTCTCTGATTACCCATAAGTAGAAAACTTCTGGAGGATTATTCAGAGAAAGATATTATTAAATGAGTAAAAAGGTGTTTGGTGTGTGTGTGTGTGTGTGTGTATGAAATTGACTATACTTTTATTTGAAAGAACTGGGTTTGCATCTTCCATCTGAACCTTACTGACTGGGTGACTTAAGGTAAGTAATCCCATGACTATGTACCCCAATGTCCTTTACTCTAAAGTGTGGATAATACTTGGACTGCCAACTTCAGTCTCCACTGAAGTCCTACTCCAGGGGTGTTCTGGAGTCAGCTAGAAGTTTGGGATAGTTAAATTTTCAGTGTGAGCATTTACACTTCAGAAATGAGCAAAGGTTACAAATTAGGACTTGATTTGTTCTTTTGCTGATTGTCTAGACTCAAAAAAGTGATGGTGAAAATGTTAATAATGCAGATTAAATGTAAATGCATTTTGGAGAGCCCATTATTAAATGTTGGACAGGACACTCCTGCCTATTCTCATGCTTTTTTGTGACATAAAGTGTTTCTAATTTCTCAAAAGCTGTGTTAGAAGAACAGAAACTCTTCTAATTCCCACAAAGCTACAAAAGCTTTGAAATTGTTCTTAGTGGGGGGTGGAGCCAAGATGGTGGAGTAGAAACAGGACTCCTATGGGGCTCCTGCTTCCACCTCCTCCAATTCATGTAAAAGGGGACTCTGAACAAACTTTGGAGCTACAGAACCCACAAAATGACACAGAGAAGCTAACCTTCCACTGAGGACAGGCTGGCAGGAAGAGGCCAGCATAGTGTGTTGGGAGCTGAGTCCAGCCTCCCACTAGCCAAAGGTTTTAGCATCAGGGTGGCCACAACCAGCCACCGGCTCAAGGGACTTCAGATCACCAGCAGCTGTGGCAGTTTCCAGAATTATCAACATGTAGATGCTAAGGAAAAAGTGAGACGTCAGTGCAGTGTGGACTTTGTGAACCAGGAGTGGAGTCAGGCCTTTACCCCCTGGAGGGAGAAGTGGCTGAGGCGCTGTGGCCATGTACCATGGCTGTTTTAGAGCTCCTGGTGTGCAGATTATAGGGGGACCAAGTTACCAGTCTGAGGGGTAATCGCTCTTGATTTAACCTGCTTGGATCTAGACCGAAGTCTAGGATGGAGATCCTGGGGTGCATGACCAGTTTGTCAGAGAGTGTGGAGGCTTGAGAGAAGGCACCCAACTAATAACTCCAGCAGCTGCAAAAACCCCAGCGACTTGGGACAAGGCTCCCCCCTCTGGTACCAGAGTTCTACTATGGCAAAAAGTTCAAAATTCAAGTAATTGAGTAGTAAAATGAGCAAACTAGGGAAACAAGGCAAGCACAGATGTCCAACTTTGGATTCCTTTTTTGGGGACAAAAAGGATCAAAGCATGGAACAGGAAGAAGACAGAAAAGCCAGAACTCCTGCACAAGAAGCTTCCAAGAAAAGAATAAGCTGCTTACAGGTCATAGAGGAGCTTAAGAAGGATTTTGAAAACAAAATAAGAGAAGTGGAGGAAAAATTGGGAAGAGAAGTGAGAATGATGCAAGAAAATTATAAAATAAGAGTTAACAACCTGACTGAAGAAAATAACACCTTAAAAAATAGACTAACTCGAATGGCAAATGAGGCCCAAAAAGCCAATGAGGAGAAGAATGTCTTAAAAAGCCAAATTTGCCTGTTGGAAAAAGAATCTCAAAAGCTCACTGAAGAGAATAATTCCTTCAGAATTAGATTGGAGCAAATGGAAGCTAGTGATTTTGTGAGAAATCAAGATACTGTTAAACAGATTCAAACAAATGAAAAAAAAATAGAAGGCAAAGTGAAATATCTCATTGGGAAAACCACTGACCTGGAAAATTGATCCAGGAGAGATAATTTTAAAACTATTGGACTACCTGAAAGCCATGATCAAAAAAAAGAACCTAGAAATCATCCTTCAAGAAATTCTCAAGGAAAATTGCCCTGATGTTTTAGAACCAGAGGGCAAAACAGAGGTTGAAAGAATCCACTGATCAAATCCTGAAAAAGATCCCCAAAAGAAAATGCCTAGGAATATTATAGCTAGGTTCCAGAGCTCCCAGATGAAGGAGAAAATATTACAAGTATCCAGGAAGAAACAATTTGAATACTGTGGAAACACAATTAGTATAACACAGGATCTGGCAGCTTCTACACTGAGGGATCAAAGGGCTTGGAATATGATATTCCGAAAGTCAAAGGAGCTGAGATTAAACCAATAATCACCTACCCAGCAAAACTGAGTATCATGTTTCAGGGGAAAATATGGGCATTCAATGAAATAGAGAACTTTCAAGCATTCTTGATGAAAAAAAAAACAGAGTTGAATAGAAAATTTGACATTCAGATATAAGAAGTAAGAGAATCATGATAAGGTAAACAGGGAAAAGTAATCATAAGGAACTTATCAAAGTTGAACTACTTACATTCCTACATGGAAAAATGATAATTGTAACTTATGAAACTTTTCTCAGTATAAGAATACTTGAAGGGAATAGGAATGTGTGTATAGGGTATATGATCATATGAATACATATATATGTGTATATATGTGTACAACTATACATAGACAGAGGGCACAGGACCAGTTGAATAGGAAGGGATGATACTTAAAAGGTGAAATTAAGAGTTGAGAGAGGAATATAATGAGAGGAGATGGGGAGAGACAATGGGGTAAATTATCTCATATAGAAGAGGCAAGGGAAAACTGTTACAATGGAGGGGAAGAACAGGAAGGCAAAAGGGAATGAGTCAACCTTATTCTCAATGAATTTGGCTTAGGGAGGGAATGACATACACACTAAATAGTGTATCTCACTCTACAGGAGAGTAAGAGGGAAGGGAATAAGAGGGGGGATGATGGAGGGGAGCGCAGGTTGGGAGGGAGAGAAGTTGGAAGCACCCACTTTTGAAAAGGGACAGGACCAAAATAGAGAATAGAACAAGTGAGGAGTGTGATGGGGTAGAGGGAAATATAGTCAGTCTTTCACAATATATCCACTATGGAAATGTGTAGCATAGCTACACATGTGCAACCTATACTGAACTGCCTATCTTCCCAGTAAGGGTGGGTGACAAGGGAGGTAGGGAAAGAATCTGGAGTTCCAAGTTTTAAAATCAAATGTTTAAAAAATATATATATATTATTATTATTATTATTATTATTATTATTTTACATGTAACTGGGAAATAAGATATACTGGCACTAGGGCACAGATATCCACCATGCCCTACTGGAAAGTCAGAGGGAGAATGGGGGAAGATATAGGAGAGAGCAGATTCGGGGAGGGGATATTCAGTGAGATTGCTGTTTTGGGGTGGTGGGTAGGGAAAAAATGGGGAGAAGGTTTGTAACTCAAAATCTTGTGGAAATGAATGATGTAAACTAAAAAAAAAAACACACACACACAAACACACACAAAAGAAATTGTCCTTAGTGATAGATTGTGTGTCTGGTCATTACAGACCAGCCTAGTCTGTTTGTAGAGACTCATCAACAGAAATTTGGTCACTAAGTAATGTTTTTGTTTTTGTTTTTCAGCCACAGAAACTCATAGAGACAAACCACCACGAAGTTGCTATCCATGTCACTGAAAGAAAAATGTACTTAGTTGATGAAATCATAGAGCTTTTGAATCACTAAATCCACACAGAGAAAAATACAAAAAGGCAGGATAGAGTCAGATTTGGGAGGGCCTTGGAAGCCAGGAAATGTATTTTGGACTTTATCCTATCAACAATGAACAGGTAAGATAATGACACAATAAAACTGGGGGAAAGACTAACCTAAATCATAGTACTATTGATGATAGGACAGTAGTATAATCTTTCCAGGAAATCTGGTACAGTTGTAGAACAAAGAAGGTCTTCTGCACAAAAGATATCCAGAAGGGTCCCTCTAAAACTTTGCAGACAGTTCTGTCACTGGAAATGTCTCCTCACCCTGAATCCCAGGGCCAAGGCTTCCATTCCACACTAGAGTTACGGCTTTAGAGCAAAAAATAACCTTATTTAGGTGTCTGAAATTTTTTTATTATTTCCATATCTATTTTTCAATATGATTGGCTTCCATTATTATCTTATATATTTTATTTTATGCATTTAAGAACAATGACCTGAGAAGGAATCCATAGACTTTACCAGACTGCTAAAAGGGCCCATGTAGCAGTTTGCTGATAACTGTTTACCAATTAGCTCTTTGGGAAAAACAAAAGCATATAGGATATATTTTAAGCTTAATCTGCATTATCACTTTTTAAAATTTAGACAAGCAACAAAACAATCAATCAAGCCCTTATTTTTTACCTTTCCCAAATTTCTGAGTAAATGCTCTCAATGTAAATCTAATCATTGGTTCCCCTCAGTCAATTCAAGTTGACTCTAGCACACTCTTAGGTCCATGAACCACACACAAAATGGTTAACAAAATAGACTATTATTTAGGGAAATAGATATGTAGAAGGAGTGAGATGATTACCTACCATTCATTAGAAATGAGAATTCCATAGGAGAGGTGGCATGAAGGACATCATCAAAGTAGACTAGCACTGGAAAAAAGAAAAAAAATGTCAATCAAGTACCAAAAGCCAGGTATCACTAACAGATAGCTAGCTTGAAGGAACCAAAGAACCAATAGATGGAGAAAACAACAGTCAAGAAAGTATTATAGAATTAAAAATGTGAAGGGACCTTGGAAGTCATATAGTGCAACAGCCTTACAGATGAGAAAACCAGAAACCAGATGATCAGCCCAAAGTCATATAGGGAGAAAGTCCAAGAGTGGGGAAACTCACACCCTAGTCCTCTTCCTCCAAATTCAGTTCTCTTCCCATTACATCATCCGTCTTGTGGACCTCACAACAACAATAGCATCTCAGAGTTGGAAAAGACCTTAAAGGTCATTTGGTCCAACCTCCCAGCTAGTATAAGAATACCCTCCATAGCATCTCTGACAGACAAAAAGGCCACCCAGCACAGAAAAGTCTTTAGTCAATCATAGCCTTTAAGAGCTCACTGGAAGCAGAGCTCTGTACTATAATCTCTATCCATCTCCCAAGACATTAGGTGAATGTGTGTGGTATTGTGAGAGCTTGTGTGCCTAATCACTATCATATTTCTACACACCCAGAATACATGGCACACCCAGTCTATTTTCATGAGCAAGTTTTTTTTTTCCACTTTTTCCTCTACACTCCTAGTAAATACTTTCCTTTTTGTCTCATGTGATAATCAAAAGGTAAGCTAGTCTTTTTCAAAGAGGGGGAAAGAAAAATAAAAAGATTAATTTAATAAAAAGAAAAAGACTAACATAATTATGTGGAATATTGTCTTCATTTCTAAGTATAGCATCTTAAGAAGGGTACTGATAACTGAACCCTGTCAAGATTAATCAGAATGGTTAAGGAACTGAAAACCATGAGGAATAAATAGGGAAACTGGGAAATCTTTACCCTGGAGATGAGAAGATTGAGAGGATAACACATCATTGCTGTGTTCAAATGTTTGTTATGTAAAAGAGGGACACCAGGGAGAAGGCCCAGAATTGTAAAGGAAGAAGATAGAGCTCTGGATTGTGTTTGGGAAATTGCAAAACCCTTTTGACATTTTTCAGATTCTATCTGCTATATATATATATATGTGTGTGTGTGTGTATATATATTTGTTTTAAAAACACTACTCTCACCTATATGAACTGATACTAAATTAAGTGAGGAGAACCAGGAGAATATTGTACACAGTAAGAGCCATATTGTGCGATGACTGACCTTGATAGACTTAGCCCTTCTCAGCAATTCAAGAACCAAAAACAATTCCAAGGGACTCGTGATGGAAAATGCCACCACATCCAGAGAAAGAACTATGGAGTCTGAATGCAGATTGAAGAAGACTATTTTCTTTTTTGTTTTGTTTTGTTTCTTTCTCATGGTTCTTCTCATTCACTCTAATTCTTCTATACAATATGACTAATATGAAAATATATTTAACAGGAATGTATATGTAGAACTTTTATAGGAATGCATGCTGCCTTGGGGAGAGAGGGGGAGAAAATCTAAAACTTATAGAAATGAATGTTGGGGGTCGGACAGGTAGCACAGTGAGTAAGAGCACCGGCTCCAGTGTCGGGATGACATGTGGATCGAATCCGGGCTCAGACACTTATTACCCACCCAGAAACACCTGGCCATGTAACCTTGAGCAAGTTACTTAACCCCAATTACTTAGGGGCAGCCAGGTGGCTTAGCGAGTAAGAGCACCGGCTCCAGTGTCACAGTGTCAGCATGATCTGGGATCGAATCCAGGCTCAGACACTTAGCACCCACCCAGAACCACCTGGCCATGTAACCTTGAGCAAGTTACTTAACCCCAATTGCTTATAAAAAAAAAAAAAGAAAAGGGATCAAATTTGCTTTGTTGCTCCAGAGGGCAGAACTATAACCAAGGGCTAGAAGTTAAATGCATGTAGGTTGCAGCTGCATTTCAAGATGGTCTCTCCACCAGAGAGTTAGTCTCTTGACTCATGCTGGTATGGAGGGCTCCCTGAGTTACTAAAGGCTATACCTGCAATGTAGAAGGTCTTAAAGACCCTAATTAACCTAGAAACGCTTCCAATGATAGCTTGATATCATACTGTGTGCCTATTGTCTGTGTCACCCTAAGTTCAGAGAGTTGCTTTAACGATGAACATGAAGTATGAAGACATGGAGGAAGTACGTTGAAAAGAATGCTGGACGTGGAGTCAGAGGACCTAGGTTCAAATCTTGGCTCTACCTGTGTGATCTTGGGCCAAGTCTCTTAACCTCTCTGAATCATCTCATATGTAAAATAAGAAAATTGAACAAAATGATCTCTGACATCCCTTCCGGCTCTCAATCTTGACCTTATGACTTAAATTAACTAAGGAAAAGCACAGTAAGCAGAGCCAGGAAAACAAGATACACAGTGACTAGGGTAGCGTAAAGGGAAAGAGCAAAACCAATAAAAATGAAGAACAGATGGTGATGTAATTATAAGGACCAAATTTGGCCCCAAAGAAGATTTAAGAATTCACAACCCTCCCTTCTTTGCAGAGACAGGAGAGAATTAAAGGGTCATAGGACTGAAGACTCATGGTGTGGGTGAAGAATCAGATTTCGTAAGGGAAGAAAGGTTAAGAGGTAAAAAGGGACATGCATTTACATTTTAGGTCATTCCAATCCTGGCAAAAGTGACGATTGTTTTCAGGCTTACATTGCCACAGAAAGTTGTGCTGGAAACTGGTGGCTTGTGAATCTGTTCAACTTGTTTTCCATCCTTGCTCCCTCCTCTCTGTGCTGGATCAGAAACCCCAAAAGGGGGAAAGTGCCCAGAATGAGGCTAGAGTGACTGTCTGCCTGCCACTCAAAGCTACAGGTTTCTTTCTCTGACCCTTGTTTGCACACAATCCTCTTCTCTCATGAGAATTTCCCATACGCTTTGCCCTTAGGGATAGCAGGCAGTTCTGAAAGCACAACATTTACATGAGCTAAGTGTGACTGTATTGGAAATGTGTAAATCAGAACTCCCTTAAGCACAGTTTCAAAATAAAGATAAGGCTAGGCACAATAGCAGAAGGTTAAAGTTGGTGAATCACTAGAATTTTGGAGTTATGAACTAAAGTAGCTTAAAGATGATTGAGTCACCACACTGTCTAGCACCAAGATAGTGAGCCTCTGGGAAAGCTAAGCTACTAGGATTCGTTCCTCTGATTTATCTCCTTGCACCTTCCATCTCCTGCTGTGCAGTGTCCTTAGAGGGAAAGCAGCAAAGGGCTAGACAGGGTATCTTCTATCTGCCCCAAAGCTATGACTTCCATCTGTGCCAGTAAAGCAACTTCTACCTCCTACTGCCAGCCTGATCTCTCAATCAGGATGTAGAAAATTTCCAGTGCGGAGAGAAGCAACCTTCCTTTTGACCTTAGAATTTTTTAGGCTGTCTTCTATGCATGGAATGCTTTCGTTCCTTATCTGACCTATTGGCGTCCTCAGATTCCTTTAAATATCAAGTAAAATGCCTATTTGTTTCCTGTTTATCCTGTATTATTTATTATTTCCTATTTATCCTATATACAGCTTGTTTGTGCATATTTGTCATATTCCCATTTTAGATTGTGACCTTCTCTAGACCAGAAACTGTCTTTGATTCTTATTGCATTCCCAGCACTTAGCATGATTCCTGGCATGTAGTAGGTACCTAATAAATATTTATTAACTGCATTCCTAGGGAGGGGAAAACTTTGCCAGGTCAAAAATAAAGAAGGCCAAAGCTCCCCTACAAGTCAGTAATAGGTCAGATCCATGAGTGAATGACTCCTACACTTCCAGCTTGGGCAAGAGAGGGAGACCTAGAAAACAAACAAACAATAATAACAACTAAAAAAAGACCATCATGGGAAAGAACACAGAATTAAAATTCTGTGAGAAATTTTTAAAAACTATCTAGTTCTGCTCTCAAATTAATACATAGATATTGATAGATTACCTACTATATGCCATGAGACCCACCTATCAGAAGATTATGGGGGTCTAGAAGAAAGGACCTTGAATATTGTCCATTCCAATCCAATTATTTGTTGCTGTTGTTGTTTTTACAAATGAGAGAACTGAAAAATTGCTGTACTTTCCTAGGGTTTCACAAGTGGTTAGAGGCTAATCTTGTACCAGAATCCAGTTTTCTGGACTCCCAGTTCATTGTTTTCTTTACTATATTTATTACACATTTTTCTCCTAGTTCAGTCCTAAATTGACCTGTCTTATGTTCCATATTCTCAGATTCCTGTTCTCTGTTTTTCCAAAATGATACTGATCCTTTGGTTATGATATAGTTTAGTTACTAAAAATAATTTAATGTGTTACTCCTACCAAAAATACATTCTAATAGGTGACTATTAAATACATAATGCAATTACCCAAAGGAATAAATCCGTCATGGTGGATTTGGGGGAAACAATGAGACATAGGTTGGGGAGATATTCTAGATAGAAAGGGAGGCCCACCCTGACACTGAGATCTGTCCATTAGTGTTAGTTTTAGCTAAGTTGCTCAATTATATCACGATATTCCATGGCAGTGGGCAGCATAACAGCAATCAGTGGAAAGAAGACTGGATTTGGACTCAAAAGACCAGAGTTTAAGCCCTAGATATATCACTCACTGATTAGATGGTTAAGTGATTATCCACTAGAGCTTTATGACCTTGGGTAAGTCAATTAACCTCAATGAGTCTTGATTTCCTTATTTGTAAAATTCTTTTAAAAAAAAGAGTTGGCTATCTTTTTTCACATGGTTGCTGTGAGTATAAAATGAAATGGTGTACTGTATATAAGTTCTGTAAAAATTGTAAAAGGCAAAATTACTGTTATTACTATGATTAAGGTTGGGTAAGTTAGGGTCTCAGATGGCTCTTCCTCCTTCTTTGTTCCCCATCTCATCATATACCACTGTGCTATATGTCTCCATGAGGCCAACTATCTCCAAATCATCTCCTCCAGGAGCATATATTGCAGACCAGCTGGACCCTTCATTAGGACTTGGCTTTTGAATGACAAAGGATAAAGCAACTCTGTCTTGTAAAAGTGATCAAATCATCTGACAAGGCAAAGTATCCAAAACTGATGACAATTAAAACATGCATCTGTTCCTGCTAGTACTGTAAGGCCAAGCTTTCAGAATGGGTTATCTGATTACCTCCTCTGACTGGTTCCAAATTCACCAAAAGTAGATCCAAATCTACCATCAGCTAATATCAGATATCCAGGGAGACCTTACAGGTGACCCTCCAGTCAGGCCAGTCCTTACAGAAATTGACAATAGGCTCATCAGTATCTTTTCAATTAGGCATATAAGAAGCCAATTTGTACTCCCTCCTGTCAATCTCTGTTTTGAAAAGCCTATGGGGACCCGTAATGATCCAAACCAGGATGGTTTATTGTATTGAAAAATCTATGCTCCAAAAGATCCTAGATTCTTGACAGAGCATGTAACTCTCTGTTCTCTTGCTGTCAAAAAAAAAGCTTAAAGATTGAACTTAGGATGCAAAAAGACACAGAACCACACTTGACTACCAAAGACCTAGGTTCACAGCCCAGATCTGCACCTTACTAGTGTGTGACATTGGGCAAATCACTTAACCTTTCTGGGTCTCTGCTTCCTCATCTGTAAAATGAAGGAGTTGGACAAGAAGACTTTCTATGGTCCCTTCCATAAGTAAATCTATAACCCTATAATCTTCTGATCCTCTGATGGTAATGGCAATAGGCTTGAAGATTGCACCTTGCATTACATGTAGAAACTTCACATTGCTTTGCTGACCACCACCTAGTCTTCTACCTAATAGCCTCATTATAGCAATTTGGGGAGTCCTCCTAGTAGAGGCAATGGAATATCCAACTCTCAATAGCAGGTGCATAAGCTGACACAGTGCTTTCATAAGGGATGGCTGCAAGCTGAAGTTTTTTAGTTGAAAGTATAAACTCATCATTCTCCCCAGTAGGATTCCCTTTGTACCAGACCTTGGCTTCATTGTTGATCTTGGACCAGTATCTTCACTTCAAAGCTACTTGTTAATGATGCAAGATCATTTCTGTCTTTGCTACTGGATCTTTCTTTGGGGCTTTATTTATAACTTAATTTATCTTATTTGCATTACTTTATATAAAGACCTGAGGATTTCTGTGGACTTTAAAGTACCACATTTTCCTAAACAGAAGTCCCTCTCTTAAAAGGATGTCTCTTTGATAGAGATATATATGAAGTGAGTGTTGATGTTGGTGGATTGAGTTTTATTCTCTAAGTCAGGAAGACCTAGATTCAAGTATTGCCTGTGAAACCACGTATCTGTGTGCACACACATGTATGGTATAGCCCATAGTAAGCAAAATCTATTATCTCTTCGATATAGTAAACTCTCAAGGTGAGAATTCTTTCCAAAATAGCTGGTGACTGACAATTAGTAGATAAAACAGGATATTTCTGGTCAAATTCAGTGACTTATCCAGGGTCACACAATTTTTAAGTGTCAGAGAACAGACTTGAGCCCAAGGTTTCTTGATTCTTAGTCAGAATCTCTCTAACCTATGCCATACTACCTCTATATACTCATATGCACAGACATGTATATCTGTACTTATCTTCATAAAAAGAAATAACACTTGGGGCAGCTAAGTGGTGCAGTGAAGAGAGCACTGGCCCTGAAGTCAGAAGGACCTGAGTTCAAATCCAGCCTCAAAAACTTGGCACACTTACTAGTCATGTGACCTTGGGCAAGTCTCTTAAACCCAATTGCCCTGCCTTCTCCCTCCAAAAAGAGAAAAAAATAATAATAACACTCTCAGCTGAACTAAGTTTTTAAACAAGCTTGATGGGATGATGGAGGACATTGTGATCTATGTTCTGGGTAATAGGGTATTCACCTATTAAAGAACTGCAGGACCTGATAGAATCAAGATTCCCCAACCCTACCTACACAGCCCAAATATCCATCTATCTCTCACTGTTCTACACTGTGAACCCTCTACTATGGTCACACTGGTCTTTGCATCATCTTCCATACAAGTCAGATTCTCTCTTTTTCATCTTTGATCATGCTGGTCCCCATACCTAACCTAGTCCTTTCTGATTAGGCAAATTCTATTCATCCTTCCAAGCTCAGCTTGATTTCTGCCTCCTCCAATGCAGCTTTCCACAATTTACTAACCTTCCACCTTTCTAAACTCCTGCAACATTTGTTATTTATATAAGTCTCAAACTCAAATCGGATGTTTGCTTTAAGTTTATATTACTAGTTTAATTGTAAATCTGCTATAGAAATCCTTATGTCCCTTTGTCAATCAAATTACATAGTGGTCTGAACAAAGGATAGCATATTGTATATTATACAATGTATTAAACAATGTAACATTCATTTATATGTTACCTTGTGTCTCTATCCCATCTAAACATATTTTATACATGCAACTTAATCATCTCCAGTAAGGCAACACTGTTGCTTCTGATTCTCTTATATTCTCCACAGCATCTTCATAAACTTTCACACCCAGGAATTAATGTATATTGGTGGATAGGTACACATTTGTTCCATCATGCAGGCATTGAAAACCCTTTATAAATAACAGTAACATTGTAAAGACTTAGGAACTCTAATCAAAACACTGACCAATCACAGTTCCAGAGGACTGCTGATGAAAGATGCTACTCACCTCCGAATAGAGAGCTGATGGACTCAAAGTACAGATTGAGACTGGTGGTGGTGCTGGTGCTGGTGCTGGTGCTGGTGCTGGTACTGGTCATGACCAGTGCAGAAAGTGATGCAGACTTGTTCCAGTGGTTTGTTTGCTTGTTTTGGTTTAATTTCTCAATTGGAGGATGAGAAGAAAGGGAAGGGAGAAAATTATGGGTTGAAAATAAAATTGAATAGGTTTTAGAGTGGATACAGTTCCAGGCCTGGAGTCAGGAAGACTGAGTTCAGATTCAGCTTCGGCCATTTAACAGCTATGTAACCCTAAGCAAATCACTTCTCCCTATTTGCCTCAGTTTCCTAATCTATAAAACAAGATGGAAAAGGAAATGGCAAACCATCTATTATCTTTGTTAAGAGAATGGGGTCATAAAGAGTGAGACACAATTGAAACAACTGAATAAAAAGAAAGTTGAAGAAAAAATCTCCCTTTATAAGGAGAGGTACTATAAATATATTACCTTGTATTATTGTATTATTATGATCTTGAAAGCAGTATTAATGCCCCAATGCATTTGTAATCTTCATCTGTGTGACTATTCACTCCAATAATACAACTCATGACCCATCCATGCTTACCAACCAATGCAGCTTTTACCATGTCCTCCCATAAACTGATCACAAAAGGCCTAACCACCATGTGGGGGCCTTCATTGTGTTCTCATGATATCCATAAATACCAATAGAACACACAAGCTGGGCATCAGTGATCCCTTGCTTTTACTGTATCCAAGGTATCTTTTTTCTGTAATATATTTCTTTAATATACTTCACCCTGCTACTCTTGCCCAAATACTCTCTTGTAATGCTCACTTCTACCAAGCACCTCCATATTGTCTTTTAAAGGATTCTCAATTCCATGTCCTCCAAGGCTATGGTAATTCCACGACTCACAGCCATGCAGCATCAACAGAAGCAGCAGTCCTAAATTACTTTCCCACTTTCCAATTTTACATAACATACACTTCATTTTTTGTGTCCCATTCTTTGTGATTTTGTATCTAGGGTCCACCAATTTCTCATTCTGAATTTCAGAAGCACAATTTTTTCATTCAAAAGTAAATGCTTTAGTGGACTGGATTTCTTTCTGTACTGATATGACATTTTAGCTCTGCCTATAGTTAAAGTTTCTCCTCTGGTTGTTTCATGTTTAATGTGATGTTCATCTCAACTAATTTTCTCAAGATTCCAGTTTGCATTACTTACAGTCGCATAATATATTCTCCATCTGTCTTCTTTCTTACCTATGAGACATTGTAAATGTGGAATATATCAGAGGTACACTTCTGAGGAACAGTGGACCAGTAGAGAAAATAGGAGATAATTAGGGGGGAAAGAAGAAATGTTGTAAAGGGAAAATCCAATGAAAGCAAAAAGCACTGACCAGAAACCTTTTGATACTCAGTTGAATAAGGAATAGCTCAAGAATATCTCTTCAATCCTTCTTTCTGGGTGATCTTTCAGGTTTCATGTAGTCTTCCTTGGTTACTCATGCAGCAAAGGAAGATTAAGAATATTTCAATTCAGTTTGCACATGACCCTATCTGGCATTGACAATAATAATTAGACAGCCTAAGGCAAGAATAAAACTGGAAAGGTTGTAGCTGTCACCCTTAGCAACTACTAATGAGAGGCAGAGATTAAGGAAATCAGATCCTGGATTCTTGTCTCAGTTCCCCTCTTAGCACCACCATTATAACATGGACCCACTTGGTACCCAGGACTCTACAGGAAAGATGAAAAGAGTTCTTTCCTTCAAGAAATGAATTGGAGTTGTTATACAACATATAGCATTGAAAGGAAATCCATTCATTTTTGTGAAGATCTGAGACTGAAAATGACTACAACCAGAATTAGTCTTACTTACATCTGAAGAAGGTGGACATCCTTGGGGGGGAGGGGGAGGGAATGGGAGAGAGTCACCAATAAAATCTCTCCTGACTTTTCGTCATTGCCTGAAATCCTAACATCACAACTTCATTCCTTTGATAGAATACATTGCCCTATGAGATGGCATGCAGATATTTGTGGTAAAGATAAAATAGTAAATAAACCTCTATCATAAGTTTCTATCTCAGCATTAATTATTTTACCAGTTTTTTTCTCTTTATGGTAGAAGTCTTAGAACATATTTTGGTGGTAAGAAAGGTTTTTTTGTGCATGTGACGGAGAGTCTTTGAATATACTTATTGATTGAATATGAGAGTAAAAGAGATGACTAGAAAGGGAAGATGGTAAAGACCAAAGTCTAAACATTCCAGTGACTAGCCAAATATTCCATTGAACCCAATCCTATTTTCTCCAAAACTAGAGCCACAGAATCTTAGAATTCACAATCCATGAGTCATCTATTCCAATTCATACCAAAATGACTATTGCCATCTACAAGAATTCCAACAGGTGGACATCCATCTTTCATTTAAAGAGCACTAGTGGTAGGGAACTCACATGCCCTAGAGTCAACCATTTCACTTTTGGATAGTTGTTAGACTTTTCCTTATGTTGAGTGACAATCTACATCCTATCATTCCTGCCCATCATTTCAAGTTTGATTTCTTAAAGTCAATGAATTAAATATTTCAAAATACTTACCACACTCTCCTTGTGCTTCACTCCAATATGAACCATAACCCTCCCCCAACCTCCACCAGATGCTTCAAACAATCCTTTAATAGCATGGTTTACAGTTCCCTTCTTATCCTTTTAGATACTGTAAAATTTAACTTGTGATTTCATTATTCAGCTAAAACTATTCTTTCCAAGGTTACCAATGAAATCTTCTTTACCAAATGTATTAGTCCCCACACACACACCTTTTCTCAACTTCATCCTTCTTGACTTCTCTACTAAATTCACCATGCTTGATCACCCATTCCTCTCCACCCTGAGTTTTCATGACACTGTCTTCTCTTTATTCTCCTTCAACCTATCTGACAACTTCTGAGTACCCTTTGCTGGATCATCATCATTATTTAATGCCCCTTAAAACTGGGTATACCCCAAGGGATCATCCTGTGCCTGCTTTTATTTTTTCTCTCTACTTTTTCCCTTAATGATATCATCAACTTGCAAATGTGTTCATTTATCATCTCTATGCAGATGATTCCAAGACTTATATATCCAGCTCTAGTCTGTCCCCAGAACTCCAGTCCCACATTGCTAATAGTATTTTACATGTTTCAAATTAGATATCTCATAGATGTCTCAATATGTATCAAACAAAACTCATTATCTTTGTGTCAGTCCACCCTTACTTTATATCTAGGGTACCCCATTCTATCTATTAAAAACAATGTAGCAACATAGAGTATAGTGCAAGTCAAACCCTGGTGGAATGTGTCATTTTGCCATACCACAGAGGTTGATTCCCACTAGGTAATTTTTAACCCACTAGAAATCTGACTTGAATACATCTCTACAGGAATACTGACTGCCTTACTGCTTTGAAGCATTAATCCCTAAAGGCCACTTTCAGAAAGCACCACTCAACTGGACAACTGCCCTGAATCTAAAGGTCATCGAGGGAATTAAGTAAAGTCAAATTTATTTTTGTTTCCAGTAGAATTTCATAGGCAAATGATTGTATTATACTTAACCTCTCAGTGTCAAATGGGTTAAGGCTGCCTCCGTTAATGCTAATACATTATGCATTCATGAGTACCTTCAGGTCAAGAAATATAGACTCATGTCCCCCTGATTTAATGCAGCAGAGGCTATGTTCAACTGCTATGTTTTTCTACCAGAAATCATGCACAGAAAATGTTTTTTTCTTTATCGGGCTATACACACAGGACTGGCAGGCAAAGATATCCTCCACTGAGAAAAATCTGTAATAACCATAAGCAAAAGAGAAAAGAAAGAAAAGCTCCTTGAATTTCATCTCATCCTCTTCCCTAGCCCCCACCCAATAGTGACATTCTCATATTTTCCCCATTCTATATTTCTTTGGAGCCAAATTTTTTTCTATCACTTTCCTTTGTATTTTTTTTTAAATAACTCTCATTTCTTTTCTTCTCTTCATTCCTTAAAATAGAAAATTTTTGAAAAACAAATTATGGACTAATGGCAGAAACAATTCCCAAGATCTCAGAAGACATAGAATTTAAAATGAAATCTGAAAAAGCATATTTATACAGTCCCTTTCTTTGTGCTGAACCCCTAAACACTTGAGGAGCTTTATGAAATAAGCACTGGGTGTTTCTTAACTACTATTGTAAATGTAGTCATTGTTGAATGCATCCATTTCTTCAGCAAAGGGTTCACTCCCACTAGGGCCTTCCCCTGTCTCAAACAGGACATTACAAAAGGAGAGAGAGCCTTCCATGATGGATATAGCTTTGGACTTGAGGTTAGGAAGGCCTGAGTTTCTGTTCCACCTATGACAGTAGTTACATGTCCCTGAACAAATTTCTTAACCTCTGTCTGCCCCAAGCAACATTCTAAGATTGATGTAATGAGCTCTAGTGGGTATACATATCCAGAACTAATTATGCTATGAAACTATAGATCCAAATTCCTTCCCCTATCAAGTCGTAGATCCCTATCAAAGAATACTATAAAATCAAAAATCCTAATTACGATTCCATTTTGAAAAAAAGAATGTGGCTATTGGTAATACTGGGATGGTGTCAAATGAATAGGCCAAAAGTCCTACTTAAATTGAAAGCCAGAATCCTTTCATATCATGAGAAGATCCTTTGTAAAATTCACACTCCTTCCCTCCTCTAGGCCTTTCCTCCTCTTGTTCTCCAGTTCATTTTACAGATGAGAAACTGAGGCAAAGAGTTAAGTGACTTGCCCAGGGTCACACAGTTAGTATCTCAGACTGGATATGAACTCATGAAGATAAGAATTCCTAACTCCAGGCCCAGTGTTCTATTCACAGTATCACCCATCCAGCTTTCTCTTATTACTCTCAGTTCACAAGAAGAAAAAATGACTCTGTGTTATTGCTTGTGTCTCATTCTTCTCATCCCCAGCAGGTTAACAAGTTTTCTGACCAAAGCAGTTATCCAAAAAAATACAGATTTTAAATACTGTTTCACAATATATGTAATGTTATAATAATATCTGAATAGAAACTGAGATTATTGCACTAACTCTATCACAGACTGTGTGACCTCCTCCACAACTTGTACAAGTCCCAGATGAAGACTGGACTTGGCTCATTTTTTCAAGAACTATCAGAAAATCCAGACTTTGGGACCACAAGATCTCAGAAGACATAGAATGTCAGACTGTCAGACATTCCCAAGGTTGTATACTAATTGAAATACCTCAGACTAGAGTCACACACAACCACATGAAAGTATGTTTTACCAAGCCTGACTTTCTGATAAGAAATACAGATATACACATATTCCTTTTGGAAACCCTCACTTCACTAAAATGAAGGGAAGATTAAGAAGAACATTGAAAGGATCTTTTAATCTGATCCATTATCAATAAAAGTAGAGACTACCTTATGTCATGTAAGGAATGTTAGAAAGTGCCTAATATCTCATCCCCTTCCAAATTCTCTACCACGTGTTTATCTGCCATAACCTGAAATGCCCCCATAAGGCCACCATCCTTTAACTTAAGGATTTGATTTCTGTTAAAATATAAATACCCATGGGAATTGCTAGGTTCTAAATGTTCATCACTACATATAAGTGAATGTGAATAAGAGGCAGAGATAGTATTTTGAGAAGGAAGATGGGATATGGACCCAAAGGTAAGGTAGGGAAATTGGTTCCATAAGTGGAATGAAAAGGGTCATTGAATAAAAAAAGCTAAAGACGCGAAAGAGCAATTACTCACTTAGCAACTTAGCTGATAACCTATACTGTTCTGCATACACAGTTAATTTTGGTCCCTATAATCTCAAGAACAGTCCATGTACCTCTATTTCATGAACCACTAACTTTTGGAATGAGACTTTCCTTACAGAAGATTCTCATGTTTTTCAGACTGCTAGGCCCATGGATTTTACCCACTTTCAAGGTCAATGAATCAATAAATATTTATTATGTATCAACTGTGTGCCAGGCAGTGTGCTAAGTTCTAAGGATATCAAAAAGATAAAAAAAAATCATCCTTGCCCTTAAGGAGCTTGCAATCTAATGGGAGAGACAACATACAAACAAATATATACAAAGGAAGCTATGTACAGAATAAATAAGAAATAACAAAAGAGAAGACATTAGAATGAAGAGGACTTGGGGAATGTTTCTTGTAGAAGATGGAATTTTTGTTAAAAAAAATTTAACCCTAAAATTCAATGGAAATCCTTCAGTCCATCTATCTCTTCCCTCCCAATGAAGGTAATTGATCTCACATAAGCAGTGCTGCTTGTTTCTATTAGGGCTACAACTGCCACCAGCAGTGCTTCTGACATATCCTGGCACATGACCATAAGCGAGTCATTTAACCTTATGGTGCCTCAGGCATTTCTTTTAGATCCTAAGTTACAGATGCAACATCCACCTGTAGCAGTACAAGGAATTTTCATTCTGGTCATTTCCTCACATCATTGAAATCAAAGGAGCAATGAAATAATATTAGTATCAACAATAACAACATTAAGAAATCTTAAGGCAACTGAAATTATTGATCAATGAAAATTTTGCTAGGAAACAGTAGAAACAATGTGATGCATTGCTCCAGATAGAAAAATTTAGCACCTAGGAAATACTAAATAGACATCAATCAATTGGCCAGAATGATACACCAGAAGCTTGCCCAGGTGACAAATCCCCATACCACTGATACAAAGCCTCCAAAAATCATTGAGAAGTCAACAAATAAACTGTACTGGAACCAGGGCATAAGAATAGACAGAACTGATGCTCACAATTGCCTGCACATAATATTGACTCACAAAAATTTAAGAATGATATATTTTAGCAGATGTTACTGTATACTTCCAAACTACACAGAATAAGACATTACAGCCCCAGGTGGGAACAGAATGGGAAATAGATAGATTAGATAGACAGATGATAGATAGATAGATAGATAGATAGATAGATAGATAGATAGATAGAT
>NW_027187273.1:1820678-1832785 GCF_028583685.1 Petaurus breviceps papuanus | reverse complement strand
GATAGATAGATAGATAGATAGATAGATAGATAGATAGATAGATAGATGGATGGATGGATGGATGGATATATGGATGGATAGATAGATAATAGATGTATGGATAGATAGATAAATGATAGATGGATGGATGGATAGATAGATAGATGGATATATGGATGGATGGATAGATAGATAATAGATAAATGATAGATAGATTAGATAGATAGATGGATGGATAGATAGATATACACACAAAAACATACACGTGTATATGTACATACATATCTACATGTATATATATACATACATATGCATATATTGAAATATAAAATCATCTATTCTCTAATTGAGATCATGGTTGGAACAACTCCAGTAGTAAAGAATTATGGAAATGAAATAAATATGGGAATGATGGCAAAAAGAGATTTAATATAAAAGAAATAGATAAATGATACAGATTTAGAGATAGATTGATAAAGCATACATATGTATGTATGTATACATTATGTGTGTGTGATCCTGTCTGCCACTGGAATTGTCCCAAACATGACCTCAGTGAGGTAACAGAAGATGACCTTATATCTCAAAACTTTAATTCAGTTACATGCAGTCCTTTTATCTACCTGTGCAATAGTTCTCTGAACAATAAATATTTTAAAATTAATAGTAAGATAATGACTTGTCCCAAAATCAATTCTATCTGAACTCCACTGAAAATAATGAATAGAACTACAGTATAAAAATCAGATGTTTATATAGCATTTTAGATTTTCAGAACTTTAGATAGGTAGGTAGGTAAGTAGAGGGATAGAGAGATTTTTTTTTCCTAATTTGATCTTCATGAAAGCCCTGTGAGGTAAAGTACTTATAGGTCATATTAGCTAGGTAAGGAAACTGAAACTCAAAGACAGTCAGGTGCCCAGAATCACTCGGCCAATGAGTATCAGAGGTAAGACATGAACCCAGCTCTTTCTCAACTGCAGGCTATATACTCTCAAGTAAGACTGATACCTCAGAAACATCAATATGTTACATCTCACATTTCACACTAGAGTAAGGCCCAAAAAACATCTTCAAGCTCTCCAGGACAAGTATCATCAAAGCTTAGGTAAGCAGATCATTCACTTTGAAAACAGAAGCATGAGCAAAAGTACCACTCATAGACTTATTAATTATTTGTTCTTGCTGTGAATTTCAGTAGATATTCAAGCTTTCATCTGTGTGGAGCAAATAATATATCCTTTCAACTCCTTTTCCTCCCCCTTTCCCATCCCAATAATATGGATCTGTATTCAATATCAGGACCTACATCAGCACTTTGTCACATACACTGAGCCCTGTGTTCCTCTAAGTCTATACTTTTTCATCCTCTACGCAGAGAAGAGTTATTTTGGGGCCTGTCAATTTTTTGTGCAGGAAGCCACATAGGTGAGTTCTCATTGGACAAGCAAAAGAAGATGGTCTGGAAACTTTGACCCCATTAAAATTTTCCCAAGTCACCATTTACTTGTTTTCCATTCATGAGAGAGGAATGTCAAAACACTTTTCCTGAAAACATAGATCTATCATGAGAAAGCAATTGAAGATATTCAGCAACTTTGATTTCAATGAACCTTGACTGATGGAGTAGCCTTCAGATCATTAATGGATCAGTGAAGACAGGTCTTTGCTTTCACAGGATCATAGATCAAGAGCTGTAAGAAATTTTCAAGGTCATCTTGTACAACCTCCAACAGAGAAGAAAAGTGATTTTTACAAGGTCATTCAGGTAGCAAAAACAGGTCCTCTGAAACCAAATCCAGACTTCTTTGTTCTACACCATTGTACCATGTTCTTTGGAATGTAGGTCTGTAAATTGGGCATATGAAAAGAAGAAAGACCATAAACCAGGCCTGTCTTCTTGCCGGCTTTTCTTGGGTGATAAACCTATTTCAGGGAAGTTTTTAGACTGAAATAGTGGAAAGCGATCATATATTTGTGTTTCACAAATAATACATTTGTTCTTGACATCCCCATTCCCTGTGGATGTTCCTTTAAACCCATGGGACCTTATCTCTGTAAACCTTAAAGTACAGTACAAATTTGAGATATTATCATCACAATTATTAACCTGGTTATTATTATCATCATTGTATGAATCTGAAAACTCTAGTTATAACACCACCCTCCACATTCTAAGATCTCTAGATACACAAATTCTGAAAAAGGTCTTGCATTGTTCAGTTTATAGAGTTAAACCAGGTTGTTGCCTATGGTAACGGTACTATATTGGTATATTAGAGGGGGGCCATAGGCAGAAACCAGCCCTTTTGCAAACTAGTAGAAAAGATGTGCCTTAAGTGCATAGAAATATTCATATAGGCAGGATCGTACTCTGAAAACCAAGGCACACTTTTAAGTGTAATCTGCATCATTAACATTTTCTCCATCGTTTTAAATCTAGACAATCAATAAAACAATAAATCAAGTCTCCATGTGTAGTGTTTGCTAATTTCAGAGTTGTAAATTTCACAATGAAAATTTAACAATCTGCTCTAGGGATCCAGGAGAGGCTGGTTCCTGCATACTCTTGTATGTAGGTCTTATGAAACAATGAAATTTCTAGCCATGTGACCTTGGGCAAGTCACTTAACCTCAATTACCCTACCTTCCCTCCTCCAAAAACCAAAAAAAAAAATGAAATTTATTTTTAAAAATAATTTTGATCTCAAGTTCAGAAATAATATGATTCACTGTTATTAGTTTACTTGGTTTTTTTAGCCCATTGATATATTGATTTATTTTCCCTTGTTTATTGACTTAAACTTTTTTAAATTGTCTTGACTTAAATCTTTTAATACATTCATTTTGAAGCTGGATGCATAGTAGGCACTTCACAAATTCTTTTCCATTTAACTAAAAAAAGTGTTTCTGTGGGGCAGAGTCAAGATGGCAGAGTAGAAGCATTGACCTCCAAGCGTCTCCGGCTCCCACCTTCCCCAATCAATGTAAAAAGGAGACTCTGAACAAGCTTTGGAGCTGCAGAACCCACAAAATGACACAGAGAAGCTAACCTCCTGCTGAGGACAGCCCAGCAGGCTGGCAGTAATCAGCTAGCACAGTGCTCTGGGAGCTGCCCAGCCCCACACCAAGGCTTTAGCCCCAGGGCGGCTGGTCAGGCGCCAGCCAGACGGACTCCAGATCAGCAGCAGCTATGGCCATTTCCAGAATTATCAACACATAGATGCAAAGGACAAAGTGAGAGGTCAATGCAGTCTGGACTTTGAGACTCAGTAAGTGGGAGTGCATCAGCTTTAGCTCCAGGGGAGAGAAACTGCTGAGACACCAGCACAGCCAGCCAGCTTCAGCTCCTGGCCTGCAGAGTATAGGAGGACCAGGCGACCAGTCTGAAAGGTAATCGCTTGCTTTAAATTGCTTGGATCTGGATTGCAGTCCAGGGTAGAGGTCCTGGGGCATGTGTCCAGCTTGCCAGAGCATGTGGAAGCCTCAGAGAGGGCACCCATCTAATACCTCCAGCAGCTGAGAAAACCCCAGTGTTTGGACAAAAACACCCTGTCTAGTGGCAGTCCTACTGTGGCAAAAAGTCCAGGGGTCAAGTGACTGAGGGGCAACATGACCAGGCAAAGGAAACAAAGCAGACAGAAGATTCCAACATTACACTCTATTTTGGGGACAAAAAGGAGCAAAGCAGGAATGGGAAGAAGACAGTGAAGTCAGAACTCCTACACCAAAAGCTTCAAAGGATAATACGAGCTGGTTACAGGCCATACAGGACTTTAAGAAGCAGATAAGAGAAGTGGAGGAAAAATTGGGAAGAGAAATGAGAACAATGCAAGAAAATTAAGAGGGGAGAAAGAAATATAACTAGAGGAGATGAAGAGAGACAGAATGGGGTAAACTATCTCATAAAAAAGAGGCAAGGGAAAATGGGTACAATGGAGGGGAAGAATAGGAAAGCAAAAGGGAATGGGTCCACCTTATTGCCATTGAATTTGGCTTGGGTAGAGAATGAAATTTATGTACTAAATAGGGCATCTCACCCTACAGGAGAGTAGGGGGAAGGGGATCATAGGAGGGATGATGGAAGGGATGGCAGGCTAGGTGGGAGGGAAGTTGGAAGCACCCATTTTTGAAAAAGGACAGGATCAAAGTAGAGAATAGAACAAGTGGGAGGTGGGATAGGAGGGAGCAAAATATAGTCAGTCTTTTACAATATATCTATGTTATTGTTTTGCATGTACAACCTATACTGAACTGCTTATCTTCCTAGTAACAGCGGGTGACAAGGGAGGAAGGGAATGAATCTGGAATTCAAAGTTTTAAAATCAAATGTGTATATATATATATACATATATATATAAACTATTATTAATACTATTTTACATGTAATTAGGAAATAAGATATACAGGCACTGGGGCATAGAGATCTACCATGCCCTACTGGAAAAGTCGAAAGGGGTATGGGATAAAATATGGGAGAAAGCAGATTGGAGGAGGGGATATCCTATGGAACTGCTATTTTGGGGTAGTGGATAGGGGAAAAATGGGCAGAAAATTTGTAACTCAAAATCTTGCAGAAATGAATGATGTAAATCAGAAATTAATAAAGCATTTGAAAAAGGAAAAAATAAAAGTAAAAAAGTATTTCTTAATGAATTTCATTATTATCAAAGTCTTAATTTTATCAAACTTTTCTCTGTATTTGAACAGATTTTATCTGCCCATTTGCATTTGGTCCTTAATAAAGTCAAATAAATGACTCCTTAGTTTGATTTGATTTGAATAAATATATACTGTGATCAATTAAAGAGAGTTTTTTTTTAATGTGTTAATAAGTATATCCCAGGTATGTGTGGAATGGTAAATGACTGGTGTGACTGTATTGAGCTTTGGTTTATATATGAGGAATATTATTCCCTTTTAAACCATGGGTCATATCTACTTTCCTTACTTTGGTAAAAGGACATTCTAACATTAATTTTTTGTTCCTTACATAATCAATTACATAATAATTAATATACATTAATTTTTTGTTCCTTATGTTTTTCTTATTTCCATAGTTTTTATTTTAATCATGCTGATCTTCTAAACATAATCTTCTATAATTAAGCTCTGCCAACAATTTTGCTCCCCCCAAAATTCAAGTTTTCTAACTTCTTTAAGGCCAAGGTTAAAAATTACTTCCTCTAGGTTTTTTCTATACCTAACCCCACTCCCTTATCTTGCTTTCCAGTCATGCACCATTCATTTGAGGAACATGTGCAAAGCAGCAGAATTTTAAACTGTGTGGAATACAAAGCTAGAGAAATCCTAAGCCCTATGCTCAAGGGGCTTACAATCCATTGTACTATTGTGGTGAGCTTTGGTAACATGGTTTTGCCTTTGCTCACAGGTTGCTTTGTAACATCTATTAATTAAATCAAGAATCTCCATCTGTTCTCCTCCAGTAAACTATAACATCCTTTTGAAGGTTTTGCATCTTCTCTTCCTCTGTTCCCCATAGCAGCAACCACATTAAAGATCATTTTCATTACTATTCATCCTGCAATATAAATATCTGTTTCTTCAGCGGTGCCTTATTTTCTGTTGTAAGTACATGCCCCTTAATCTGGCATTCAATGCTTTCCACAACTTGGCATTATCCTATTATTTTTTCTAATTCACATTTATTTTATTTTCAGTTTCAAATTTTCTCCCTCTTATTTCTCCTTCTTCTGCCCATTAGGAAATCAAGAAAAAATAAAAGTCATCACAAATATGTACAGTTAAGCAAAATAAATACAATTAGATCACCCTTCTGTTTTTCCAGTCTTATCATGTTGCACATTTCCCTTTACTATGTGCTCTATGTTCTGCATAAAGTTAGTTCTTACGTTAATTCACTTCTAGTGAATTTATGAATTGGCCCAATCCTTCTGGGAAGCAGTTTAGAACTATGTCCAAAAAATTACCAATTGTACCTGCCCTTTACAAACTGAAATGAAAATATATGAAGCAAATGGGCCAAGGTCAACCAAGTAATTAGTGACAGGGCAGGGATTCAACCTCTATTCTTCAGATTCCCAGGAAAGTGATCTTTCTACTACAATACATTCTTTCTTAATAATCTCTTAACTGATAAGCCAGAGGGAATCTTCTACCATCATAGACCTACTTGAAAGGAAGATTAAAGAGATTAGAGGTTAAAGATTAGAGGTTGTCAGCTACATCAGCAAAAAAAAAAAAATTTAATACCATGCTTCTTAATGTCCCTTCTAGGCAGAGACAAGATGGCAGAGAAAAGGCAGGAACATGGGTGAGCTCCCACTCCAACCACCTCCAATACCTGTAAAATACGACTCTAAACAAATTTTAGAGCTACAGAGCCCACAAAGTGACAGAGAGAAACAAATCCCCCACTGAAAGCAGCCTGGCAGGCCAAAAGAAAGAGTCTATCACAAGGGGCTGGGATCCTAGCACAGTCCCATGTGAGCCACCCAGGCCCAGACCCATGGCAGCCCCAATCAGCAACAAAGACTGTCCAGAGAAGACTTCAGGAGAGTGAATCACCTGAAGCTGTGGCAGTTTTCAGACTTTTCTACTGATAAAGACCAAAGAGAAAGTAAAAAGACAGTAGGGAACTCTGTTGGAACTGGATGAGAGAAGTGTGTGGTCCAGCCTCTGCCCTTGGGGTGAGAGGTGGAGGGGACCAGTATCTGTAGCTACGTCTGCATTGGCTGCCTCCAGAGCTCCTGGCCTGCAGATCATAGAGGGACAAAGTGACCATTCAGAATATAATCACTCTTGTCTTTACCTGCTTGAATCTGGTCACAGTCTTGGATGGTGGTCCTGGGGTGTGTGGCCAGTGTTGTAGAGCTTGTGGTGGCTGCAGAGAGGGAACCCTCCTCAGACCTCTGACAACTGCAAAAGTCCCAGCAATTTGGGACACAGCTCTCTCTGCTCTGGAAGCAGAGTTCTGCAATGGAAAAGAGCTTAAAAGTCAAGTGATTGGCTGGCAAGATGAGCAAGCAAAGGAAACTCAATTAGACCATAGAATTCTTCTTTGGGGACAAAAAAAGATCAAAACATGGAACCAGAAGACATCAAAACTCCTGCATCAAAAACTTCCAAGAAAACTATGAATTGGTTACAGGCCATGGAGGAGCTCAAGAAGGATTTTGAAAAACAAGTAAGAGAAGTGGAGGAAAAATTGGGAAGAGAAATAAGAATGATGCAAGAAAATCATGAAAAGTGAGTCAACAGCCTGCTAAAGGAGGGCCAAAAAAAATACTGAAGAAAATAACACCTTAAAAAATAGACTAACTCAAATGGCAAAAGAGGTCCAAAAAGCCAATGAGGATAAGAATACCTTAAAAAGCCGAATTGCCTAGATGGAAAAGGAATTCAAAATCTCACTGAAGAGAATAAGTCTTTCAAAATTAGATTGGAGCAAATGGAAGCTCATGACTTTATGAGAAATCAAGATACTATAAAACAGATCCAAACAAATGAAAAGATAGAAGGTAATGTGAAATATCTTATTGGAGAAACCACTGACCTGGAAAATAGATCTAGGAGAGAAAATTTTTTAAATTATTGGACTACCTGAAAGCCATGATCAAAAAAAGAATCTAGAAATCATCCTTCAAGAAATTCTCAAGGAAAATTGCCCTGATATTCTAGAACCAGAGGGCAAAATAGAAATTGAAAGAATTCACCAATCACCTCTTGAAAAAGATCCCCCCCCAAAAAAAAAAACTCCTAGGAATATTATAGCCAAATTCCAGAGTTCCCAAGTCAAGGAAAAAATATTACAAGCTGTCAGGAAGAAACAATTTGAGTATTGTAGAAACACAATCAGAAAAACAGAAGATCTAGCAGCTTCAACATTAAGGGATTAAAGGGCTTGGAATATGATGTTCTGGAGGTCAAAGGAGCTAGGATTAAAACCAAAAATTACTTACCCAGCAAAACACAGTACAATGCTACAGGGAAATATATGATCATTCAATGAAATAGAGGACTTTCAAGCATTATTGATGAAAAAAACAGAGCTGAACAAAAAATTTGACTTTCAAATACAAGAAGCAAGACAAGCATGAGAAGGTGGACAGGAAAAAGAAATTATAAAGAACTTATTAAAGTTGAACTATTTACATTCCTACATGGAAAAAAGATAGTTATAATTCCTGAGACTTTTCTCAGTATGAGGATAGTTGAAGGGAAAATATATGGAGGGTATATGTGTATATAAATATATATGTGCGTACATATATACATAGACAGAGGGCATAAGATCAGTTGAATAGAAAGGGATGATATCTAAAAAATAAAATTAAGAGGTGAGAGAGGAATATATTGGGAGAAGGAGAAAGGGAGAGATAGAATGGGGTAAATTATCTCATATAAAAGAGGCAAGAGAAAACTGTTACAATGGAGGGGAAGAACAGGAAGGTGAAAGAGAATGGGTCAACCTTACTCTTATTGAATTTGACTTCAGGAGGGAATAACATACACACTCAAGTGGGTATATTACTTTACAGGAAAGTAGGGGGGAAGGGGATAAGAGGGGGAAATGATAGAAGGTGGGCAGATTGTGGGAGAGGGTAGTTAGAAACAAACATTTTCGAAAAGGAACAGGGTCAAAGTAGAAAACAGAATAAGTGGGGGGTGAGATAGGATGGAGGAAAATAGTCTATCACAATATAACTACTATGGAGATGTTTTGCATAACTATACATGTACAACCCATTATGAATTGCTTGTGTTCCCAGTGGGAGTGGGTGACGAGGGAAGAAGAGAAAGAATCTGGAAATCAAAGTTTTAAAAACAAATGTTAAAAAAAAATGTTTTTTTTTTTTTACATGCAACTGGGAAATAAGGTATACAGGCACTGGGATATGGAAATCCATCCTCTCCTACTAGAAAGTTGGAGGGGGTATGGGGGAGGATATTAGAGAGAGCAGATTAGGGGAAGGGGTATTTAGTAAGCTTAATATCTTGGGGTAGGGTAAGGAAAAGACAGGGAGAAAATTTGTAACTCAAAATCTTGTAGAAATGAATGTTGAAAACTAAAACTAAATAAATAAAAGATTTTTTTAAATGTCCCTCCTAGAAGAGCACCTAAGGTTTAATTTGTTTGTCTATTACAAGAAATACTTTATTTGCAAACTATTCAGGAAGGGCTACAGGTCAGTTTGTGAATGTGGAAGAGAATCAAGGTAATAAGTGCACGTAATAACTGATATTATAACCTTATTCTCAAAACATTGAAGGTAGGGTAAGGGAAAAGGTGTAAGAGGGAACTCTGAGTCAGATTGAACCCTAGGTGTTAAAGTCAGGTCTAGATTAGATACTATTAGTTTCTAAGACACTCCTTGTCACTTTAGCGGCTAGAGCCCAATAATGGTGGCAAGGGTACAGTGTTCTGTGCCCTTGGCAGATTGGGAGTCACCAAACACAGAAAGTACCCTCCTCTGTCATGGTCAGATCTGAGATAGGGACAGCCAAGGCAAAGAAGGAGTTACTGGGCCAGAGATTTGGGGGGGGGGGGGGAGGGGGAGAGAGAGAGATAGACGGCCAAGAAGTCAGTTATCTATAAGTTAGCCAGACATAAGCCCTGTTTCTAGGCTACCTGAGGTTATCGGAGAGGGCTCTGCCATAGCTCTTTGAATGTAAGATGCTCCAGATCAAGGATGGGGAACCTGTAGCCTCAAGGCTACATGTGGTCTTCTAGATCTTCAAGTGCAGTCCTTTGACAGAATCCTAACTTCCTGGTCTTGAGGCTACATGTGGCCCTGAGGCTACAGATTCCCCTTCTCTGCTCCAGATAATACCTGGAACACCTTCCCACGTGTCAGGAAGATACAGATCTATCCCAATCCTTAGTGTCATTCTTGCTATCACTCTGATGCCCCAAATATTACCAAACTGTACATACAAGCTCTTTGACTAACAGGACTTGACATATAGGGTCTACTAGGTGTGATTGGAAAGAAAGCTGGGCCCAGTTCAATTCAATTCATTGAATTCAACTCAAGTCAGTTAAATTCCACAAGCATTTATTAAGCACTTATTATGGCCCAAACATTACATTGGGCAGGGAAAATGCAAAGGCAAAAATGAGTTAATCCCTATCCTCAAGGAGCTTACATTCTACTGAATGGAAAACAACTTGCACACAGACAAGGAAATATAAAGTATATACAAAGCAGGTGCGAGTAATGTCGGGGAGAACACTGATCAGGGGGACCAGGAAGGGACATTTATAGGAGGTGGCCCCTGGGTTGAACCTTAAAGGTCAATATAGGGTTCTAAGATTTTGGAGAAGTGGGAGCACATCCCAAACATTGGAAAAAGAGAGTTAACTAGTCTATGCAAAGATAAGGACACAAGAACTCAAATGTCACATCAAGAGAACAGCAAGTAAGCCAGTTCAACAGGGCTGTTCAAGAGGCATGATAATATGTAATCAGCCTGGAAACATTCCTCTAAAAACACCTTGCAGTTATATGGTGAGCTCCTAGAGAGTAAGGATTGTTTCATTCTTTGTATTCAAATCCCCAGTACCTAGCACAGTTCATGACATGTAGTAGGCACTTAATAAATGCACGTTGATTGAGTCATTGATTAGTGAAATCAACAAGCTCTTCTGAAGGCCACACCTATGCACTGACTCTAAGTCTCTAGTGTGAGACTTGGTCACTTGGCCCAGGGCAGGCAGAGGCTCTACTTACCTTAACTAAGGTTATTTCAAGGCATCTGCACCCAGTAGGAACTCCTCCCAAAAATCTTGGTTGTCTTGGACTCCCTAGTGATTCCTCTGTGTGAATCTTGTTTCCTCTGCTAAACTGCAAACCCCTTGAAGGCAGAGATCATCTCTTTCCCTGCAGTATCCCCAGGCACAGCACCCAGCACAAGTCTAGCAAGTCACAAGTACCAATAAATACTTGCAGCTCCACAAAGTGATTGATTCCCCTTTTCACCCACTCAGCATTTCTCTTCAGGTCCAACTTCAGTAGGCTTTAGTTGCTAATGCCAGCTATTGACCACTGCCCACCAGCTCCTGTCTGCAGCTGTGAATTTGAAACCATGGAAAAGGAAAAAAATTTCAGAGTTAATGTGGCCTAAGTGACACCAGCTGCATAATTGAGTTTCTTTCTGATTCTTAATTCAGTTTCCAGCAATCTGCTTCACATTTCTGGCCACCCCTGAATTCTTCCTCCCCCTTTAAAAAAATCATTTGTTGTTCTACATTGTTGAATATTGATTAAATATTCATCCCAAGTGAACTCTGTTGCCCACTGACTTCCATTCCAATGTAGCCTAGGTTTGGATCTGAGACTCTTAAGTCATGAGCATACATACATATACCTTGCTGACTGAAATCCTTGTAAACAGAATTTTCTTTTGGGATAGGATGAAAAATCTAATTCCTCCAGATGAAGCAACTGGTAAAACTGGAAAGAAGATAGAACTTGAATTTATGATCCCATACCTTCCTTGTACAGCCTTCCACACTCCCTACTAGATGTCCCCTCAATCCCAGGGTGCTCCAGGCCTTCTTGTCCCAGGTTTTTGGATGTGATCCCAGTAATAGAATCATAGATCTGAAGGTGGAAGGAACATTAGAGATCATCCAATTCAAGCCTCTCATTCCACAGATGAGAAAATCAAGACCCAAAGAGATTTAGCAGCTTGCTCAAGGTCATATGAGTAGTAAGTGGCAGGGTCAGAATTTTAGCTTAGATTCTGTTATTCTGAGATCAGGATCTTGACATTATTCCAGAATACCAACTTCTTGTGTAAGGTGTGGAGGGGGAGGGAAGGTGAAGAGGAGCAGAGAGGGAGGGAGGATTTGACAAAATCATTCAGAATAAGATGCTGGAAATTTTATGTTACCCATTTTGGAGGGTGGAATGGATCAATTTTAAGAAGGCTACAGGAAAAGAGTAATAAGCATCCCATGGCACCTGGAGAGGGAGAAGGAAGGAAGGAAGGAAGGAAGGAAGGAAGGAAGGAAGGAAGGAAGGAAGGAAGGAAGGAAGGAAGGAAGGAAGGAGGGAAGGAGGGAGGGAAGGAAGGAGGGAAGGAAGGAGGGAAGGAAAGAGGGAAGGAGGGAGGGAAGGAGGGAGGGAAGGAGGGAGGGA
>NW_027187273.1:1792710-1820578 GCF_028583685.1 Petaurus breviceps papuanus | reverse complement strand
AAGGAGGGAGGGAAGGAGGGAGGGAGGGAGGGAGGGAAGGAAGGAAGGAAGGAAGGAAGGAAGGAAGGAAGGAAGGAAGGAAGGAAGGAAGGAAGGACTTATTAAGCACCTATTAGAGTTCAGGCATTGTGCTTAGTACTTACAAGCATTCTCTCATTTGCTTCTCACAAGAACCTTGTGAGGTAGATATTATTATCATCCTGATATCCCCATTTTACATTTGAGTAAACTAAGCCAGATAAATGTTAAATGCTCTGTCCAGGACCACACAGCTAGTAAGTATCTGAAAGTAGGTTTAAACTCAGGTCTTCGTTACTCCAAACCCAATGTTCCAGTTATTATGGCACCTCTAACAAACCAAAAATAGTTTAGAAATTTTTTTAAAGCAATTGGGGTTAAGTAACTTGCTCAAGGTTACACGGACAGGTGTTTCTGGGTGGGTGCTAAGTGTCTGAGCCCCGGATTCGATCCCCAGGTCATCCCAACACTGGAGCCGGTACTCTTACTCGCTGTGCTACCTGGCCACCCCTAAATCTTTTAAACTTAATAAAATTTCATTAAACTTTTATTTTCAAAAAGAGTTTCCAAATGAAAAGAGCATGTATTTGGAATCTGAGGTCCTAGCTTCAAATTTGGACCATGCTACTGAGACTTTAGGCAAGGCTTTTCACTGCTCTTTGTCTCAGAGTCATCACAGTCAGAGGAGACCTATAGGGTCTACCTCTACTCTTATGAACCTTTGCAAAGTGGATCTGCAAGCCTGGTCTTGTTAAACAGCAACAATTCCATGGAAATCTCATCTATATTTTCAAATTCTCTTCAGGTTTGTTCTATACATTTCTCTCCCTCCTCTCGGAACTTAGTGAAGAAAACTGCCAACTCCAAGCTAAATTTCTTTTCAAAGCGTATTGTCAGTCAAAGGCTGACTCAGCCTTCAGAGTGAGGATGGCTCCCCCCCAACCTATATTCACTGCTCAAAACAACCAAATGCTCCCATTCTACAGAAAGGGTTAACAGAATCATTTTCATATTTAAAGCAAATATCACATACAAGAAATAGAAGTAAGCACCTCAAGAAGAACGAGCAAATGCTGAAAGCCTTCCAGCTGATGCAATTATAGAATAAAGGTCAAGGGATGAGAAAGCTAAACTCATCTATTCCCCTCTCTCCCTCCCTTGCCCAAGGGGCCCTTCTGGAGGAGAAGCCTGAATTGACAATCCTCTGACAGGAGGGCAGAGATCAGTGTATGAGTACACGGCCAAAAGCTCACGGGGATGACTAGAAACACAATGAAGCAAGATTTCAGAAATCTAAGTTAAGTTATTATGAAATCCAGGACTTCAAGTTTTCCAACCCCATGGAACCCATAGTAAATGAAATGCTCAGAGAATGGGGTGTGATGGTGAATCAAATTTCTCCTGTGGTTGAGAATTAACTCTAAAACCCATTTTGTTTTCAACCCTTCTGGAAAATACCTTTGAGCTGTTTTGGAGGCCAGGTGCAGAGACTTTACCCTAGAATCAAGCTTAGTAGTCATGTGATCCTAGGGGAATAATTTATCTTATCCCAGCCTCAGTTTCCTCATCTGTAAAGTGGAAATAATTCTGACACCTATCTCACAGAATTATTAGGAAGCTCAAATGAGTTTATATTTGTATAGATAAAGATATATATACATATCTCTATTTCTACATCTATAAAGTGCCTTTAAAACATTAAAGCAAAATATGGGGCTGAATGCGGACTACTCTGACCCCCTAAAGTTTATATTGTTATTTCTTGAATTGCTACCTGATATCATCTTATTTGTCATTTGCTTCTGCTTTTTCACTGTCAGATATGTAAATTAAAAAAACTTCACAATTAAACAATACTTAAGAGTAAGGGGATGGCATCTCCAGACTTCAGTTTAAGGGAAATCATTTTGGCAGCTGTGGAGGATAGTTTGGATAGAGGGAGACTGGAGGCAAAGAGAACATGTAGAAGGCTGCTGTAATTGTCCAGGTGAGGTGATGAGGCACTAAACTGGGGTGGTGACTGATTGGAAAGAAGTGGAAATACATGGAAGACATTGGGTAGAAATAACAAGACAACATAATGCACTGGAAGTGTAGTGAGTGAAAGACATTATGATTAAACAGATTGTGATCCTGGGTAATGAGTACAGTAGTGTCTTTGGCTCTAAGAAGAAAGTTTAGAGGGGTGGCTAGGTGGCATAGTGAATAGAGCATTAGCCCTGGTGTCAGGAGGAGCTGAATTCAAATTCGGCCTCAGGCACTTAACACTTACTAGCCCTGTGACCTTGGGCAAGTCACTTAACCCCAATTGCCCGGCCCTCCCTCCTCCAAAAATAAAAAAAACAAAAAACAAGGAAGTTTAGAAGAGGGGAGCTTTTGGGAGGAGAGGTAATGAATTCTGTTCTGGACCATTTTCACTGGCTGTCCCACTTGCTCTCTCCTCATCTGTTCCTCCAAGCTTCCCTAGCTTCCTTCAAGTCCCAGCTAAAGTTCTAACTTCTGAAAAGCAGAGATTTTCCAGATCTTCGTTAATTACAGTGCCTTCCTTCTGAGACTGTTCCCACATTTATTCTGTATCTATTGTTTGACATGCAGCTGTCTGTATCTTGTCACCACCACTCCAATTAGTCTGTGAGCTCTTTGAGAACAGGAACATTTTTGCCTTCCTTTGTATCCCAACACCTAGCACTGAACCCAGAGCATAGAAGACATTCAATAAATGCTAGTTGACTGACATGTTGCTTCTGAAATACCTACAGAATATCCAGGTTTTTTCTTTTTTTTTTTTTTAAGCAATTGGGGTTAAGTAATTTGCTCAAGGTTACACGGCCAGTTATTTCTGGGCGTGGTGCTGAGTGTCTGAGCCCGGGATTCGATCTCCAGGTCGTCCCAACACTAGGCCGGTGCTCTTCCTCGCTGAGCCACCTGGCCGCCCCTCAGAATATCCAGGTTTTGAGGTATACAAAAGGTAATTGGTGATGTGGCACGAAAGCTCATGAGAGAAAGTAGGGATACATAATAGAGATTGTAAGACAAGTATGCTCCAGGAGGGCTGCTAGCACAGGTTCCTTCAAGCATGGTCAGACAGGAAAGACACCAAGAAGGTTAATAGTCTTACTCTATTCTAGTCTAGTTTTCTCAGAAGAGGATTGCTGATAATGTGAGCACAAACTCCTACAGCATTCCCTCATCACCCTCCTCGCAGGGGTGGGCGAGAAGAGGGGGCAACTACCCCTATGTCGATGGAGTCAGTCAAGACAGATACGACTTGTGCATCCACTAAATCTCCTCGAGCCTCAATGGGGGCCAGTTGAGGCACACACAGCATTTGCACATTCAACCCTGAGGTTCCCTATTCAGTGACCACTGACTACCTGTTTTATAGGGACAACAGACAAAAAAGTCATAATGCTAGCAATAGCCTCACCAGTTTACATCACCCCATCCCTGTATCTCAATGTGCAGTTGTAGTGGATGTTTATATCATTTATCATTATATAATGCTGCGCAAGCATGATGGAGATGTTTTGAACCATAACTGTGGGAACTCATATCTAATACGTGGGAACAAGAGATTGTTGTGGCTATAGATCCTGGGGAACTGAACTCTAAAAACAATAACAAAAATTCACTTTACACACACTAACATTCACCTTACTTTCAGAGATCTAGAAATCCTTGGCACCAAGATGATGAATGAACTTATGAGAGCTGATGAGCTCACCAAATGAGTTAGTATAGAAGGAATGAAGAAAAGGCTCCAGAACAAAATCTTGGCAGACACCCATGGTTTGTGGATGTGACATAGACGAAGAACTAGAAAAGGAGACCGAGAAGTTATCGAAGAGGTAGAAGGAAAGAGCAGTGTCACAAAAAAGGAGAGTGGAGAGAGTATAAAGGAGATAATGGGGATCAACACTGTCAAATGCTTCAAAGGGAAAGAAGATTTAGAAGAGCTTGTTCAATCTCAATTGAAAGAACATTGGTAACTTTGGGGAAAACAATTTCAATAGAAAGATGAGATTAGAAGCTAGATGGCAGGAAGTTCAGAAGAGTGGGAGCAAGAAATGAATGAACCAAATGTTTTCTCAAGTAGTTTAACCAAGAGATATATAGGAAGCTAACTAGCTGGAATGGCAGAACCAAGCGATTTTTGTTTGGTTTTGTTTGTTTGTTTAAAGGTTGAGGGTCTGCTTTTAGGCGATGGAAATGAAGCCATTACAGGGAGAGACTGAAGATAAGAGGCAGGGGAGATATTACAGTGAAGAAAATCTGCTAAAGAATATAAGAAGAGATGAAATCAAGGCTGCCTATAGGGGGATTGGCACCAGCAACCACACAGCCAGCAAAATAATTTTCCTAAAATGTAGATCCTACCATATCCCTCCTCTACTCATTAAAACCTAGCAGTTTCATATTTTCTTCGAGATCAACAAAAACTTCTCTCTTTTTCATTTAAAGTTCTTCCTAGCCATAGACCTATTAGACTTTTCCTATATTATTATATTTTTCTTCTTTCCATGAATTCTACAACACAGCCAAATGAGCCTTCTTCTCATTACTTACAACATAACACTGTCTCCATCTTTACTCCATTGTTCTAGCTGTGCCCCTACCTAGAATGCATCAACCTACAAACTTAACCTGTTAGAACCCTGACATCCTTCAAAATTTAGCTCAAGTGACACCTTCTACAGAATTCCCTTCACCACACCTACCCACTAGTTACCTTGAAAACATTTTATAAGGCATCTAAATTTGTGCACATTGTCTCCTGGTCAGAATATAAACACGCTGAGGTCAGAAATAGCTTTGCTTTCTTTCTCTGCATAGTGCCTGACACATAAAAGGGCTGTAATAAGTGCTTGATGATGGATTATAAAGAGAAAACAAATACAGTGTACATAATAGAAGCACTTTGAAAGTTAAAAGCTAAATCAAAAATAAGTCTTCATTGGTCACCTGTACTTAACGTTTCCAGCACTGTGTTAGGTGTCAGAAAAAAAAAATCATAATCCCTTCCTTCAAGGAATTTATAAGTTTATTAAGGTAACAAAGCTAACTACATGTGAAACAATGAAAAATTAATGTTTAAAGTCTAGGTTGTATCATACTTATCCTAAGAGTTATAGGAATTCTAAGAAAGAGAGATTAGTTTGGATCAGAAAGATAGCTTTGGAGAATATTTAAGGAAGGTTTCATGAAGAAGGTAGGAAGTAAGTTGAACTTTGAATAAAGATAATAATTCTCATAATAATGGCTTGCATTTCTGTGGAGATCTGAGGCTGGAAAGGTTCTTTATATGTGTTATCTCATTTGATTCTTACAACACTGTGAGGTAGTTGCTGTTATTATGTCCATTTTCCAAATGAAGAAACTGAGGTTGAGAACCAGGTTAAGTGACTTTCCCAGTGTCACACACTAAATAAGTGGATTCAATTTAGGTCTTCCTGTGAAACACTTCCAAGTGAAACACTCTATCCTCATAGGACATCCTATCTGCCCCATGAGTGGGAAGTTGGAACATTGCTATTCATCTATACCTTTCTTCATTTTTGTAGAAAATTCATTCATCAATAGACAATATGCATTGGAACATTGGATCTCAAGCACCCCTTTGGGAATCTATCTTACTGAAAGGGATGAAAACTGAATCTATTTTGTCACTTCTATTCCTAGGGGAAAAAAAATCACCCACCAAATCTGGGCATTTCTCTCATGCAATTAGCCATGCCAGTGCCTGGGAATTCCATTCTTCATACGGACATCATTCACATTCTCTACCCCACACTCATATTCCTAGTAAGCAGTAAGAAGGCAGGTTTGGTGACAAAATCCCTTTCAAAAGTTGAGCCAGTTCTGTGTCAGAAGAATCCAGATGGATCAGGGGGCCAGGTTTCAGTTGCCACAGTGGAACAAGTGGCAGAAAAAAAATAGATGAGAGAGGACTGAGAGCATTATTCAGGACACAGTTCTTCTCTGAGTCTAGGGCAGGTCAGTAGAGGGTGCACTGACCTTGGTGAATATTTCTTTCTTTGCTTTTTTTGTTTTGAAAAAAATGCCAGAAAAGTCATCTTTCTTAATTTACACCAGCAATTCACAGATTGCCTCCCACCCAAACCCTGCTCTCCTGCTAGAAGGTCTGTGAGTCTTAGGGAGCAGGAAACTGCTAGAAATACCAATTAAAAGCTCATTCCTTTTCATTTGCAGACTTTAGTTCAATTTGAGTAAGTAGCAAGTATAGGAGGAGGGGTAAAGTGAGCAAGGGGAAACAATATATTTCCTCTGTACTTCCAGCTGCTCTCCAATTTTGCCAAGAAAACACAATTGAAACTGACTAGCCAAGAGGGAGACACAGACAAAACAGTGGGACATAAACCTTACAATCATTTTATATAGTTTCAGAGTTACTTACCCTACTCTCCAAGGATCCTGACTTTCTGGAGAGTCACGGAGAGGGGCAAAGCAAGGTGAACACACTTAGACAAGAGCAAGTGAGCTGGAGGCTTGGAATATAGAAATATATTCATATATGTGTGTATATATGTAAGCATAGACATTCATGTATATGCACACATTTATGCACACAAACATATAATATATACTGTGTATATGTGTGGGCATCTTGTATATAACTTGTTGGTACATAGTTGTTAGCAGGTTATCTCCCCTCCCCCCATTAGAATGTGACCTCCTTGAGAGCAGGGACTGAATTTTACCTTTCTATGTGTCCCCAGAATTTAGCACAGTGCCTGGCAAATAGAAAATTCCTAATAAATATTTATTGACTAACTTTGAAAGTAGTTGGGTATATAAATACATAAATTATTAATATGAGTTTGGTTATATATATGAATATGTATATTTGTGTGTGCATATGGTTTTCAAATAGCCTTCTTTACAGATCCACAGAAAGTTGCTAATAGGAAGCATGGGATTGTGGTCAGGGCGTTGGACTTGGAGTCCAGGAGACCCTGATTCAAATCTTACCTCAGACACTTAACTACTTGTGTATTTCCTAGTGTATGACACTGAGAAAATCATAAATGTCTTTGAGTCTCAGTTTCTCATTGGTAAAATGAAGAGATTAGATAATAATATTAGATAATAATAACAGCCTTCTAACACCCCTTTTACTCCAAACCTATAATCCTATGCCCAACGATGGGTGGATGGAAGCACACAGATTCTCTAAGAAATGATTGGGAAGCTATGGAATCTTCTCACCACATTTAGGACTCTGGGCTATCAGGAGAGACTATGGGCAGCAACACAATGTAGTGTTAAGGGCATTGAACTGACAGCAATCAATCAGTCTTGGGTTCCAGATGTTCCTCTGAAGTTAGCTAGTTGTGTGATATTTGGACAAATCAATTCATTTGGACAAATCACAAATCACTTGGGCCTCAGTTTCCTAATTTGTAAGAGAGGGACAAAAAGACCTGCTCCATTTTCCATTTATGAAAATTCTTAACAGAAAAGAGTATTGTGATCTTAAAATTGCCAAGTTCTAATTCTTGTTGGACATCTGTTTCACAGGCTTATTGTGAGGAACATGAGTGATACTGGCTATGACAAGGTTTCAATTATTTAAATACAAAGTATTATCATTAGTCATTAGGCATTTTATCTCTTACCAATGATTACACCTACATTACACCTACATCTTTAAAGACAGCTCAGGTTATCAATAAATAATTGCTGGTGATGGTTTAATTGACATATAATGGAGAGAGCACTAGTCTTGAAGTTATAAGAACCTGAATTCTCATCCTGGTTCCATTATCCATTATTAACCATTCAACCTTGGACAAATCACTTAAGCTCCCTCTCCTCCTGCTCTCTAAAATCAGGAGAATGATGCATGCATTCCCTGTCTTTAAAAAAGATTGTTATTAACTATGAAACATTATAGAAATGTGAAGTATTATTATTAGTATTCTTATTCAATAGATTTTGAAAACTGAGCTAGAGAGAGGACAAAGAGAGGGAGAGGGAGAGAAAAAGAGACAGAGACAGAGAGAAAGACAGAGAGACAGAGAGACAGAGAGAATATTAAGAAACTGACCTTCAGTGACTTGCCCAGAATCACACAGTGGATAAAGAACTTGAACTGGGACTTAGACCTAAGGATTCCAAGCACAGTGTTCCTTCCAAAACAAAGTGTTTAATAATACCTGTACCATTAAACTCACAGGGTGTTGTGAGCATCAATTAAGACAATGGCTCTAAAAGTACTTTGTAAATAGTAACAGACTGCACTAACATAAAAGATGATTACAGGCATTGAAATATTTATCACTTGGAATGGGGGAATTGTTAGATGCTAAACAAAGGATCTTAAGAAGACAAAGGTTAGGATCAGTAGGGACTAGAGGGAAGAATAGTGACTCTGGACTCTGAAAAATAAATGGGTTTACATCACTCTGTAATGATACCTGGATGACCTTAGGCAAGTCACTTTAACTCCTTAGACCTCAGTTTCCTTGTTGGTAAAACTTAGTAAAAGGTGACCCAAGGTCCCTTCTACACTCTAGATCAGGGATCCTTAACCCTTTTTGTATTGCGAACTCCTGTTGATAACCTGGTAAGGCCTATGGACCTCTTCTCATAATATTTTTAAATACATAAAATGAAATGCACAGAATTATAAAGGAAACCAAGTATGCTGAAATACAATTATCTATCTATCTGTGTGGGAGGTGGGGTCCTGTGGTGGGGTGGGGGGGTAGGGTGTAGCATGGGAATATCATTGTGTGGCTCAAAGGGAGGTAGAATAGACATCGTTAGATTCTTCCTCCCTCCCCCCCCCCTTTCTCCAAGGGAGACTTTAGGAAGCAGAAGATAAAGGACAGATACTTTACCATGCTACTTTCCTCAGAGAGAGGTGGTATCAGGCTAGAATGACATCTATTTGCTCCCTTAAATATTGTTAGTCTAGAAGATATAATCAGGTTCAACCTAACTTGTTTTCTTAAATTTTTATTTATTTTGTTTTTAAATTATGGGATAAAATAGTATTTCCATAGCATAGTATGTAATAATAAAAATGATTGCACATGAAACTGAAAATCTATTATGTACAACTTGATATTCCTATTAAAATTATCATGTAAATTTCTCCTTTTCCTCTTTTCTTTGCTCCCCTTTGCCCTAAAGATGGCTACATTAGACACAAATGTATGTATGTATATAGGTATATGTGTGTATGTGTATATGTATACATGTATGTGCATACATATATATGTAAAATCATTCTACACATCCTTCTATTTATCAGTTCTTTCTCTAGATGCAAATAGTGTTTTCCTTCATATGTCAACCTAACTTGTGGTCACTATTTCATTGCCAAAAAAATAGGACCTCAAACTTTATATCCATTCCCACCAAATACCAGTTCCACAATGAACACACACAGCACTTAGCCAAGAAAATCTATTTATCCAAATCAGTAGCAAAACAGAAATCAAAAAGAGTAAACATAGGAGAATATATACCAGAAAATATAGAGCAAAGGAGCTTTCCTATTGGAAGCTAGATAAATCAGCTAAACCAAGATAGAATCTTAGATCTCACACAAGGGGAAATTCCCCCAAAGTCCCTAGTGTAGCAATCTGGGAAGAGGAATGTGTTGGAGACAACCAGCTCCTCTCATGTCAGCTTTTTCCTAAAGCCTTTTCTATGCAACCTGGAGTAGGGTTGAGCTCATCCATCTTCTCTGTCTATAAAAATATCCTTGCTCTAGTCTAGACCTATAACAAATCCCCTATAAACACACAGTGAGAATGGAGAGACAGACTGGCCCCCTAAAAAGCTGTAAAGAAGTTTACATTTACCTTGGGAGCCTCCCATCAATCTTTCTTTTGCTCCATGACACTCCTCAAATAGCCCTAACCACACCTTTCTCCTGGGGTATTTGCACTTTTAAAAGTGAGCCAAGAGAGGGCAGTCCTCATGTCGAATGAATGTCAAGCTAACGCAGTGGAATTCCAGAATCAACCTGGCCAGGCAACTACCCTGAACCTTTCGCACCCACTCTGCCTACACGTCAAACTAGCCCCAGATAGATATGTATTAAAGAACCTGCACAGGGAATTCAGAACATCTATCATGCTGATATCAGAGCCTCAGGTTCCTGAGCGGCCTCCTATGAGCCCAAGGGCATCAGTGAATCACAATAATCTCTGCACAGAAGACAACTCCAGGTGTAACCTGTGCTTTATTCCAAGCATCTTTCTCTCTCTGTGGATTATGGCATTTAGTCCTGTTCTGAGTGCACAATCCCCTGGTGTCAGGATATCTATATTCTAAGTGCCTCATGGGGGCTTTGCTGCAGATCATGTTTACCAAGGTTGATAGCCTTGGAAGAGAGAAAAATAGTCACAAAGCAACTGGCGGCACTAAGTCATCATATCACTTGGTTCTGCTTCGGTAATGCCTTATCTCTGCTCAGAGTACTTCTTTGTGGAATCCTAGTATGATGCTAAGTACTCCCTCTGCCCCTTTCTCCAAAGGCATAGGTGGGTGCAGCATCTATGTGGGCTGTGTGCTATTGTTTGCTGATTGAAGTTATGGGCACTAGAGGGTCAAGGAGCCAAGAGTCTGGACCTGGGGGATGTACTGGTCCATTCAGGCTTGTACCCATTGCCTTTTCCAAATGCCCATCACCAACTACAAGAGTTACTATAGCTTGCAAAGCTTGTGGACTTTTATCTTCAGTTTTTCAAAGTGAGTTTTAGAGCTTTAAGGGACTATTGATGTCAATAAGTCTAACCCTCTCATTTTTTTCTGATAAACTTTTCTGCCAAAAGCTCAGGCATGTGAAGGAATTTCCTTAAGATTAAGCAGCTAGTTAGTGACTAAACAGGTAGTAGAACCAGGGTGGTAAAGTCAACAAACATTTATTAACTACTAGATACCTCAAAGGCTTATGTTCTAATGGGGGAAGGCAACACATAAGACAACACATATACTGCAAAGGACTGTATACCTCAAAGGAACTTGTATTCTAATGGGGGAAGACAACACATAAAGAAAGCTGAAAAGTAAAAGGGTGGGAAGGAGAAGACAGAAATATGGTGTATCTCTACCCATCACCTCTACTTTTTAACTCCCTTTCATGTACTATTTTCCCCCATTAGAATGTAAATTCCTTGAGGACAGGAAGACTCTTTTTTTTCTACTTGCATTTGTAACTCCAGTAGTTAGCACAGTGCCTAGCCAAAGCACTTAAAATTTTTTTCTTCATTTGATCTGTCTTGATTAGACATACAGGGAAATGATGGAAAAAAATCCAGAGTCAAGACTGGAGGCCAGAGAGGAACATGAAGATGTGGATGCTGTAAGTGCACCCTTAAAATGGAGGTTGGGGGAGAAATGACCAATCAGAGGGAGGAACCACAGGATGGGTCGTACTTCCAGTGTGAGAAGGTCAGGGACAGAGTGAATTTCCCCAGTAAGGAGTCCATGAGAGTAGAGTGAACTCTCAGGGTAAGAATGCTGCCATGGTATGGTGGAGTGAACACAGAGAGTTAAGAATGGAACCCAAAGAGCTGAATCTAAGTCTTCCTTATTCAAGGTCATACATTTTATCCAATATACCATGCTGCTTCTTTTTAAAAAGGCCTCTCCACTCCTCACCCCCCAACAAAGAAGAAAATCTTGTCTCCGGTATGGAAATAAAAGTCAGGGGAAAATGTTATTCAGTTTACAAAAAGCTGAATTTGCATTGGACTTTTCATTGCTTAAAATGGGATACATTTATGTTAGATTACCCTAATATATGCAAACTGGGGAAAGTAGCTTATCATCCATTGCCTTTCAATCATGCCAATGTTGCCACTGACTTGTCTTTCCAGTCGGCTGCCTTGGGTTTCACTTCTCCTTTTCCTCCTTAGATTATAGTCACTTATTGCCCCCAGACAAACAGAACTAGGTCTAGGATTCAGACCAGAAAGAAAAAAAAAATCACTGTCTTCAAAGAGTTTAAAATGTGAAGATGTCATACAGCAAGAAATTTAGGCAGTACAGAATCAAGTAGGTGCAGGGACTTTTATTGGTAGTAAATAGAACAGTGCTCATCCTGTATCACTGTGTCCTTTGTGTTAGCATCAAGATTGACACTCTAAGAAAGCGAATATACAGGTACAAAGACCTAAGTAGGATTTGTATGGAGTCAGCTGCCAGATCCATCTACACTGGAAGCAGAGGAAGGGAAGAGCAGGGAGGGAGATGGTGGGACTTAAAGCACTAGCTGTCCGCTTACACCTGTGATTTATGAAGTCCAACCATAGTTCTGTGGAGATAGAATGATTGAGAGCTTCCTTCTCATGCTATTTAGGAAATGTGACTTTGGGCCTGATATAGTATTCCAACTTGTGACTACAGCCCTTCGTACTAATGTGATCTGTGCCTTTGGATGTGGGTTCTATCTGTTGGAATAGAAATACAGACATGAGCTCCTGTCTCTAAGTACCTCAGGAAATGTGTAGGTCTCCAGAAAAAAAACTACAAATCTCATTTGTCTGTGGTCTGAGGCATCCTGACTGACATCCCTCACCAGGTTGTCATACAAAGTATGGCCAAGCAAAAAGAGAAGCCCACCAAGAGCCTCTTCTCCCCCAAACAAACATTTTTCAATTCCTAATTTTCAATATAAATTTAGGATCCTTATTTATGTGGTTAAGACTAATGAACTAATAAGAGAAAAACCTTATAATACTATGCTGCTTTATGGCATCTTGCTACCCCTCTGCCAAAAACGCAATAAATAACTTCTAAATATACGAGGTGACTTTACAGGGTACAAAATAAATTATGCAGTGAGCTGGAATAATTACAGGCCCCTTTCCTCCTTCCTTTCTTGCTTAAAATGTGCTCTATAGGATGTGGTTTATTAAAGTAATCAAAATGTATTCAAATTCATTAACCGGTTGCTCTCTAAATGTCAAAGACCAATTCCTTGATAAATGCCATTGCGCTATTGACCAACCACAGTGTCCTGGACACGGTCCCGTGGCCCATGCAGATCTGGGTGCCTGAGCAGAGACAACAGGCTGCCAACCTTCTAACAATTCAGCAAGAATTGCTTAATGAGTTGTTCCATAGATTTCTTTCCAGTGAAAGACCAACTATACAGGGAGACCAACTTGTGTTGCAAGTAGAGGGAGTGCTTGACTCTGTTAGTTCCATCCACTGTGCTACCAGTGAATCCATCAGCCAGTCAGTTAACAAATATTTATTAAGCACCTACCATATGCCAAGCATTGTGCTAAGTGTGACAGATAAGACAGACAGAAGACCTCTGCTCTCAAGGAGCTCATGGTCTAATGTGGAGGAGGGGGGAGGTGCAGAGTAGAGAGAGCACACAAACAACTCTATACAAAATAAGATACATAGAGGATAAATTGGAGATAATCAGCAGAGGGAAGGCACTGGCATGAGGGAGTATTAAGAAAAGCTCCCATGGACCTTAGTCTACTTGGAAACTCGGTGTACTCGGAAAGACTACCACAGAAAGAAGAATAGAGGACATAACAAAGGAGTGTAGGATTAATAGCTAGCTTGTGCCACTCAAACTATAAAATATTATAGACTTGGAACTATAAAGGACCTTATAGATCACCCAGTCAGGTCACCTCATTTTAGAGAGGAGGAAACTGAGACCAATGAAGGTTAAGTGACTTGCCTAAGGAGACATAGATAGTAAGTAGCAGAAACAGGATTTGATTCCTACCATACACTCTGACTCCAGGGTCAAAAGTCTTTAAGAGAAGGGAGAGAGGAATAAATGGTCAGAGGAATCCTGGTTCTGAAAGCTGTTAGATGAGTGACCCTGAGTATACCACTTATCCTCTCCGATCTTTTTTTTAATGTAAACTTTGTTTTTGTTTTTTTAGTTTTTAACATTTACTTTCATAAGATTTTGAGTTCTACATTTCCCCCTCCCTCTGCAAGATAGCCTGCCATCTAATACAGGCTATGCACGTACAATTATATTACACATATTTCCACATTAGCCATGCTGTGAAAGAAGAATCAGAACAAAAGGGAAAAACTACAAGAAAGAAAGAAAATAGTCTGCTTCAATCTGCATTCAGACTCCATAGTTCTTTCTCTGGAAGTGGGCAGCACTTTCTATCATGAGTCATTTGGAGTTGTCTTGATCTTCTTTTTCTTTATGTGTAAGCTGGGGTGGATGGGGGTACTCAGGGAGGGCTAGCACCTCTGTTGTGAAGGCTTGTTGAAACCTTTTCAGGGTTGTTCATCTATGTTTAGTGTCCACCAGGCACTCAACTCTCACCTGTTACTCCAGGAAGCTGTAGCATGCCCAGCAGCTACATTCCAGTAAAATCATTTTGCAGACTGACTAAACCAAGTTGAGGGGAACTTGTCAGGCTTTAAATGAAGTGGTGAGTTAGGGGGATGTCTACCACAAGCATGTGAAGACTCCCCCCATTTGAATGAGGGGATGAAAACAATTTGTTCCAAAAACTATGAAAGCAGCTGAAACAGGTACTATGTACCACTTGGACCTTGGTCAACATTGAAGATATCAAGGTCATCCGCTGTATCCCAGGTCATATAGCTAGTCATCTAGACTTTGTCTTGCCACTGGACTTTGATGACTCTGGGAAAGAGAGTGAGGCTGACAACTTAAATCTAGTTCACATGCAAGTCAAGACATCACCTGATGATATCACTGGTCCTCTTTGAAGGCAAAAGATGAATTATAACAACTGGGGATACCAATACTTATACCACATACTTCAGACAATTGTGGTAAAGAAAAGGCTTTGGAAATGTTTAAGAGTTATAGAAATGTGAGTTGTTATTATTACCTATAAAAGATGTGTAGAATATGGGTAGGGATGGAACTGGGCTTTGGAGAATGTTTAACCTTAGAATAGATGGGGAAGAGTAAAAGGACTGCAGACAAAGATAAAATTTCAGGAAAGGTGTAGAGGTGAGATCAGATATGATGGTCTAGAGGCACTGGTAAGGATGCATTCTGACCCTATTAGAGGTTAGGCAGAATAGAGCAATGTTATAGAGGGCTTTGAATGCCAGGATGATAAATAATAATAATAATAATAATTAATAATAATAATAGCTAGCATTTATTTGGAACATTAAGGTTTGCAGAGCATTTTATGTGTGTTACGTCATTTGAGCCTCTCAACAACCGTATGAGATAAATGCTATTATCTCTATTTTACAGCTGAGGAAATTGAGACTGAGGAGCTAAGTGACTTATCTAGGGTTATACAACTAGTAAATATCCGAAGAAGGATTTGAATTCGAGTCTTTCTGACTCCAAATCCAGTGCTCTTGCCCATTCTCTCACTTACTTATCAGAGGAGTTCAGATTTAATGCAATAGTCAATGTAGGGTCCTAATAATAATAAAATAATTAATAATTAACATTTACATAGTGCTTATTATGTGCCAGGTACTATAAGGACTTACAATTATCATCCTGTTAGATGCTCACAACAACCCTGGGAAGTAGGGATTACTATTAACCCTGTTTTACAGACAAGAAAACTGAAACAAACAGAGGTCAAGCCTAGTCACACAAAGTTTCTAAATATATGAGACCAGATCTGAACTCAGCTCTTCCTGATTCCAGGCCTGGCCCTCTATCCACTCCACCACCTCACTGCCCCAGTCAGTCAGGCAAGCAACACATTATAGGTATTACCTTTTGTCAAACAGTTCATCTGTTGAATCATGCTTGATTCACCCAAGTGACATGATCTCACCATAGATAACTAGATGTTCACTTGTTATTTCCTTGTTTATCTTCTGTTTCAACTTCCTTTTTATTTTTTTCTGGTATTTTCCAGCCCCCCACAAAATTGCTTTGGCAAAGAAAGCAGAAGTAACATTAGCTGAAATCCTACAATGAGTTCTTTTTTCCCCTGTCATCCATTATCATTCTCACGTTCATCCCAAGAAGTCAACCAGTTCTCCTCCTGATGCTGCCCTTTTACATTTTCTTTTGATCCTGGATCTCCCCAATTTGATCCTGGACCATTCTGCCAAAATCTGAGAATAACAATAGCAATCCTAACAGTATACCTGGGAGGAGTAAGGGGTCTGACATGAGGTGAGGAGAGGGATGCAAAAATAAAATATGTCAATAAAATGTATCTTTCTAAGGACTATTTAGAGATATTATTGTCGAGAGAAAAAGCATAGGCATAGGGCAAATTCTGAGGTCAAGGATGCCATCAAGTATTTCTGTAAGAATTCAGAAATTAGAAACATGAAGAGAAGGATCTGTGGTGAAATAGTTGCAGCAGTGAGAATCTAGGTCAGGAACACAAGTAAGCAGTTATGTGACCACAGTTAGACCAGGAACACCAGAGATGAGTAATTCTGTAGTTTATTACCCCGAGATTATATACTTTATCCTAGGCTAAAGTATAGTAGGCACAGAGACATGCATTTCCAATAAAGAGGAAAAATACCTCAGAGCTTTAAAGACCAGGTGACGACAAGATATGTCCCATGCCTTATTATCCTAGCAGAGGAAGATAGGTGGCAGAGTAGATTGAGCTCTGGACCTGGAGTCAGGAAGATCCAAGTTCAAATCTAGGCTCAGATACTTCCCAGGTGAGTGACCCTGGGTAAATCACTCTGCAACCTGTTTCCCCAACCATAAAGTGAGGATTTTTATAGCATCTACCCCACAGTGTTGTAAGGATTAAATGAGATGGTATTTGCAAAGCACTTGGCACTTAGGAGGCACTAAGTAAATGCTCCCCTTCCCTTTTCCTACTTTATAGGTAAGGAAATGGAGGCCCAGAAGGTAAGTGAGTCATTCTGAAAAAAACAACAAGTTTGTGATAGAGGTGTCACTAGAATTCAGGTATTCTGACTCTTTGAGTCCAAATTGCCATCACTTTTGCTAGCATATCATACCAGAGTTTGAACATTGATTATAAGTGATTTATCCCAGCTCACTCAGTCAGGAAGTGTCTGAGGCTATTGCCTATAACAGCCTTATCTAAGAAAGGCTTCATGTGAGCATATACCTGTAATGGTAATGGGAATTTGAAGATCTTTCCTGCCCCTAATAAGCTGAATATAATCATATGGAGCATCTGATGGGAGGAGTTTGCTGACGGGTGGAGCAGAGCTCACAGGAAGTTGTCAGAGCAGCTAGAGGGTGGGAGAGAGAGGATGGCAGGCAAACAGACAGCTGGGAGTCAGAGCAGTTAGAGCTGGAGGGAGGAGAAGATGTACCAAAGGAGACAGCTAGACTTGTGAGTGTTTGTTTGTGGAGAAGCTAAAGGATGGTGTGGCTCCCTGCTGTGCTATGGTATATTAACTTCTTTGTTACCATGATGGATTTGACTTTCTGGTGTTGGGATTTGGTTTTCTGGTGTCTGAATAAATGTTTTGCTTCTATTTTCTATGTGGAGAGTCTGTTATATTTTTCAATTGAGAACTATGCTGGCATATTTATAGTCCCATTGGTACTGTGAATATTGTGTTGTTGCTACAATACCCTAAAGAAGTCAAAGACAAAAACAAAGGTCTAACATGTACCAAAATAGCATGGCGGTTCCCTTTGTGGTAACAAAGAACCAGGAGTAGGAGTCCATTGATTGGGGAACAGTTATAAAAGCATGGAAATGAATGTAATGTAATTTCATTGTGCAATAGGAAATAATAGATAGGAGGAGTCCAAAGAAACCTATGATGCTCTGTATGAAGAGACACACACAAAAAAAAAAAACAAGCAGAACCCTATAAGTATATACATAATGACTATGGTAATATGAATGAAAAAAATTGCTAAAAGAAAGTCAGCACCGAGCAATTAGAAAAAACAATGAAATCCCAGAGATAAGGCATTTTTTATAATAATAAAAATGATAGCTAGCATTTGTGTACTCTTACTATATACTAGGTACCATGCTAAGTACTTTACAGATATTTCATTTGATGCTCACAATAAGTCTGGGAAGCAGATGCTATCATGCTCCCCATTTTACAGTTGAGGAAACTGAGGAAAACAGAAGTTAAATGACTTGCCCAAGGACCCACAGCTAGTAAGTGTCCGAGGACAAGCTTGAACTCAGGTCTTTCCTGACTCCAGAAACAGCTTTCTAACCCGAACCACCTAGCTGCCACATGGCAGCATGGCAGTCAGTGAGTTGTTGAGTCCTTATGGATTGCATCCTTACTACTCTCCTTGACCCCATTTGGGGTTTTCTTGGCAAAGATAACTGGAGTGGTTTACCATTTCCTTCTCCAGCTCATTTAACAGATGAGGAAACTGAAGCAATCAAGGTTAACTAAGTGATTTGATCAGGGTCATATAGCTAGTAATATCTGAGGTTGAATTTGAACTCAAGTCTTCCTGACTCCAGGCCTTGAGCTCTATCCACTGCACCAAGTAGCTGCCCCAATCAAAGTGTAGGCCAGAAAATTGTCTTCATTGTCAGATGGTTTCTCTGTGTATCAGAGAATCTTGCTTAATTGCTGTTAAAAGGGAAAGTTCAGTCTGGAAGATAGGAGTTTGTTTTTCTTTGTGGGACAAAAACAAAAAGTTCTTAAAAAACATATTTTTTAAGAGTCTTCCATGAGTCCTCCCCTCTTCCACATGGATCCTACCCTTCATCAACAGCTCCAAACTCCATGTTTTCTCATACTATGCTTTGCCCATCAGCTATCAAATTCCACTAGGAAGAAGAACAAAGAGCCCGAAGTGTCAGTTGATGAGTGCTATAAACTTAAACATTCATTCTGAGACCCCCAGACATTATTATCATGCACTTCCTTTTTTTCTATGGTTGTTTCATCCATGCATGTTGTGGTCCCAAAGAGATTTGTTATCTTCTCCAGGGCTGGGACCAGGCCTTTTACTTCTTATGAATTCAAATGCCTCGTACAGAGGCAAACACACCGTCACTGTCCAAAAAAAGCTCATTGAATAAATGAGGGAGCCCTCGCTCCCGTTTTAGGTTCTTCTCCTGAAATATTTATCTGAAGCTCGTTTCTGGGTGACTTTCTGAGCCTCAGTCTCTCCTCCCCTTTGCCTGGGGACCATCAGATGCTCTTCAGCATCTCCGTTTTAAAATAAAATCTCAACTCTCCTCTCACCTCTTTCTACTTTTCCAGCACTTTCACTCCTGTCCATCACGATTTCACTCATTATGCCTTTTACAAATGTATCTGCATCTGACTATTCTCCCGTAGCTCCTGAATAATAGAACTCCAACCAGGGACTAGTGTCTGAATCTGAATAGCAGAGCTCTCTCACATCCCAAACATCTGGTTTCACCAAACGCCAAGGAGTCAATGAAATGTACAGGGGCCAGGCTGTACAAATTGAGATTCAGCTATACTCCTCCTTTCAATTTCCCTTCTGGAATTTAGTTCCCCAACATCAATTTCTGCTTGTAATAAATATTTAAGTATCTAATCTGCAAGACTCTCTGCTCGCACTGCTTAGCTCTGGCAGCCTACAAAAGCACGTGTCTTGGTCCCCACCTTGGAAAACCCAGCAGATGGGGCTGTGATTTTGTCTCATATATCCCTTCTTTCCCATGGGTCTTGGAACTGCCGGGCTTCAGAAAGACAGCCTTGAGCTGAGCTAAAGATACAACTACAAGGCTGCCCAAGGCAGGGTTTGAAGTCTATCTTTAGTTCACTTCCACCTGCCCTTTTAGCATTTCTCTATTCCTCTTAGCACCCTATTCTCCATATACCTGGGGACCTAATGCCATTCCTCATCTATTTTGGGCCACCCCCCCAACCTACTGTGCATGCTATCTAAGCCAGCCGCCCCCATCCTGAGGCCTCTGACATCTCTCTCTGCACTCAAAAAGGACCCATAATATCAAAAATGCTATTTTTTTTCTTTTTAATCAAAATGTTAAATTTCATTTGCAGATTTTTTTTGTTCATTCATACCAAACAAAGGAGGTCAAACAGGGTGGGGGGGGGGGAACCAATAGCAACCAATTAAAGGAATTAGGGGTCTTACTCTGAAAAAAGGTAATTTAGGGCATACATGATGACTTTCTTCAATATTCAATGAAATGACATTTGAAAGAGGGATTAGACTTGTTTTATCTGGTCCGATGAAGTAGAATCAGTTAATCACTGCAAATTTAAGCTCGATGCAGTGAAAAACTTCCTAATAATTAGAACTATCTAAAAGTGGAAAGGACCGCCTTAGGAAATATTGGAGTCCTAATCATTGAAGGTCTTCAAGCAAAGCCTGTCAGTCCATCAGTCAACAAACATTTATTAATTATTTGCTATGGAATCAATTGTGTAAAATGGGAAACTTTGGCAAAGGACCTCCCATCATGGCATGCTCACATCAAAGAAGACACTGTACTCTATTTGCAAATCAAAATTGCATTTGATCCAAAGAAATGTGGGATGCACAAATTTAGAGACCTCTTCACACTAAATGTTCATATGGACTATTTATATCCAACCTAGCCTTTGGGGTTTGTATTGGTCTGATTAGCCATACTCTGACACACTGTACCTTGACTCCCAACATAATGATGCCATTTTGGTTCTCTTTGAGAATGAAGGAAATCAATCAATTCTGTGCCAGACTGTGTTCTGGGATTTTTTTTTCAATTAGTCTGTAGATTTAATTCTTGTTCAGCTATAAGTTAGTAGTAGGTCAGTGAGTCAATAAACATTTATTAAGCACCTACTGTATGCCAGGAACTGGTTAGATTTCAGGGATACAAAGAAAGATAATAGGCTGTCTCTTCCCTTAGAGAGCTCACAGTCTCATGGGGGAGACAATAGATAAACTGTGTACAAACAAGCTATATACAGGATGAATCAGAGATAATCAACAAAAGTAAGGCATAAAGACCCTTGCAAATTTGACATTTCTGAAGGAGAATTCCTGTGGGACTTGGTCCATTATTGTTTTCATTCTTTGTGAACATGTTTTGTATGAATTCTGTAACATCCAAGAAGGGGTCTAGCATAATGAAGGACCCAGAGTCAAAAATTCTCTGGTTCAAATTCCACCCTTAACACTGAGCAGCTCTGTGCCCATTATCACAGTTCTTAATCTCTCTAATGTTAGTTTCCTCATCTGAAAATTAAGCTAAGACATAATTTTTCTTCATGGTGTTATTATAAAGTTATTATGCAGGATAACTTGTATAAAAAAGCTTTAAAGTGCTATAAAAATGTATATTATTAAATTTCTCCAAATCCAGTGCTCTTTCTGCAATTTACATTCCTGCTTTCATTATCAGCCCCTTGTCCCTTGATAACTCAAACAGGCAAATAAGAGAAGGACCTGAAAATGCCCTTTTTGAGCTATATTTTTATGCACAGAGCTGAGTACTGGCATAATGGAAGCTGCACTAGACTGGGGTAGGACTGAGGGGTATGTAGGGATACCTGGGGCATAGTGGTGGCTCTGCCTTTAAGTGGCTATGGAACCTTGGGTAAGTATCCCCCATTCTCTAAGCCTTAATTTCTTCACCTGTAAAGTAAGGGATTTGGACTTCCCCACTTAACATCTAAGGTACCTTCCAACTCAAATATTCAGAACTCTGTGGTTCTTAGAATTCAGGTTTCTTTGGGTCCAAGCCTAGGATTCTTGCCATTGTACCATTGTGTATTCCACTTTCCAGTCAAATTGGCCTGTTGCCATATCTCTTTCCCATACCTCTCTGTTCTGTGTCTTCCCCCAAACCTAAAATAAACTTCTTTCCTTCTCTTCTCTAGGAGAACAAAATTCAAGTGATACCATCTGCTCTGTCTCCTCTAATCAGTATCATCTCCCTCTCCACCTACCTCCAGGTGAAAGTGATCTCTTCTTCCCCAAATGATCTAGCCCAAGGCTGAGGAACCTTGTGGGAACATGTAGCCTTCTAGGTACTTGATAGTAACCTTTTGACTGAATCCAGGCTTTACAGAACAAATCCTTTTATATAGGGGATTTGCTCTGTGAAGCTTGGGTTCAGTGAAAGTGCTGCACTTGAGGACCTAGAGGACAACATATGACCTCAAGGCCACAGGTTCCCCACCCCTGGTCTAGGCACTTGGTCTGAGCTTCTCTGTTCTTATCACACTTTACTTTCTATTTTAGTTATTCTCAAACGAAAGAAATAAATGTAGTGGCCTACTCTTTTGGGTCAGGACCGAATCTCTTGTCACCCCCCCACTTGGGTAGATGTCTCTACCCTTAGGGCTAGGTTTGGGTCAGATTTCTCCTTGGGTCAGCTACTGTACCCCTCATAATATGGGAGCATATTAGCTTTGTTTTTTGTGGGGTTGTTTGCGTTTTTTAAAGATTGTTCTATCCTTGGGGATTTTTTTTTTCAAAAAGGACATTGATGTAAATTATCTCTGTTTTGTCTGGATGTTTCAATTAAAAGCAATTTCTAAAAAGTTATTTGTATTTGTACCTAACCAGACAGAGCACTAAATCTGGAGTGAGGAAGACATACATTTAAATCCTTAGATATTGTGGACATTGGGAAAGTCACTTAACCTCTGTTTCTTCATCTATAAAATGTTGGTAATGACAGTGCCTTCCTCAGGTTGTTGTGGGGATCAATTGAGATAGCACATGTAAAGTGCTTGTAAACTTTGAAGTGCTATATAAATACTAGTTATTATTATTATTATTATTATTATTAAACTGCAGGCTCTGTGAGTGCAAAGACAGTGTTTTTACATTACTCTCCATGCTTCATACAAAGCTTCACACACAGTAGGTGCTTAGCAATGTTCTAATAAACAAATGCCTTCCATATATCTGGGTATAAATTCCTTAAGTTCAAGATGTGTGCCATGCCTATCTTTGAGCCCTTTGCCCATTACTTTGCACACAGTAGAGGCTTAATAAATATTTGTCCAAGTGAATTGTATTGAATTAGACACCATGCTGACTTTCCAATTGTCTTGATGAAAATGATGTTTTGAGAAAACAGGATGAAGCTGTGTATTTCAGGGTAAAATATCGTCAGAGCAAACCTCATTTCCCCATGGCCTTGATGTCAGGAAGGGAGAAGGGTCACTGGGCTATCACCTTGAAAAAGCTGGGAAAGAACACTGAGTTCACATCACAGCCAATCTCTGGCAAACCCTTATCTCTATTCGGAATTTCACAAGAACATTAATTTTCTGTACTTTCTGTAATCAGCTTAGGGCTTTGCCAAGGAGGCAGACGCAGTCGAAATGCCCCAGTGATTAACCAGGTCCCCAAGGTAAAAGGCAGACTGGTCCTGGATTCATCTGAAACATCTCGATAAAGCCATTTTCATTCAAAGAAAATGACAAGAAAATACAGTGGCTGGTTTATTATCTGAAGGCTAATTAAAGCAGGCAAGATTCCACCTTTCATCAGGGGACACAGTGGTTTCTCATTTTCTCTCAGGGTTATTTTATAGCTTTTGCTGAGTCCAAGCCACTCAAGTGGGAAATTATTAAGATATAATAATAATAACAACAACAATAATAACAATAGTAAAAAATGTAATGCATCTCTTCCCCTCCCAATGAAGACAGGTACAATATGGAAACGCAGCTAGGTGGCATAATGGATGGTGTGCTGGGCCTAGAGTCAGGAAGACTCTTCTTCAGTTTAAATCCAGCCTCAGACACTGACTAGCTGTGTGACCCTGGGCAAGTCACTTAACTGTGTTTACCTCAGTTTCCTCATCTGTAAAATTAGATGGAGAAGGAAGTGGCAAACCACTCTAGTATCTTTGCCAAGAAAATTCCAAATGGGGTCACAAAGAGTTGGACATGACTGAACAACAACACAATATGGAAGAAAAGCATACAATGAACAGACTAGACTCTTTGAGTTAGACAGTTTGAGCTCTTTCACATTTCCTGACTTTAAATATATGTGTGTGTATGAAGATCCAGAAGACCTTTTGTGAATAGCTTTATTTTCCTGCGACCTTACAGTTTACAAACTATGTTTTCCATAACAATCCTGTGAAATAAGTAATATAAATAACATGGCCTCTGCTTCTAGATGAATGCACTGAGGCTCTGAGTGAAAAGCTGACAAAACCCAGTCTCATAGGAACAGCTAAACAATGAATTCACTTCTTATAGTATCATCCCCAAATTACTTCCCTATAATAAAAAAAACTCCCCTCTACTTATGATATTTCCCTCCCCCAAAAAAACTTGTCACTAATCATGACTTGCCATTTTCTATTGGAGGAATATGTGTACTCTTGGCAACTCAGTAACAACGTTGCCCTTGAGTTAGCAAAGTTCTTGTACTTCTTGAAAAGCTCTAACTGATCAGACTAACTTAATACAAGGGTAATAACAACAGTTGTTACTTTTGCTGTGATTTTCACTGTTGTTATTCTAAATCTTAGAAGCCCTTCTTCTGAAGAATCCTGAATGATACCTCAGTCACAGGGAATGAACTTTCTGTTACTGTAATGTCTCAGTCTTTATACATAGAATCGTACATGTGGCACCAGAAAGGACCTTGGAGATCCTCTAGTCTGACCCCTTTGGAGGAAATGAGGAAACTGAAGACCAAAAAGGTTAGGTGATTTTCCCAAATTTATAAAGGTAGTAATTTAGAAAAGTCAGGATTCAGATTCAAATCTTTTTACTGCAAAATCTTTTCTCCCAATTTTGTCCTATGTTCCTTACACTGGAAAGAGATGATCTGCTACTTCTACACATATACATAATCAAACCCATGGCAATTTACCTCCTCTCCCATTTCCCCTTCCATTCCTGTATCACCTACAGCAGAACCTGGCCAAGTGAAACCAGCAATACTCTGAGCACCAACGAGACTAAAATGTAATTAGGAAATATTTTACGAAATAAATAAAAATACAATAGAACATAGATAATGTTAGTATGTGGTTTTTTAAATCAATATGTAATCTGCAGAATTCCTTATGTCCCTACTTCTATTTGAGTTGGATACCATTGGCCTAGAGCACTCCTCCCCTCAGGGCTTAATCCCGGAAAAGAAAGCTGAATTTCAAGGCTGAGGACATAGATTTGAAACCTGACTTTGCCAGTTACTAACTATATGGCCTTGGTTAAGTTACTTAAATGTTCTGAGTCTCGTTTTCTGCATCTGTAGAAGAAGATGGGAATAGATGGCCTCTAATGTCCCTTAAAGCTCTAACTTTATAATCCCATATATTTACTCACGTAAGAGAGGGGAGAAGTCTCTGGTTGTGGCTTGGTACTGGTGAAGCTGAAGAATAAAGAAGCAAGAGAATGAATAAAGGAAAGAGGAAAAGAAACCTATTCCTCCCCCTCCTACCATGTCCACAAATTCAGCTTATACTTGACCCAGTCCTTACTAAACAGTAGGAGGAGGAAGGAAATTTTAAAAGAGAAAAGATAAACAGGAAGAGAAAACTCATCTGCAGGTATTACCAATCTAGTCCCCAATCCTCTCCTCACCATCACAAGAGCCCCTACTCTCTAAAGTCAACTCCTTGCTATCTAAGGAAGGAAAGGAGGAAGAAAGGAAGAAAAGAAGGAAGCAAGGAAGGAAGGTTGACAGGGAGGAAGGAAGGAAAGGAGGCAACTTTTTTGACTACTATAAAAGTGAGAAAATAAGAAAGGTAGAGAAGCTAGAAAAAAAGGCTCTTATGCAATCCAACCCATCCCTTCCCCGACCTCCCCACTCTGCCCAGGTCAGAGGCCTCCCAATCTACTTCTCACTCCAGAGCCCTGTCCTAAGTCACATTCTACCTCCCTTCACGGAACTTTATCTTCATTCCACACTCCCTACCCCCTCCCAATAGAGATAAAACTAAAAAGTTAATTCTGGCTCACAGGGAATCTATGTTTAATGTCATCCTGAATTCATGGATTCTAGCATATTCAAGCTGTATAGGTTAATTCACTTTAGTTCAGTGATTCCAGCTTTGTTCTTTGATGAAACCCCCACTCTGGACCTCCCCCAGTGGCTTAGATGTGGGGGACTCACTTCTCTCTTTACCAGGGATACCTCAGGGAAAATGCAACCTCAGAAACCCAGGTTAGAACTCTGAATTCATTTCCCTATTGTTGTCCATGATTGCTGAGTTCTAAACTATTATAATTAAAGATTTGGCATTAAAAGTGTTACATTCAAATCCCAGTCTGCATGACCTGGAGTAAATCTCTTAATTTCTTTGAGTCTCAGTTTCCTCATTTGCAAAATGTTGATGATAGACTGTTTCCCTAATCTTAGGGCTACTGTAAGGATGGAGGAAGGACAGTAGCTAAACATCAGTTATTATTACTTCTATAATACTATACTTTCACTTTATTACCATTCAAATAGGCTTTTGTGGGTCACCTCAGTACTCTACCCTCTAACAACTATTTCTAAAGATGTGTCTTACGTTAGGTAGGTAAGTATAGTTGATAAAGTCCTGATCTTAGAACCAATAAATCCTGTGTTCAAAACTCTCCTCTGATACTAGCCGCATGCCATGGGTAAGTGACCTCACCATGCTTCAGATTTCTCTGTAAAATGGGGATAATAATACTCACAGTTCCTTTCTTACAGGGTTATTGTAGGGCTCCTATGAAACCAGACAAGTTAAATATTCCGAAAACTTTAAAGCACTCTATAAGTGTCAGTTATTATTAATTATTAATATTATTATGTGGAAATTGAGTTCAAAATTCCAAATAACAGATTGCAAATTGACTATTAGAACATAACCCATTGGTAAGTCTGGCACTACCCCTGTATTGGGACTGACATCCTGGAACTAATAAAAATCATTAACCTCATGCCCAATATGACCCAAAGTTAAAATGACATTAGAGGATTAACCAGAGCTGACAATATGGAGGAAATTTTAAGTGACAGCTTGTTCTCTGTACTGGTTTTCCAAATAGATAGGCCCTGCAGGTGTCTCAGAACAATGAACTCTCAAATTCAGCCTTCAAGCTGTGGGGGTGAGAGTGCACAGAAGCCTTTTCTTCCAGCTTTTTCTACCATATTTATTTGCTTACTTCTACTGCAGTCACCATAATCACATTCCTTCTTTCCTTCCTTCCTTTGTTCCTTTCTTCTTTCCTTCCTTTCTTTTTTCCTTCTTCCCTTCCTGCCTTCTTTTTCTCCTTTTTCCTTTTCTTCCTTCTTTTCATGCTTTCTAGATCATCAGGTCTTAGATTTCACACCTGAAAGAACCTTAAAGACCATCCAGTCAAACCCCCTCATACCGTGTTTCCCCAATAATAAGATACTGTCTTATTAATTTTTTTGGAAAGAAAAGCACCAGAGGGCTTATTTTCAGGGGAGGGCTTATGTTGTCCTGCCTCAGTTCTCCTCCGAAGCACTGCTCTCAATGGCGCCAGCAAGCAAATCACTGGGGAAGAACAGGATGATGCGCTCACTGTTGCAGCTCTGATTGGATGCAGCTCCGAGCGGGCGGGGGGGGAACGGTGCATACAGAGGGTACCGTAATGTAGCGTGTAGCGCAGGGGATCACCTTCACTACAGTAGCAATCTCAATTGGGCTTATTTTCGGGGGAGGGCTTATTTTTTGAGGAATCTTACACAGTAAGGGGAGGGCTTCTTTTCGGGATAGGTCTTATTATCGGGGAAACACAGTATTATAGATGAGTAACTGAGGTCCAGAGAGGTTTGTTGGCTTGCTCAGGACAAAAAGTTTGTATTTGAGGTAGGGTTTTAATCTAAAACTTACTGATTCAAAGTCCTTCCTTCCTCCCTTCTTTCCTCCTTCCCTCCCTTTCTGCTTTCCTGACTTCCTTCTTTTTTTTTTCCTGCCTCCTTGCCTTTATCCACCCTACCCTTTGTTCCTTCTGTTTCTCCCTTCCCTCTTTCTTCCTTTCCTTCCTCCCTTTCTGCTTTCCTCCTTCC
>NW_027187273.1:1770061-1792700 GCF_028583685.1 Petaurus breviceps papuanus | reverse complement strand
CCCTTTCTGCTTTCCTCCTTCCCTCCCTTTCTGCTTTCCTCCTTCCTTCTCTTGTTCCTTCCTACATGCCTGTTATGATCACTCTTTTTCATTCTCAGGACAATGTTAATATTTGGGGAACCCCCGTGTTGAAAGCTCATCTTGATTGTTCGCTTTGAAGCGATAGGCTTGAGTCTACTGCATCTACTGAAAACAGGACCCATCCCGTGCCACAGGTAATGAAAACGAAAATAGCTTCAACCCTGCCTAAATGTCGAAAATTCCATCCATTCATCTCTCTCAGTGAGAAGAGTCTAATCCCAGACAGGCTGGACTCTATCATCATCCTACATCCAGTCATCCCTCACTTCTCCCCTGAAAACTCAGAATTCTACTTTATTCTTCTTTTGGAAGAAAAAAATGAAAAATATCATGAATATGAATGTCAGTTTACCAAGACACCTATGGCAAAATCTTTTCCTGTAAAATTCAATTTCTGAAGCCATCAGTTCCGAGCTAAAGAATTGCCAAAAGATATCCCCAAAATAACTATCTCTCTCTTCCAATCCATCCCACATACCAGTGCCAGGTCAATATTCCTATAACACTGCTTTTATCATAGCATTCCCCTGCTTCAGAACCTTCCATGGCTCCCCACTGCCTACAGGATGAAACCCAAGCTTTTTAGTATGACATCTGAGTCTTTTCCACAATCCATAATAAAATACTAGGGCTGCATAATAGAAATAGGGCTAGATTTAGAGTCAGAGACCCTAGGCTCAAATTTCACATCAGTTACCTCTTGGTTCTGTTACCTAGCACTGATCACAGTCTTTCTGAACCTAAGAATCTTAATCTATAAAAAATAGGACCATAACCAAGTCTAAGGTCACTTTGCATTTTTAGCCTTCTCTCTATTTCCCTGCCCAGCCATCTTTCCCATTCAGTGTTCATTCTTACCTCCACTTGTCTTCAGATGCCCACCCCTCTATGTGCAATGCTTTCCTCTTTCCTTTTTGCCTATCCTAACTCATCCTCCAGGACCCAAATTCAAATCCTGTTGCCTCGTGAAGCCTTTCTGAATTTGAAATTCTGTTACAAAGTGATTTCTCAATTCCTTGAATTCATATATTGTTTACTATCTGCACCACATAATTGAACACCCATCACATTCAGTTTACTATTTTTGTTCCTTATTATTTCACACATCTTAATCTTGCTTTATGAGTTCAATTATAAATTCCTTCAGAGTAGGAATTGTAACGTAAGTCTATATTATCTCCATAGGACTGATCAATGGGCTAAGCACATAAAAAAATCACTTTCTATATGATTGGTGATTGCTTTAGTACTTTAAAAAAAAGTTTTAAGATTTATTTGTTGTTGTTCAGTCATGTCTAACTCTTTGTGATCCCATTTGGGGTTTTATTGGCAAAGATACTGAAATGGCTTGTCATTTCCTTCTCCAGCTCATTTTATAGAGGCAACTGAGGCAAATAAGTATAAGTGACTTACCCAGGCTCAAACAACCTATTAAATGTCTGAGGTCAGATTTGAACTGAGGAAGATGAGTCTTCTTAAACTCCAGGCCCAATACTCTCTCCACTGTACCACCTAGCTGCCTCTCTAAGATTTATGGCATAGGATAGAGGCAGTGCTGCATAATGGATGGTATGGTAGACCAACAGTCAGGAAGACCTGTCTGAGTTTGAATCCTGCCTCAAACACTTTCTGTTTATGTCACCCAGGGCAAAACCTTTCTAAGCCTCAGTCTGTTCTTCTGCTAAATAGAGAAATAACACCTCCCTAATAAATGTGTTATAAGGACCAAATGGAAACATACATGCAAGTACTTTGCAACTGTTAAATTATTATATAAATGTTAGATTAAATGTACATATACACATATACAATTTATTTAAAACTATGTCTCTGATTTCATTGATTTAGGGAAGCTCCTACTAGGAAATTTCTCTAATAATAATAATAATAGTAATAATAATAATGGCATTCTCTGAAACTTAGCCTTAAGAGGTATTGAGAGGCCAAATGAGTTGGCCAAGGTCACATAGCCAGTATATGACACATGAAGATCTTAAACCCAGGTCTTCCTGACCCTGAGGCCAGTACCCTAACCACTTTGTAATGATGCTTATTATTGCTATTATTACTTATACTACAGTTACAGTCATATAATGTTAATTTAAAAACACATCAATGGCAATATTTCACTTTAGATTATTAATTAAGAATAATACCTAATGTAGACATGTTCCTATAATTTCTATATAATCACAGTGACAGTATTCTATTCATTTGGACCCACATCTCCTGACACTGAGGCCAGTGCTTTATCCACTATGCCATGTTATTTGACGATGATGATGATGATACTACTTGTTTATTTTCATTTATGTATTTTGTAATCAGACAATGGGAATGATCCCTTTTAGCCAGAAACAAAGAAAAGTAATTAAGTTGTTCTCCAGAAGGGCTTTATGGTCAGAATATTCATGTCCATGACAGAAAGAAGTCAGGTGAGAGTGTGGAACCACTGAAAAAAAAATCTTCCTTAGATAATCAATTTATTCTCCTACCTCATCCCCACATCCCATACCCTGAATCATCTGTGGTTTAAGTAAAGTCTAGTTGTGACATGAAATGAACAACAAAGGTATAATTTTCACACCACCTCTTTCCACCAACTCCCACAACCACCAAGCTTAGCACATATACTTCTTCATCAGCTTGTTCCATCTCTCCTAGCCATTAAGAATGCAGTGAAGATGTTATATCTACAAATGTCTTCTCTGCCTGCCTTATGAGACTAAACAGGATGGCAGAGTGCACCAAAATAGAAGTGAGAAGAAAAATATCGTAACACTTCTCTCAGGCTGTAGAGCTGTTTATATCTGTAGTAAATACTTATTTGTTCTTTTTTTTCATAGGGATCAGCAGATGAATGAAAAAAAGGTCCTTCTTCCCATATATTTTTAATATAGGAATAAAAATAAAGGTTCAGAATACACATCCTATGAAACCCATTTGTGAAAACTAGTGTCTGTTCCATCTAATCTCTGTCTTGCTTTTGAGATCGTCACAGTCTAGCCCTGTTCTATCTACCCAGCTTTATACATGCTCAATGCTTAGCTAGATTTGTGACCTCAACAACATGGTTCTTTTTTCTATCAATGCAGATGTCTATCTATCTATAGGTTTTTATCCTGTATTATTGTTTTCTGTGTCATAAATCGTCCAGTGGCCTGGGGTCCTACCTATGGTTCTCCTTATCTCAGTGTCCCCGGTGCTCCAGTCTCAGTCATATAGCAACAGTTTTAGAATATTGGTATTTAAATATTTGCCTTCATTTCTCAAAGAAGTTGGTGGTATTTAAAAGATATTTTCATTTTTCTGAAGGAAATTCATACCACTTTCTCATCCTTTTTCATTCTGTGCCACATTTTCATCCATTTATACTGGTTACCCCAGCTATATATAGGTTATCCGTTCAATTTCATGCCATTATCAGTAACATAGATACACTTCATCCACTTTGTTTTCAACATGAAAGTGGTCAGACAAAACGTTTTTGAGTACAATACTTTGCCAAAAATCTCCACAATCTTCCTGCATCTGAGAAACCAGCATAATATCATCCATGAAGGGGTACATGTAGAGATGCTCACCATCCAAAGGAACTTATTCTTCAATTTGGACTCCATTCTAGATCTCCTCAAACACAATAGCAAACACTTCCCTAACCATATATTTCCCTGTTTTGTGTGTTCCCACTCATTTGTGACCAGAAGATAATTTTATGGGGCAATTTATATTGTTACATCTCTGAGAAATCTTGAATAATTTTGGTGGATGGATGAGACACCTTTTTGGAAGAGCTCCTTTAAGGTAGTTTGTCTTATACTACATGAACTACTATTTTCATAATCGATAAATAATAAGCAAAGTAGGCTCTTGTTATTTTTCAGTGCAGTGTTTAGGGAGTAGTAACACCTCTGGTATGAGAGCTTCCTGAGTCCTTTCCAAGACTGCTCATTCACCTTTGCTGTCTACCTGGCATTCAACTCTCACATGAGACTCCAAGAAGCTGTAACAAGCAGAGTGGCCGAAGCCTAGTAAAACCATCTCAGCAGATGGGCTAACCCAGGGTGAGGGTAATAAACAAAACCTCAGTCCATTGATGAGTTAAGGGACTGTCTACCCCAAACATGTGAAGACATCCCCAAGAAAAATGGGCATCCTGACTTTTATCTTGCCATCTGACTTCAATGACTCTAGAAGAAAGTATGAGGCTGATAACTTTGTGCTACTCTGATTCACATAAATCCAATTCACCTGTGAGTCAAGACATCACTTTATGATATGGGTACTCTTCAAAATGAAGGATAATTCCCCAACTGATAAATGGTCAAAGAGTATGAACAGGTAATTTTCAGATAAGGAAATTAAAGCTATCTATAATCAGGTGGAAAAAATGCTCTAAATCACTGTTGATTAGAGAAATGCCAATTAAAACAACTCTGAGGTACCACCTCCCACCTATCAGATTGACTAATTAATATGACAGGAAAGGGAAATTATAAATGTTGTAGAAGATGAGGGAAAATTGGAACGCTAATAAGTTATTGGTAGAATTGTGAACTAATCCAGCCATTCTGAAGAGCAATTTGGAACTACACCCAAAGGACTATAAAATTTTGCATGCCCTTTGATCCACAATACCACAATACTAGGTCTGTATCCCAAAGAGATCATATAAAAGGGGAAAGGACCAACATATACAAAAATATTTATACTAGCTCTGTTGTGGCAAAGAATTGGGAACTGAAGGGATGCCTATAAACTGGCTAATGGCTGAACAAGTTGTGGTATATCAATATGATGGAATACTACTGTACTATAAGAAATGATGAGCAGGCAGGTTTCAGAAAAACCTGAAAAGACTTACATGAACTGATGCTGAGTGAAGTGAGCAGAATAAGGAGAATATTTTACACAGTGAGAACAATACTGTGTGATAATCAACTATGACGGGCTTAACTCTTTCAGAAACAATGATCCAAGACAATTGCAAAGGACTCATGATGGAAAATGTTGTCCACATCCAGATAAAGAATTACAGAATATAAATGCAGAATGAGGCATACTATTTTCACTTGGTTGGGTTTTTTTATTTCTTGTGGTTTTTCCCTTTTGTTCTGATTCTTCTTTCACAATATGACTAATTTGGAAATATATTTAATTTTATTGTACACATTTGATTATTATGATTGTACATGTATAACATAAAAAAGAAAAGGAAAGGACAAACAATATTTTTTCAATGCATTGCACTAAAAGGATTTCACAAAGTCCTACTCTGATGCCTTGTACCAGGGTGAAGATGCTGGGTTCTTGAAGACTGTGTTAACTGGACCTAGGTGTTAGCATATTTCACAATGCTGCAAAGGCTTAAAGCATGGACTGAACAACAAACTAAGGCTACTTTCTGGGGACCAGTTTACCTAAGTACAGAGGGGCTAAGCATCATCTAGATTGTTTAGATTGTCTATAAACTTTAACTTGGCCACTTTTACTCTAAAATTGAAATACTTGTCCATTGACTCAAATGAGTGGTCATAATACTAGAGGAATTGAATCATATCAGTCTTGAAATTTTTGCTATAAATAAAATGAGAAGAAAGAAGAAGAAGACTGCATCTAAAAGGAAGGATGGTTCGTAGATACTTCTCAGAGAGGTACAGAAAGGAGTTTGAAAAGGTGGTTTTATCATATACCCAAAAGCAACAAGAAATATTACATGGGACATTTGATAATCTCATATTGTAGAATTTATGAAAGGATATTTCTAAAAAATAAAAAAACACCATGAAAATTACTTCAATTTATATGATAAAATCAGTTACAGAGAATGAAATTGTAGATAAATTATAGGATGAATTTAGTAACTCCTTCCAAAACAAACATCCACTTTGATACTCAAGGACTTCAACGCAAAGGTGAAAATATTTGGGACTAGTGAGAATTATAAAGGAATGTATGAATCAGAAAGAAAGAAAGACAGGGACCAAAGACCTGCAGACAACATGTAAGCCCTTATGTCTTTACTGTACTTTGTTCAAGAAAATAATTGGTAGCTACCGGACATAGAGAACACCAAATTATATCTCCCCAAATTAAACTGGTACATTTCAGAATAGGAAAACAACTGTTTTTTGATATGAGTCATTCCTAAATCAGTTCTTTGGGTTAGACTGCCATCTTGTCAGAGCAAAAGTGACAAATTTAATGACTTTCCATTAATTCTCAATGTTCTTCACTTCTCTGAAGCATTTGACATTGCTAAAGATGGTGGATCATCTTCTTCTCCTGGATACTCACTCCTCTCTATATTTTTGTGACACTACACTCTCCTGGCTCCCCTATATATCTGACCACATCATCTCAGTCTCCTTTACTCATTTTTCATCTGTTATAACTATCCACTAAAAATTGACATTCTTCAAGATTCTGCTGTGGGGCCCTCTTGTCTTTTCCTTCTATACTATCTCACTTAGTTATCTCAGAAACTTTCATGGGTTCCAATATCATCTCCATGAAGCTGATTTCCAGATCTTCTCATCCAGTGCTAACCCTTCTTTTAAGCAAGAATCCCACATTGCCAACTGCCTTTCAGACATCTCAAACTAGCTATCACCTACTTATTTCAATCTCAACATGTTGAAAACATAACTCGTTATCTTTCCCCCAAAGTCTTCCCTCCTCCAAAATTTCCTACTACTACTACTATCCAGGACATCACTATCCATCATACCAGTCAACCATACTCACAACCTCAGTGTAATCTTAGATTCCTCCCTCTAACTCAACCTGAATATGTAATCCATTACCATTTTTTTCTTTTCTATTTTCATGACATCTCTTATTTATCTCACCTTCCATTCACATAACCACCCAATCCAGGCTCTTTCTTCACCTCTTAATTGGGTTATTTCAGTAATCTTCTAAGTGGTCTTCCTACCTCAAGTCTTTATTGATTCTAATCCATCCTCCACTCAGTTACCAAGAGGATTAAAAAAAGTGTGACCATATCAACCCCTGATCATTAAGTTACAGTGGTTCCCTATTACTTTCAGTAACAAATATGAAGCTTTTAATAACCTAGTCCCTCCCTAGCTTTCTAGTCTTATGCTTATGTCCTATCCATGTATTCTACAATTGAGCTACATTGGGCTACTTGCATATAACCCTCAATTTCTTTTCTCCTTGTCTTTAACTGTTTCCCATACCTCAAATGCTCTAGCTCCTCATCTCCACCTCTTAGTTTCTTTAACTACCTTCACAAGTCAGCTTAAATTAAATCTCACCTTGCAGTGGAAACTCTACCTAGTCCTCTCAGTTATTAGTGTTTGTATATATTATCTGTATCTAGTTCTTTACATGTTGTCTCACCCATTGCAATAAGTTCTTTTAAGCTCCTGGAGGGTAGACACTGCTTTTATTTACTTGGTATGCCCAACATATAGCCTTAGGCAGTCAGTCAACAATCATTGATTAAATCCTTACCTTGTACCAGGCACAGTGTTAAGTGCTGGGGATACAAATAAAGGTAAAAATATAATGCCCTCAGGGAATTCATAAGCTAATGAGGGAAATACTAGGTAAGGCACTATGCCCATACATGATATCTGCAGTGTAAATGGGAAATAATCTCAGATAGAAGGTTCTAGCAGAGGGAGGCACAAGGAAAGACCTCCTGCAAAAACTGGGATTTGAGCTGAGTCTTGAAATTAGGGAAGCCAGGTGGCAGAGGTCAAGAGAAAAAGCATTGCAGACATAGGGATAGAGTGTCAAGATGGAGTGTCAGGTCAAAGGGTGTGATAGTAATGGAAATTTGAAGATCTTTCCTGCCCCCTAATAGGCTGAATGTAATCACATGCAACCTGTGGTGGGAGGAGTATGCTGAACAGGTGGAGCGGGAAGCTGGGAGTCAGAGCAGTTAGAATAGAGGGAAGAGAAAGAAAACAGGCAAGGAGGCAGCTAGGCTTGTGAGTGTTTGTGAGAAGGCTCTGGGATGGTGTTGCTCTCTGCAGTGTTATTGCATATAGATTTCTTTGTTGCTATGATGAATTTGGTTTTGTGGGGTTGGGATTTGATTGAATGCATGGGGGCTGATGCAATCATAATAGATAGTATAGAGGAAGCATAAAAGAGGACTCAGGACAGAGCTTGGGGGACTTATATAGTTAGTCATCATCACCTGGAAGAAGATCCAGAAAAGAAGAGTGAAAATAAATAGACAGGTAGGTAGGTAGGAAGAAAACAAAGACAGAACAATCTTATGAAAACCTATAGAGGAAAAAGTATCAAGAAGGTAATCTATATTATTAAAGCATACAGAGGAGTGGCTAGGTGGCACAGTGAAGAAATCACTGGCCCTGGAGTCAGGAGGACCTGAGTTCAAATCCAGCCTCAGACACTTAACACTTACTAGCCATGTGACCTTAGGCAAGTCACTTAACCCCAACTGTCTTGCCTTCCCACCTCCAAAAAGCAAAAACAAAAACAAAAAAGCAAACAAACAAAAAGGATACAGAGAAGTCAAGATAAGGCATGAGAAGAGGTCATTACATGTGATAATTAGGAGATCATCAGTAACTTTGCAGAGAAGAATTAGCACTGTGTCTGGCATATAGTTTGCAATTAATTAGTATGTGTTTACTGACCAAATGAGATCAAAACTAGTAAAATGCTATAAGAAAGAATCATAATGAGAGAAAGATAAACAATTGAAAGACTTCAATCCTGAACTTTTGAAATAAATAATTAATAATGAAAATGTGTCATAAGTAATAAAACTGGAAATAGCATTGATTATACTAATCTTCTATATAAGTTTAACCAGGGTAAATCAGTTATCATAACAAGACCAAAAGATAACAAAAAGTACTTTAATTAGCAAAGACTTGACAAGCAGAAGGAAATGGTAGCCAAAGGTCACACCAGCATTGAATAGAAACCCACTTGTAAAATATTATGAAGGATGATGGATGTTTATGAGTCATATCATCTCATAAAAGAGAAATGCAGATAAAAACGAATAATCAAGAGACCCAACTAAGCAAAGCCATGTAAGAATAATCAAGGGCATTTAAAGAAAAAACTGAAAAGATGTTAACAAAAAGAAGAAAAATTTAAAATATTAGCAAAATATTTTTAACTTAAAAAAAAACTTTATCATATCAAAGACAATAGAGCTACCAAACTTGAACCCTAACATCACAGTCCCAAATGTAAAAATAGCACTAAAGAGAAAATATATGGGAAAAGTAGGTAGATTAGATCAAGGGTATATAAAGAAGGTAAGAAAATTGCGAAGGTACTAATTGATTCACAAGGCATCTTAAATAGGGAAAATGTAAGGAAGAAAAAAAAACCTTAGGCCTTATTAATACTGAAAAAGAACAACTGAGAGAATATTACCTGTTGATGTATATGCCTATTTTTCCACCTAAAATTAATCTTTATGAGTCATCTCCACATGAATTGAAGGAATCTAGAGTATGGGTATTTGTAGAAAATAGAAAGGTTATATATATATATATATATATATATATATATATGTATATATATATATTTTACTATGAACAAATAGTTTCTTTATTATTTTGTAATTAACATAATCAATACTCCACAAACATTTATTGAATGATTAATAGTGAAGGGAGAAATGAAGGAGGTCCATTTGGAATAAATATGATAAAGCAGTAATAGCTTGTGTTTATATAGTGTTCTAAATTTGCAAAGCATTTTCTTTCAACAATGCTGAGATACAAACTCATGTATTGGTTTTTTTTAACCATTCTATAAAAAAAGAAACTGAGGGTCAGTGGTGTGAAATGCTTTGTTCATAGTCACACAGCTAGTAAGGGATAGAGGCTGAATTCGAACTCAGATATCCTAAGCCCAAGCCCAGTGTTTTTCTCTTCTGCATAAATCCTGCATTCCAGTGCTTCTCTAGAACCAACATGGCCAGTCTCAAAATCACCAGTGTCAGAGAATATTATAACTTAATCTTATATAAGCTTATTTTCTATCACTGGCACTGGGAAGGAATTGGAAACAGCTGACCTTGGTAACTGGCCAAGCTGCTTCCCCAAAGCATCTAATATACTGAGGATCTTAGACACAGGCAGTGGCAAATAAATGGCTATTGATCATTCAGTTTGTATTTGAAATTCCCTAGATGGAAGAATGACTTATCTGTGCTAGGGCAGCACTGGTTTCCAGCAATGTCCATTTCCAATGTCTTTGCATCATCAAAGGGTCCAGTCACTGCCTGCTTCCTGCATCTGAGCCTATTCTGGAGCAGAGTTAAGACTATCACCTACAAGTGAGATTCCACTCAACCAGTGTCCATTTTACCACAGTAGCAAACAAGCCTAAATTTATTCAAGAAAACCTTCTCATCTCTGCAGTGCCTGACAAAGATCTGTGACTGACTTCAGCAATCATGCTGGTTACCAGCTAAGCACCTTCCTTAGAGTTACATCATACTTGGGATCAGATGACCCTCAATCTTAACTGCTATTCTGCCCCACCAACTGTTGGAAAATTGGCAGTTGCTGTAAGATCCTCCCATGAAGATGAAAGGCAAGAGGAAGAGGAGAGATCAATGGCAAAGAGAGGAAAGCATCATAAGAGTTTAAGGAAATTCCCAAAGTTGGGTTGAATACAAGGATGGCCATGTCCACATACTGCATTCTCTGATGCCATGCATAGTCAGTCTAGGGCTCAAGGCCAAAAGGTGAGTCCATAACCATGCCTCTGTCTATCACCATGCCTCTATCCATCTCTCTTTTCAACAACTTTCATTATAGTGCAGCTTTCACATAGTCTCCTAAAATATATGCCTCCCACGGACCTGTGAGATCAGAGAATCAATTTGCACATTATCCCTCCTTCTAGGGAACTTTAAATACAAACTGAATAATCAATAATCATTTATTTTCCAGCTATAGTGTATAAGGCACTCACTACATTAGGGTGCTTTGGGGGATACAAAGTTATACAATACATAGTCCCTGCTGCAAACATGTTTACAATCTAACTAGGGACAAAAACTTGTTAAAAATATAAGAGAGATAAATAACATAATGCAGTCTTCACCAAACATTTATGGAGTATCAATTTTGTAGGAGCAATAGGGAGAGGTGGTCATATAAGATATATTTCCTGACATTGGATGGAGGAGGAGAAGGCATATGCATATAATAGAGGCTGACTTCAAAAAGATCTTGACAATCTAAAATCCTGGGATGAATCTAATAAGATGGAATTTAATGGGGAAAAAATGCCAAATTCTTCACCTGGGTTCAAAAAATCAATGGTACAAGCACAACTTGGAGGTGTTACAAGGTAAGAGTTTATACCAAAAACAAACAAGCAACCTGGGAGTCCTGATGGACTCTCCTACACAGGGGTGGGGAACCTGGAGCCTTGAGGCTACATATGGCCCACTAGGTCCTCCAGTATGACCCTCATTCAGTCAAAGGGCCATCCTTAGAGGACCTAAAGGACCACATGTGGCCTCCAGGTTTGGGTTCCCCACCCCTGGACTATAAGCTCCCTTCAAAAAAATGACTAAATATCATATACAAACAGGCTAACACGAGGTTAGTCTGCATAAAAAGAAACATCGTGCCCAGAATAAGGGATGTGCACTGCTCTGTTTAGACAAGCAGAGCCCCGGTGTGTCAAATTCAGTTCTAGGTGCCATGCTTAGGAAGCCATTCAAGTGAAGGCAAGAAGACTAGAGAAAGTAAGATGTAATGACAAGTTGGAAAAAATGCTGATGTTTACTCTGGATAAGAGAGGAGGTTTAAGGAGGACATACTTACTCTTTCATATTCTATCTTATGAAAAGGGAATTCAGCTTGTTCTGTTTCTCCATATAGGAGAAAAACTAAGGACAAATGGATGGAAGTAGAACGCTTGCAGATTTTAAACTAAATAGAAGACAAAATTTCTAACAGAGCTATCCAAATATCTAATGGGCTCTCTCAGTAGGGGCTTCCCATTCACTGGAGGTCTTCTAGTGGATTCTGGGTGGCAACTTGCTAGAGATGTTGCAAAGAGGATAACTGTATGGGTATATTACCAAATAGATCACTTCAAAGGTCCCTTCCAAGTCGGAGGTTTTGTAAAACAAGGGACAATAATGAACAGATAATGCTGTTTTGTACAGCGCAAGGGCCAAATGTTAAAATCTAATCCTCACAAGATCTCCGTGAGATTCTTTGGTCATGACTTCTCTGGTATAGTGCTGTTCAACCATGAAGTCAATATTTAGGGTGGCCAAAAAAAAAAGTGTTGGCTTGGTGGGTAAAGTTCCCCCTCTTTCCATCATATTTCAAGGGTTTTAAAGGTGAAGGAGAAAAATAAAGAAGGTTTTCAGGCACTTTTCTTCAGCTCCCTCCATTTCTGGATATGACTATTGTTCCCTCATTTACAGCTGCCTGAATCCCAGGAAGGAGGGGAGGTAAGGAGACAAAGTCTGCCCTCTCTGCACAATGAACAGGCAGGCTGGGGGATTTCCAGTAGATTCTTTTCAGGCCTTAGTTTACAGACGGGGGCTGGGGTTCATTTTATGCTTCACCAGTCGCACTAATAGAACTGCACTGTGCTATCTGAATTAGATTTGCCTAGTTGTGAACATCAGTGGCTGGAACCGTTGAGCTAATCTGAATTAACCTATACAGCTTGAACACACTCCAGTCCATGAATACAGGATGACATTAAACATAGATTCCCTGTGAGCCAGAATTAACTTTACATTCTGCCAGCTTTGTACCCACAGGCAGGACTGGGGGGAGAGGGGGAAGAGGGGGAGTTAATGCAAAATCGATCAGAGACAAAATAAAGCCTACCCAGCCTGCATTTGGATGGAGTGGCCAAGTTTTTAACAGTTTGGCAAAGTCAAGACTTCACAACCTAGTGTGGAGGAATCATTTCCCTCTGGGCATTTTGTTTTGTTCTGTTCTGTTTTGGAGTACTATTTATGTAGAGTTCATATAGCCTGAGGACTTCTGATGCTTCCAGGCTCAAAGAAAAAAAAAGGTTCAGTGCATCTGTAGCCTAGAAGCATGGTTATGTTTATTCTATAAATATAGAGAGTTATAAGGCAAGCAGTGCCCTAGCTCGTGGGTGGGCAAGCATGAGTGACGTTCTCATATCCAGGCATCCCATTCTTGTTTAAAAAGAGCACTGACCTCCAAAGATAGCAAGGACAGAGCTTCAATAGGCAGCTGTAGGAAGGGGGCAATGTGTAGTGCCAGGTTCTCCTGTTCCTTATTCCACGCCATACTCATTGCCATTTCCATGCTTTTATTCATGCTATTTCCCTCTCTAGAATGCCCTCCTCACACCCATCTCTGTTCACCTATTCACCACTTCCTCTTGTGCCTTCCAGAGGATTCATCTCCTCTAAGAAGTCAACAAGGATTTACCCACCCCACAATGATCCCTCAAGGACTTTCCTCAATATTTAGGAACACAGTCCATAAGGGGCAATGTCGAGTAGAGATTAGTGCTGGATTTACTGCAGGAAGAAATGGATTGAAATGGGATCTCTGGTGCTTACTAGCTGAGTGACCCTAAGTAAGCTATTTAATTTCTCTGAGTCTCAGTTTCCTCATTTCTGTTATGGGGGTTGTAGTATCTACTTATTCGGGGTCCTAGTGAAATTTGAATGAGATTGTGCCTATAAAACATTCAGAAAATGTTTCAGGTGATTTGTAAATGAATTATTATATAATTATACTAGATCAGCAGTACTAAACTTATATTCCATGGACATTTCCTATTTGTGCTGTCTATGTAACTAAACTATAAAACAGCTCCAAGGTAGCAATCAGATCTTCTCTTGTCTCCCTCATGACACTTAACATAGAGCTAAGCACAGTTTGGACATTAAATGAAATTAATTGAATTGAATTTGAATGACCTTCACAGGACTGAAGCAAACACAAAACACTAAAATAATAGTAGCTGACATTTACATTCAGGACTTATGAGGAACTTTACAGACCCTAACTCATTTAATCCTTAAACAACTCTACTCTGTGAGGTTGGGGTTAAGAGTAATACAATCTTATTTTACAGATGGAGAAACAGAGGCTCAGGAAATGTAACTGATGTACCCATAGTCACTTAGTTAAAAAAAAAGTGTTATAGTTAATATTCTAACCTATGTCTTTCTGACTCCAAGAGTCTGAAACCCCTCCCACTGAACCACACTGCTAAAAGAATGAACACATTCAAGTTATCGCCTCTGAGGATGACTGAGAGTGGGAGGTAGTGCATAATGTTTCCATATTTATTTATCTGTGTATTCTTTTTCCAAAATATAATTGATACTTAAAAGACTTTGGTATAAAATTCAATATTTAAAAAAAAAGTTAAACATAAAGGAATTCGAGGAAGGGCTAGTTTATGTTGATCTGATTCATGCCAGAAGGCCAGGATTAAGAGAGGCCATTCTCACTAGGAAAGGCAACTTAACTATTGGGTTCTGTCTGTTTCTCTAGGTTGCATTTAGCTCCACTTTGTAAGTGAATGGGCCTCTGGGTACTGAGAGTTCACAGGCAGAGTAATGAACACATACCTAGGACCTACTGCTGGCATTGGTAGCATGGGTACTGTGATTACTGACAACAGAAACCACTGCCAAGCTACAGGGGCAATGCTAGGATTCTGGGGAGCTTTGTGGCAGCAGACTAAGAAATACAGGGGGATGGTGGGAGGGAGGACAAAAGAAAGAATGGAGAGAGCATCTGTTTTCCCTTCCAGGAGCTTAAATGAACATTTCCTCCATGGAGAGACTGATTTTTTTTTCAGTCTTTAATCAGAGATATGTGGGTCTGGCTCATGCAGACCCTGAAAAATTCAATGCTGCATACAGACATCCCAGTAGGAGTATTGATTTTCCAAGATATGTGGTGATTGTACATGTGTGCCAAGACCTTATTAGAATAAGTCTCCAAGAAGGCAATTACAGATCCACATCTGACAAATCCATTTCTTTTCTTCTCTGTCCTGTCTGGGCCACGGTTGATTTCCAGACAACACTTCTATCTCCTCTCTCTTCCCACTCCCCCAATCATGAACCAACATCTGAGCCTTATTGCTTAACTGATGCACAAACTTCAAAAGAAATCAGAGAATCTCTGAGCTGTAAGAGATTCTGAACATCATCTAGTCCAACTTCCTTGGATTATTTTTTTCAATGAGAAAATTGAGGCCTAGAAGAATCAAGTGACTTACCTCCTGGGGTCACATGGCTAATACTTGGTCAAACCTGGATTTGAACCCTGTTCTTCTGACTCTATGTAAAATATTCTTTCCTTGAACTCTGTTGTCCAATACCTTTTCTTTCAGACTCTCCACCAGTGTGCATCTTGTTCATACATATCCCCAGACAGAAGGAAAGTATAAATCCCCCTAGTATTATAGGAAATGCAAAGGTCCTGAATGTTAATTCCAGCTGTTAAGTGTCTTTGGGAAGAACAGCCCAGATTTGAAGTCAAAATATTTGGGTTCAAATTCCTCTTCATATCATAGTAACAGTGTGAATGTGTAAATCATTTAAGAACCCCTTGGACTTTCAATTTCCTCACTTTTAAGAGGAAACTAAAAATACTTGCATTATCAAACTCACAGGACTGATGATGAGAAAGTGTTTTTGTAAACTTCAAAGTACTATAGAAATGTGAGTTATTATTATTGGCAAATATTTAAGGTCTCTATGCTTTGTAGTCTATGTCTGTAAAATCGGAACCATAGTACCTGCCCCACCGTGCTCACAGGGCTTCTGAAATCAGCGACTTAAATAAAATATTGGAAAGCTCTTGGAAAAGTCTAACAATCTAAAAATGTGAAGGATTCTTCACTCAGCGAATTGAAGTTTCTGCCTCAAACTTCACAACAATCATTTATTAAATACTTACTATGTGCCAGGGATTATGCCAATCTAGAAACATTATTGGTTACCTCCTGACATTACATGTGTTACTTTATCATCAGGTCTGAAAACAAAGAACTATTCTAGTGCCTCTCACAGAAGACTTGTGGGGAATTAATTCTGAAATGAGTGGGGTGCAGGAGGATTTAGAAGTACTGATGAAAAACAGCAGTGATTGACAAACATCAGCAGGGTCTTACTGTCTACAATCTTTTAGTCTATATAACTGTCTGCCTACACTCTTCTGGGGGGATTTAAACCCATCAAAAGATCCTGGGCAACTAGGTGGCATAGTGGATAAAGCAATGGCCCTGGAGTCAGGAGGACCTGAGTTCAAATCTGATGTGACCCTGGCTAAGTCACTTAGCCCCAATTGCCTTGCAAGAAAAAAACAAGCCAACAAAAAGATTCTGTTGTTGAATAATATGATGGCCCTGAAAAGTCCAGAATTATTTTTGCTGATTGGATGATGATGGAAAAAGAACCAAAAACAAAGAGTTTAGGATGACATTTGTCATTAAAGGAGAAATACCCCTCCCCTGTGTAATTTCCTAGGGGAAACATCCCATTTCCTCCACATTAGTTAAAGCTTTATAAACAGTTATACTATAATGTATTATTTTCTTTTTAAATGATATCAGTAACATGAAGGTTTTTGCTGGATTTGAGTCAAAGATATATCAATTATACATGTCTTATACATGTATATATAGTTTGAGTAAGAGTATGCTGTGGTAGATAGAGACCTGTTCTCAGGGCCTGGAAAACCTGAGAAAAAGACTCACCTCTGACACTTACTGGTTAAATCACCCTAATTCTCCAGGCAATTCTCTAAGACTAAGCTCCAGAGCAGGTCTGGCATGCATTGGTAGAAGGAATTTCCTTATCTGGGAGTTCCCCATACCAATTAAATCAGGGCCAATTCCATGTCTTTATGCTATATGGTTTGAAAATTGATTATAAATTGAAATGTAATCATTTATATAATTGCATTATAGGACTAATAGCTAGCATCAATGAAGTGTCATATAATCATGCTAAGTGCATTGTAGGCTTTATTAAAAATGTATAAATTCAAAAGGACAGAATCAAATTTTGGTGTTTGAATAAGAGCTATTGGAAAATAGAAAATGTTGAAATAAGATGTTGCTGACATGAGTTTGAAACTAAACCACCTGAAAATTCTATGCTGGGACCCGAGGCTCACTTATGGGTACCTCTTCTTTTGGCACTGGGGAAATTAAGTAATCTCAGCAATCAAAATTAGGTAGGCAAATTTAGGCAGCATCTGGAGCACAGATCCATCGTGATTCATCTCCCCCATTTGGTGTACATTAGGTCTGGACTCTTGAGTGTCATAAGTTATGACTCCAAACACCCACACAATCACCCGGGAACCTGAAGGATGCATCACAAAGAAGACACAAAAGGAAAAAACAGAGCGTCAATATCAGAGACATAGTACTATTGCAATGCATTCCCTAGCTACTAAGACTCCTCACCTATTCCCTCACCATACATCCTACTCACCAATATAAATAGGTCTGTTTTAGCAATGATTCACCAGTTCTATTCTCACAATCAGAACAGTATAAACCACAACAGAAATATCTGGTGGATCTCACCATCAATGAAAATTCTCTATTCAATTTATATTCTTTACAGGACATTCCCATAAAAGTGGAAAACTCCTTTAGTGAGACCACACATCTCTGTTTTATATTCACTTGACACCAATAATGAGTGAGTTATCTTTGTTGTTTCATTGACCAAAGAGGCTGTTCATAGAATATAGAATATCAAGATGGAAAGGACATAAGATAACATGTAGTCCAACTCTCTGAGAGTGAGGGAGTCATGTGGAGCTTTTAACACTGAGGTCAAGGTCCCAAAGATCATGCATCTAAATGTGGCAGATTATGAATCAATCCAGAATTATCTTCCCTAAGTAAAGAAAAAGACAATCATAAAAACTTGATTCATTTCAATTCAACCAGTTAAACACTGGATAAATGTCTTGTCTATGCAAGACACTGTGCTTGGCTAAGAAAAGGAGAAAAGAAGGAAGGAAGGAAGGAAGGAAGGAAGGAAGGAAGGAAGGAAGGAAGGAAGGAAGGAAGGAAGGAAGGAAGGAAGGAAGGAAATAATGTTCACTTCAAATAGTTTATATTCTACTTGGGGAACTGGGCAATGGGAACAACCTGTAAACAGATAAATAAAAGAACTTTTAAGGAAAGAGAAAGTAATTAACAACTAAGATATCTGAGAAGGCTTCCCTTACAAGATACAGCTGAGATGAACCATGGAACAAATTAAAGTTACTAAAGAGATAAAGATAAGGAGGAAATGCATCCCAACAGTTGAGATAGCCAGTACAAAGGCATGTGAATCATTTTGAATGGTAAAGTTAGAGGCAGAAAAAGTCCAGAGTGGAGTAAAGTAGAGCTTAAAAAGTGTGGACAGTAGTTCCAATCAAAGCTTTGCTATTTCCCCCTTCCTTGGATAGTGCCTTTTGGTACCAATAGTTTATTTAATCTTCCTCTGTATCAACTCTCAGTGACTATAGCAATCTCCTTATTTTCCAGTTGTCAGCCAAGGATACATTCATTCCTTTTGGCATTAATTTCCTCATCTGCAAGATAGGGATAAAAACACCTTTAGTTACTACCTCAAAAGGTTGCTATGAGTTTCAAATAAGATAAACCTTGAAGTATTAAATAAACATCAGTGAAGGCCCCAATGATGATGATGAAAATGGTTAAAGAAGTTCAAAGGGATGATGTGGCTTCTCCAAGGTCATAAAGGAAATGAAGTTGATTCAATTTTACAAGTACTTATTAAGCACCTACTATGTGCTAGACTGGGAAAATTTTTTAAAAACAACCCCTGTCTTCAGGAGCGTACTTTCCAATGATGGGAAAAAACCAACATGTATAGTGAGAGAACAACCTAGGACTATAGTGGTGTGTGAATTAGTTGACACGTAGTAAAATAATTACATTTATTGACTTATACAACAAACCTTATAATTTTTTGCATTCTTAAAGCAACTATGTACAATATGTCCTCCTTTCCTACCATCACATATTTTACATGATAAGGTAGTGAGTTCATAAGTTTTTGACATGTATTCTTTGATTCCTTATCATGAAACCATGCTTTTATCACACTGGCTATTAGGCATATCTTAATTTTAATATTGTTTACCTTAATTAAGTGTATATTTCCAAGTCTAGCCTTGACTAGAAAATATAAGTTTTCAATGGAATTTAAATCAGATGACTTCATAGGCCATTGAATCATGTTTCTCTCTGTTGCATGAATTCCTTAACTTTACAAGATGTAGAGCACAGTGCAGGATCACATTGCAGTATTCCATCTCCAAGTAGGAATTTCAATAATATAAGAACAATTCTCTTTCTCAGTATATCAATATATGTATTGAGTTCCTCATTTTCTCAATGAGAACAAAACTTTTCAGGCCCACTGAAAATAAGTAAACTTCAAGATATTTTGGGGTGAGTTTTTTAGTGTATTGAAGGTATCTAAATCATCTAGACACACCTAGATTTCTTCTGACAAGGGATTTAGTATAATTTTGAATGAAAATTAAATTTCATCAGTAAAAATTACATTTTTTCCCAGTCTTTTGGGCTCCTGTTTTGTATTGTCTTGTCCACAAGTGTATTTTCTTCATAGAAATTATTGGTAGATGGTTTGGGTTTTTTTGGTTGGTTTGGTTTGGTTTTTTGCTGGTCTTCTCACTCATGTTTCAACTTCAAGAAGCATTTGCCATACCATAGAGGAATCATTAGCAATTCCTCCAGATTTCATATCCCTCCAAAAGGGATGGTTTTCTGAGGATTTGTTAGATTTTCAAGCTGCCATTTGTCAGTTCTTTCATTTATGACCATGTTTTTTTTTTTTTTAACTTTAATGCAACTGACACTGTCTCATGGTGGGCTTGAAATATACTTGCAATGCTGATTTCCTTCCTCAAGTGTTTGCTACACCATATTTAGCCCTTGTTGAAAAATATCTTTAAGACCTATAATTTTTACACATTTCTTTCAACTGATATCCATTCTTTAAACACAGAATTAAAAATGCAACATAAGATCAATGAAATATATGGGTATGGCACAAAAAGCAAGACTTAATAGAGAAAAAAACTAACTGAATGTAGGCAAATGAACTTAACAGTTTCATTTGCTTAAAGTCAGCCATTCTCTCCTAAAGTTAGTAAAAGCACACGTGAATAATCATTGCTATCACACAATGAAAACAAATCAAAATTATCTGTCGCTTGTCCAAAATAATTCACATATTACTCTAGAGATCAGGACTCCTAACTTCCATTTTTCTTTCCAGTACATAATGCTGTTTCAAACAGATCTCCATTTTCCTTATTCATTGCTCACTGCATCATCACTGAGACATCTCCCTTTGGCTCCAGACTCTTAAACACATATCTTTCAGGTGGATAGATGAGCACAAGGGATTGAGAGTTGGTTATACCACCTTATAGCATTTTTATGTTCCAAAGTATACATAGACTCACAGAAATGTAGAAATGTTCAAAGTCTGGATGCTTTGTTCTTTACATGTGAAAGGCAAGGTTTTGTTTTTTTAATCTAGGTGGAAGGTGATAGACTAGTCTTTTTTCCCTGGTCTTCCCCTACCTGTTTATTTGTATGACAAGCTGAAAGACCCTGACTGAGGAAAACCCTATTTCATAAAACCTTCTTGAGTTTATTAGAATAAACTTTCCATATACATAATAGGTGATCAAGAAATATTTGTTGAGTAAATGAATGAAGTATCTGGTATGATTTTACATTCTCAGGAGAATCAGGTCCAACAATAATATATTTTTTAAATAGATGTCACTGCTCCCCCCATGATATAATATAAATCTAATCATTTATTTATAACATTTTCCTCAAGAAGGGAATACTAAGATTTGGTTTGTTTTTAATGGAATTTTACATGAAAGCTATATAACCCAGAGAACGATTGTTTCCTAAACACCGTATATCTTCTTTGGCTTGATTAATGGGTATATTAGTGTTTCTATTTGATTTTCATTAAATTTGGGAATTGGATTGCTTACCAACTCTATTAGAAATATAGCATTATTTTTCATATTCCTGAAGTCTGTATAGTAACTGTAATGGCATAAGGCCAAAGCTCTTGTGAATTCTTATATTTTTGTTGCCCCCATATTATCTTGAAGTTTGAGGCAGCATATTTTTCTAGCTGCCTTAAAAGCTTTGGAGTGTCTTAAAAGCCTAGCAATATCAATGAGCCTGCATTTTTATTTTTTTTCCTTCTATGGTAATAGCTTACATTTATATGGCACTTTAAGGTTTACAATGTGTTTTCCTCATACAACCATTGAGGGAAGCTACCTTCGACAGGAGGCCTTTGCCCATCCTCCCAGCTGCTCCTGCATTCATCTCTAAGACTGCCTTTTATCTACTTTGTATCTAATACACTAAGACAACTAGGTAGTACAACAGACTCATTTTATCTCCTTGAGTTTAAATCTGGCCTCAGACATTTACTAGCTGTGTGACCCTGGGCGAGTCACTTAACCCTGTTTACTTTAGTTTCCTCACTTGTAAAATGAGCTGCACAAAGAAATGACAAACAATTGCAGTATCTTTCCAAGAAAACCCCAAGTAGGGTCATGAAAAATAGGACATGATTGAAAAATGACTGAACAACAACAAATGTAATATGCCACATACATGTATGTATGCATATACATGTGTGTATGTATGTGTGTATGTGTACCTATTGCCTCTTCCATTTGAATGCAAGCTCTTTGAAGGCAATTAGTGCCAGTATTATTATCAACATTTTACAGAAGAAACTTAAAGAGTAAAAGGATTGTATAGAATCACACTACAGTTTTACAGTTGTAAATCAGAGCTAGGATTAGAATTGAAGACTGTTTTTCAGCACCTAATAGCTATGTGACCCTAGACACTATGAGTATTTAACCTCTCTCTGTCTCAATTTCCTTATCTGCTAATTGAAGGTGATAATAAGCATTTACCTGCAGGGCTATTGTGAGCAACAAATGAAATAACACATGCAAGGCACTCTGCAAACCTTCAAGTGGCATATACATTTTAGCCATCCTTATTGTTTCTTACTTGCTAGGATCCCTGAATGATGTTATCCCTTAATAGTCCTGGGATGGGAGCCAGGAGTGAGGTCAGAATCCACAGGTATGAAATTATTGCTTAGGCATGGGGGAATGGTTCAGGTTAGGGATAAGAATGACCTGAGGTTAGCAATTTTGTTTCTTATAATCCTTAGTGTTAAGATTTCATGTACCTTGTCACCTGAACAATTTGGTTCAACAATTCAATTTGGCTGGCACTTACTGAGGATGCACTATGTGTAAGAGAAGCATTAAAGGGGCAGCTAGGTGGAGCAGTGAATAGAGCACCAGCCCTGGAGTCAGGAGAACCTGAGTTCACATCCGTCCTCAGACACTTGACACAATTATTAGCCATGTGTCTTTGGGCAAGTCATTAAACCCCAATTCCCCACAAAAAGTTGAGAGAGAGAGAGAGAGAGAGAGAGAGAGAGAGAGAGAGAGAGAGA
>NW_027187273.1:1769323-1769961 GCF_028583685.1 Petaurus breviceps papuanus | reverse complement strand
AGAGAGAGAGAGAGAGAGAGAGAGAGAGAGAGAGAGAAGCATTAAATACATTGGAAAAGACTTTGTACTAAGGAATTAGGAGAACTGAGTCTTAACCCCAAACTGTGAATTTTCTGGTCATCAGTTTCCTCATCTGTAAAATGAGAGTGTCTGACTTTCTAATGTGGGTGCCCTCCTCTAGGCACAGCTTCTAGCTATGCCAGGCAGTGACTCTCAGTTACTTACAGAGAGACCCATGCTGCCTGCTGTCAGACTCTAGCTCCAGCAGCTGCTACTGCAAATTAGATAAAGTCAACAATTGCCTACTACATGTCAGGCACTGTGGGAAGTGCTACAGAGACAAAGGTAAGTCATGACACCTGCTCTCAAAGAGGTTACAATCCAATGGAGGATGCAACATGCAATCAACTATGTTTGAAAAGAGACATACAAGGGGAGGCTAGGTGGCGCAGTGAGTAAAGCGCTGGCCCTGGAGTCAGGAGGACCTGAGTTCAGTTCCAGCCTCAGACATTTAGCATGCAAGAAAAAAAAAAAAAACACTAGTTGTAACCTTGGGCAAGTTACTTAACCCCAATTGCCCTCCAAAAAGGCAAAAGAGAGAGAGAGAGAGAGAGAGAGAGAGAGAGAGAGAGAGAGAG
>NW_027187273.1:1720869-1764323 GCF_028583685.1 Petaurus breviceps papuanus | reverse complement strand
AGAGAGAGAGAGAGAGAGAGAGAGAGAGATACAGGATAAAGGGAAGATGAAGGAGAAGGGAAGGTTTCTTAAAGAAGGTGAGACTTTAGCCAAATCTTGAAGGAAACCAGGGAAACCAGGACATAGAGAGAAGGAGGGGGAGGTTTCAGATATGAGGAACAGTCGGTGAAAAAAAACTGAAGTAGGGAGTTGGCGTGTCTTGTGGGACGAACAGGAAGAAAGCCAATGTCACTGGACTACAGAGTGCATGAAGGGGATAATACATCAGAACACTGGAAAGGTAGGAAGGGGCCAGGTTTTAAAGGGTTTTAAAAGTCCAAAAATTGACTTTGTATTTGATCCTAGTGGTAACAAGTCAGGAGCCATTAAAGTCGAGGTGGTACGGTGAATAGAGTACTGGACCTGGAGTCAGAGAGACTCCTTTCTGTGAGTTCAAATCTGGTCTCACACACTTATTAGCTGTGTGACCCTGGACAAGTCACCTAGCCCTGTTTGCCTAGCTTCCTCATCTATAAAATGACCTGGAGAAGGAAATGGCAAACAGCTCTACTCTCTTTGCCAAGAAAACCCCAAATGATGTCATTAAGAGTCAGACATGACTGAAAAATGCATAACAAGTTTGTCATCTGAGTAAAGAATTGACTGGAGTGAGGAGAGGCCTAAGGCAGGCAGACCCATAAATAAGTCCAGACTTGAAGTGATGAGGGCCTGCACCAGCCCAGTGACACTGATGGTCTGAAAAGAAAAGCGAATGTATACAAGAGATGTTCTAAAGGTCTTGGCAATAAATTGGATGTGGGAAAGACACTGAGAGTAGAGGATGGGACTGAGGTTGTACCTTGGTGACTGTGATGATGGTGGTGCCCTCAGCAAGGTATAAAGGTAAGATATACAGGCATTTGTACTTTAAATTCTAGGCTCTTTTCCTCATGTATAAGATGAAGGGACTGGATAAATGACTTCTATGGTCCCTCTGGGGATGAAGGTTTCTTAATTCTATGTTTATATTTGTTCCTTGAATTTCACTTTCTGGTTCTGTTATGATGATTCCTGGTACTTACTTCTAGCTTGAACCTCTAGCAGACCTTACCATGCCCATGGGAGTTCTCCTCAGGCTAATCCTGTTCCCTCTGAAGAAATCCTGACCACATCTTTACCAGACCAGAAATAGTTTTCAGTTTAGTACTTCATAGGAGATTTTATTGCTGATTTCTTCCCTCATTTAACTCATAAGTAAATGAATTCCTTGTTGTTTATTAACAGCAGATTTAATATATTATAATCAAATTATGACAATAGCATTTACATACCTGTTGATATACTCTAGGAGCTGCAGAAATAGCAACTGCCCACTTTTGAAATACATATATATATATATATATACATACATAGAGAGAAAGAGATGGTATATGTAGAGAGAAATATACATCTATGTGTGATACACCTGCATGCATATATGCACGTGCTGTATGTCTGCATGACTGTGTATCTCAAGACAGTGGGAAATAGCAGGAAAAGCTCTGGTCCATAGATATGTTTTCTCAACTTTAAAATAGGATTAAAAATATTTGGTACAGTAGCCAAGGCAGTTTGTGAAGACAGTGCTTTGTAAACTGCAAAATATTCCGTGTGAATGTCATTATAGCTGGACTCACCAGTTCAGATTGCTCTCTCACTCTGGAGCACAGAAAACTAGTACCTGCTCATCATCAACATTGTTTAATTATTAATGCTATGGATGTATCTTTGGAACATCAAAACACTCTGCAGAAAACCAAAAATAAGAAAATAAACAGATACATGAATGAATTGATGGTTAGATGAATTGAATGAATGAATGAAATTCAAATGATGGTTTGGGAGTCTTTGGGGGGAGGTTGGACATCAAGCATAATGGTATTGAGCTATAGGATGTAGAGGGGGTAGAAGGGAAGAGAATGACATATCCAGTTGCTTTTGGAAAACAAGTTTCTTTTTGCTACTTCTGAGTGGGTAACACTGAGGGCAGGAGGAAGAGGAGGAGATTAAGTATTTATATAGCATCTAATATGTGCTATATATCAACATGTAGCTTAAACACATTACAAATATCATCCCACTTGAAACAACTCTGGACGTTTCTCTCTCTTCCTCTTCCTCCTCCTCCTCCTTCTCTCTCTCTGCCTCTCTGTCTCTGTCTCTCTCTGTCTCTCTGTTTCTCTCTCTCTGTCTCTCTGTCTCTGTCTCTCTCTGTCTCTGTCTCTCTCTCTCTCATTGTTTTTTTACTATAGCATCCCTAAAGTATTCAAAGGAGGGCAAAGATAGAATTTTAGACTGAGACAGAGAGGAGAGAAAAAAGGAAAGAGAATCAATTTATTCTCTGTTTTCTCATCGCAGTATAAAATAGATGATGCATTTTTTCATGAAGATCAAACATCTGGATGAATCAGTGTTTTGCTTCATCTGAGCATTGTAGCTTTGTATGGAGACAGCTTAGCAGTTCATAGGGTTCAATGTTGATAGGTTATCTGTTACCTTTCTGTTTCAAAAAGTGGGGACTCTCTCAAGTCAGCAGCCAGAAAACTTAGGGAATATTAAGATAACACCAGAAATTTTCAGGGACTCCATGAGGAAACACAACTCCAGAGTACCTACACTACTAGTCTCTGTCACTTCAGAGAATATCCCATAACAAAAAGCTACTATGAATTCGATGACGTTTAAGTGACTTTGTGCAGCATTGCAGAGTGAATAAAGTTTTAGCCTTGGAACCCAAAAGCCTTGAGTTCAATTCTTAGCCCCTAACACTATCTGTGGGATCTTGGGCAAGTCAGAAATTCCCTGAGCTTCATTTTCCTCATCTGCAAAATGAGGGGGTTGTATTCAATGACTTCTACTGTCTCTTCCCGCTCTAAATTTGTGATCTAATGATCCTAGATACACAGCATCCACATATATGTGAAAAATAGTGATAGATCTCTGCATAAGACATGCTGTTTATTCACTCTGTAATAGGTATGTTTGTTTACTTGTGGATTTGTCCATGGATATACAAGAAGCCCCTAATTATTCATGCCCCGCAGGTAACTAAGTATTACTTTAGGTCAATATATAATATGAAAATGTTTACTCTCATTTTAAACATTATGAATAAAGTTAAAAGTCCCTTGTGACTAAACAAAAATCTTTGTGACTTTTCCTCATGACCTATGGACAGTGGTGTGATAGGATTTAGTAGCATAGAGTAGATAGCTAAAGGTTAAAACAAATCTCAACTACTAAAACAATAAAGGGAATCTAATTCATTCTATCATATGGGTTAATGTTGTATACATTCTCAAAAGTACTAGGGCCTCATTTTCCCCCTCTTTAAAATAAGGGGTTGTCAAGATACTTGCAGAATATGGCACTTATTAAAGCACTTTTTTGATTGATTGAATAGTACTAGATCATTTCTAAGGGTCCCCTTCCAGTTCTAAAACTATTATTCACTCTCTAGCCCAAATCACAAAATCAGAGATGAGTAAAATACATCATAAAGAAATATGAAAAATCTTTTTCATTAGTATTTTTCCATTTTTACACATAAACTCCTGATAGTTTGTAAATTATAACATTAAGTGATTTTTCCCTTATGTGTTTCCTACCCTGCTGTGCTGCTCTGCTTACTTTGAAACTTTCTAAAACTGACAACACAGAAAAAGGAAAGTTAGCACCCAATTGTAGGATATCTCCATGAACTCAGCCACCCAGAGTTCCCAGGTTGCTGCTGCAACATGTACATATGAGAGGAAACATATGTGCCCAAGCATATCAAAGCTGTGCTTCTACATACAAGGAAAAGGCCAGCTGCTAGAAGAAAGGGGAAATATTGGTGAAATGAGTATTCTTTGTCTTGTTCCCTGCCTTTCAACACTTCCCTGTAATTTCTTTCCCTCTCCTTTCACTCCCACTATTATGTTTCCCCCTGTGAGCCCTGGGCCTCTCCTGTTAGAGGGGGAAGTGACATAATAGATAGAACCATAGGTCTGGAGTCAAAAAGATCTGAGTTCAAACCTAGCTTCAAGTACTTAGTAGCTGTGTGACCCTAGATAAATCACTTACCCCTCTTTGCCTCAGTTTCTTCATCTGTAAAATGAGCTAGAGAAGGAAATGGCAAGCCATTGCATTATCTTTGCCAAGAAAAACCCAAATTGGGTCATGAAGAGTCAGACATGACTGAAATGACAACACAAGAACAACATTTGATAAATCAAATCTTACCAAACTATTAGGATCTTATTTTGTGAACCTTTCTAGGCAGTCAGCTATAGTAGAAAAGACACTGAATTTGAATTTGAGAACTGTGGCTTCAAACTCAGCTTAAACATTAGCTCTTTGTATAATCATTAGTAAGTAATTTGACCTCTAAGATCTTGAGTTTCCTCATGCCTAAAATAGGGATAATAATATTTGCAATACTTACAGGTCAGTTGTGAAAAAGTACTTTGTAAACTTTAAAGCATGGTATAAATGCATGCTATTATTTTTTAAACTGGGGCCCAAAGAAAGCATGCCTAAGTCAAAGGAATGAAATTTTAGGGGAGGGGTTCTTCATCTTTTTGTGTTAGATGAAGCCTATGAACCTCTTCTAAGAAGAAAAAATAAAATAGAATACATAAAATTATAAAGAACAAATTATGTTGAATAATTAATTATATACATACATATGTATGTGTGTATTTTAAAGTTCACAGTCCACAAGCTAAAAGTCCCTGGATGGAGAGGATTTGAGGTGTCTGAAATCAAATACTGGGCTCTGGATAGTATGAAAGTTTGGGGAGTAGGGAAGGGACCACACACTAGGACTGAGAGTCCTCAAAGATCCATTTCATTTTGCTGTTTTCCCAAGAATTGACTCTGATGGAAGTTATCCCAGCTCTGCCACTTACTGCTTGAGTGACCTTGAGCAAGTCCCTTAATATTGCTTGGCCTTACTTTCTTCATCTGTAAACTGAAGGAGTTGGATGAGATGACCCCTCCTATCTCTGTTAGCTCTAAATGTATGATTCCATGACCTCTGCCATCCCTGTAGATCATTTGGCTCCTATATATATATGGTTTGATGCCATAGCAATGCACCAGCATTTAGTAAGTGAGTGGATAAATTAATGTTTCTATTTGACTGTTGGCAATTTCTTACCTTTGGGAAAATATTGGAAATGAACTTCACTATTCATGCAAAGAAGAAAATAAACTTGACTTTAGTCATTAAATCAAGAAAGAGAGAAGGGAGAAGTGACAAAATCTAACTTATTGTACCTTTTTCTCTTCTCTGTTGTGGATTGTTAATTCATGGAGAGCAGAGATTGCAGAAAAAAATAGAACTTCAAGATGGGAAGGAACATAAGGGGTCATCTAGTCAACCGTCTCATTTTATACATGAGACCAAGAGAAGTTAAGGGACTTGTCTAAGGTCGTGTTGGTACTAAGCAACTGAACTGGGATTTGAATATATGTCTTCTGACTCCAAATTTAGAATCTTAACATCATAAAAAAAGTCCCAAAGTCCTACTAGTAGACATTAAGTATAAATACAAATTGACTTGGGATAATACCCCAATATGTTCACATATGAACACAAAATAAAACAAAAGTTAAAATACATAAATAAGATAATAAATATATATTCTAAATAATAATAATAACTACAGAATAAGTATGTACATCCCCAATGAAAACTACCAAACCAGTGGATGTCCACAATGAAGAAATGAATGGTTCCAATTAAAATCCAAATTTCATTTCTCCTATCAAATTAAATCATTTGTTTAAATATGAACCCCTGCCTTAATTGAAGATTCTCTGCCCAGGAGCAAATAATAGTGTGTTTGAATTCCTATAAGTATGGTTGAATTCTATGTTTTTCTTTCACAGTAGGGACCAAAGCTCTGTCTATACTTTCAAATATTGACACCTAAAAATCAAGATACTAAGTCTTCCTTAAGTTAACAAATGATTATCCTTTACAACAGAAATCTGAAAAGAAGTTGATTCATGAATTTGTTCATTGCTCTCCCCTGCTAATAACATTATTAGGTGCTCAGTCATCAACCAGAAAACTTGCATTATCAGCAACAGGAGAATTAGGTCTGCAAATCAAAACCACTAAAACCTCCCCTTTCTGTCCCATTGAAACAGTTCATATGAGAATCAAACAGTGCCAATGAGAATCTTTGTCTCCTTTCTGTCCTTAATAAATCAGCATACATTTATTAAGTGCCTACTATGTCCAGGATACTATGCTGGGTTCTGGAAATAAAATGAAATTTTTCTTTTTAACATATCATCTCTTAAGGGAAAGGACCTATATATGCAAAAATATTTAGAGGAACTCTTTTTGTGGTGGCAAAGAGCTGAAAATGGAGGGGATGCCCATCAACTGTCAAATGACTGAACAAGTTGTGTTGTGTGATTAAGATGACATACTATTGTGCTGTAAGAAATGATGAGCAGGATGCTTTCAGGAACCTGGAAAGGCTTACATGAACTGATTCAAAGGGAAGTGAGCAGAACCAGAAGAATATTGTATACAGGAACAGCAGTATTGTATGATGACCAACTGTGAATGTCTTAGATATTCCCAACAATACACTGATGCAAGACAATTCTGAAGGATTTATGACGAAAATCTTACCTGCCTCTTACTGAAAGGACTGATGAAATCTAAATGCAGGTTGAAGCCTCCTTTCTTTATTTTTCTTGCTGTTATCATTTTTGTTGTTGTGTGAGTCTGCATTTTCTTTTGCAATATGACTAATATGGATATATGTTTTGTATGACTACACATGTATAATCTATATCCAATTGCTTGCCTTCACGAGAAGGGAAGGAAAGAGTTTGGAACTCAGTTTTTTAAATGAATATTAAAATGTTTACATGTAATTTAGAAAACAAAATTTTTAAAAGAAGGAGACAGCATATACATATAATTATATGTTAAAATTATAGTGTCTACTTTTGGGGCAGCTGGGTGGCATAGTGAATAGAGTGCTAAGCTTGGAGTCGGGAAGATTCATCTTCCTGAATTCAAATCTGACCTCAGACACTAGCTCTGTGACCCTGGCCAAGTTACTTAACCCTGTTTGCCTCAGTTTTCTCATCAGCTGAATAATCTAGAGAAGGAAATGACAAAGCACTCCAATGTCTTTGCCAAGAAAACCTCAAATGGGGTCAAGAGGAGTTGGACAGAACTGAAGGGAATGAACAATAACAACCCTGTCTTTAAGAAGCTTGTATTCCAAATGTGTTCCTGGGAAAGCAGTTGGCTAATAGGATTAAAATTAACAACTTCTATTTGTTTCCCAAGTAAACCAGTTTTATTTCTTTGTCCATTAAAAAAAAGTTAATTTGCCATTAATGTTTAGAAAATCATTTAAAAATGAGGATCCATTAAAAAAATTATCTCTGGTAGGTATAGAAACAATTGACTAGACTAGGTAAGGGGTCACTGAGAGACGGGGAAGAAGATAATGGATGTGAATATATTCTGAAAGATGTAAAACACCTAAATTAATTTGCTTATTCAATGCAGTACCAAACTCCCAAAAGACAATTTTATAGAACTAGAAAAATAACAACATTCATGTGGAAGAATAAAAGATCAAGCTCTCATGGCTAATAACAACAACAATAAAAGCTCTCAAACTGTACTACAAAGCAATACCACACCAAAGTGACCTGGAACTGGTTTTGAAAAAAAAAGGAAGAGATCAATGGCGCATATTATCTAGCACAGTGTCTGGCACACTGTGGGCACTCAATAATGTTGATTGATTGATTGATTGATTGATTGATTGATATTAGCAGAAGCACACTGACATAGAAGTATAGTGTTTGATAAAAGCAAAGACCAAATTTACTAGGGGAAGGACTCACTATATAACAAAAACTGCTAGGAATAGTGGACACCATTCTGTAAAAAAATAATAAGTTTAGACTAACACAATACACCATACAATGGTAATGGTATATATAAAAAGTCACATCATAAACAAATTAAAGGAACATAGGAGAAATTACCTTTCATGTCTATGTACAAGGGAAGAATTGATGACCATACAAGATAAAATGGACAATTTTGATTATGTAAAATTAAAATGTTTTTGCATAAATAAATCTAATGTAAAAATTAGATGGGAAGGGAAGCTAGGGTGCACAGTGAATAGAGCACTGGCTCTGGAGTCAGGAGGACTTGAGTACAAATGCAGCCTCAGACACTTAACACTTGATAGCCATGTGACCTTAGGCAAGTCACTTAACCCCAATTGCCTTGCTTTCACCCTCCACAAAAGAAAAAAATACAAAAAAAAAAAATTAGATGGGAAAGAGGTGATTGGGGAAATCTTTGCAACAAGTATTTTTGATAAATGTCATTTCCAAGATATATAAGGAACGGATTCAAATTTATAAAACTAAAGGCCATTTTCCAACAGATAAATGGTCTTAAGGTATGAGCTGGCAGTTTTTAAAGGAAGAAATCTAAACTAGTGATAATCACATGAAAAAAGGCTCTAAAACACAATTAGAGAAATGTGAATTAAAACAGCTCTGCAGTTTTTCATACCTATCAGACTGGCAAAGATGCCAAAAAAGAGGAAAATAATAAATGTTAGAGAGGATGTGGGAAAAACAAGTAACATGAAAAACCAGTGCTAGTATTGATTGAGCTGTGAATCTGTCTAGTCATTCCAGAAAGTAGTTTGCAGCTATGCCCCCCAAAAAGTTAACAAATTGTGCATACCCTTTGACCTACCTATACTACCACTATAAAAAAAGGAAAAAGAATCTAGATGTACACAAATGGAAATAGATACCAAAAAGAATAGTTTATAAATATTTATAGCAGCTTTTTCCATCATTTCCAAAAATAGGAAACTAAGGAGCTAGCTAAGAATACTCCTATTTTTGAATGACCAAATAAATTGTGATATATATACATTTAATAGAATATTACAATTGTGCCATAAAAATGATGAAATGGATAATTTTAGAAGAAATGGTAAGACCTCTGTGAACTGATACAGAATGAGGTGAGTAGAACTGGGACAATTCATGTAACGATAACATTAGAGAGGAAAAACTCGTTTTGTTTTTTTAATTTGCTGAGTGGGGGGGGAGGGCCAATTAATTTTAAGTGCTTTTTACTTAAAATATTAACATTTACAAATGCTTGAAAAATACAAATAGTACTTTCAGGAAAAGAGAAAATGTAAAGCACAGCAACAATATGTAGCATTATTATTATCATCACTGCTCTGACAGGTTGAGAGTTAAGAAGATAATTCTCTTACTTTTTCAGAATATCAGAAAATAGAGCCACTCTTCCCTGCAGGGCAAGCTGCTGACAAGGGCTGCCTTGACAAGCCATGATGCACAGAGCCTTGAAGCTATGGCTATTTTGCATCTATATTTGCGTGGTGCCTCCCCTTCCCCCCCTTCAAAAATAAATGCCCCCAGCTGTAGCATTTGCATGTACTGATGCCTGCTCTGATGTGGAATGAATAATCAGGATTTACATTCCTGGGCCACATTTCACTTCAAGGTATCTCGAAAAGAATCTTGTGTCCCATCTTCATTGATGACTGGGGGGAAACTGTAAACTAATCAGCATTCAGAGAGAATAGGTTTCCCAAGTCCCTCCATAGTCTTATTTTTTTTAAGGGAATGAAGACTTTGACATGCAGAGCAGATGCAACCATACACACTCACAGTGCTGGAAGGGACCATCTGGTCCAAACCTCTCATTTTGCAGATAAGGAAATAGATAACCTGAGGATAGAGGACTTGACCAAGATCACATGACTAATAAATAAACCTGGGAAATAAAATATGATTCCTTTGATCTTCCCTCCAAAAAATAAAACTTCATAGGACCAAAGATATGGAATGGGAAAAGATCTTAGAAGTTATCTAGTCCAACTAACTTATTTTACAGAAGCTCTTTTCATTGCACTATGCACATTTTGTTCAACTCTGTCCATTAGCAAGTGAGGAAACTGAGGCTCAGATCACGTAATTTGCCTAAGGTCACCCAAGTAGTTGGTACTATTTCACCCCTGTACATTTGTACAGAACTCCTGTGTCTGGCATGCACCCTCCTCACCTCTGCCCACACAATCCCTAGCTTATTTCAAAGCACAGGTCAAGGGTCATCTCTAGTGCATCCCTTTTCTGATACCCCCATTTAACAGTACTCTTACCCTCTTGAAATTAATTTGTATTAGTTTTCATCTACCTTATACTGACTTGTATAAATATTGTATACACCTCCAGTAGAATCAGTATATCATTCAATCAGGAAGTATATATTAGGTACCTACTATGTGACAGGCACTGTGAAAGGCACTGGGGATACTACTATTACCACTACCACTACTACTACTAATAATAAAAATAATAATAATAATAACATCTGTATAGCACCCACTATGCATCACTAATAATAATATTTATATAGCATCTGCTATGTACCAGACTCCGACTTTAAAAATATTATCTCACTTCATAAGTATTTTGTAAATGTTATCTTATTTTATCCCAACAAGAACCCTGGAAGGTAGATGCTATTATTATTCCTATTTTACAGTTGAGGAAACTGAGGCAAACTTACCTAAAGTCACAGAGCTAATATGTTTCTAGAGGCTAGATTTTAACATAGGTCTTCCTGACTCCAGCCCAGTTTCCCACCCACTGTGCCATCTAGCTGCCCCTAATAAATTCAATAAGTAAAATAGTCCCAGCTTGCAAGAAGCTTCCATTGAAATGGAATAAAAGTTCTTTAAGAACAGGGACTATTATTTTGATTCAACTCTTAGCAGAATTTCCTGCGTATAATAGGTGCCAACTAAAAGTTTATTGACTGGAAGTTAACCAAGTTAGTGTCTCCCCAAGCACATAATGCTTCACCAATCTGACTCAGGAGACTTAGAAAAGACATCAGAATGAGACGCCTACCAATACAGCTGGCCATGGTACCCTTCCAGAGAGAGGGCTGCCTCATAGTTCAGTACTATGGCCTTATGACATGAGTAAGGTACCTATTCAACCTGACAAGCATCAGGAGTCCTTCTGGTGCTATGGAAACCTAGAAACTTTGGACAGGATCCAAGCCAGTCAGTTATACACTGAGTTCCTGTCCTCAACACAGCAGTAGTAAAGTTCCCTAGTGATAATGCCTCACAGGCTTGAATAGATGTCTAGTCAGGGGTATCTGACTGATAGGAAGATTTGTGTCAGCATATGGAAGAACTTTCTCACAAAGAGATCTATCTTAATGGAAGAAAATGCTTCAAGAAGCAGTGAATTCATTGTCACTGAATATAGTTGAGTAGAGACTAGATGAATATGAATAAAGGATGTCATATAGGGGCATCTGGAATGGCATGGGAAGTTAGCCTTGATGACTATCCAATGTTATTATTACATGCTTCATCTAAACTAGGATTTGTTACATGATGACTATGTGTCCAGGCTTGTGTTTAGTACTGTGGGGGTATATATGGGTAGAGGTAGGTAGAGAGGGAATAGAAGTTATATTGATTCAACCTTTTTATGTCTTAGTATCTAGTGTTAACGACATACTGGGGTCAGTTTATCAACAAGTATTTTATTAGATCACTATACATGCCAAGCACTAGGAAAAGTACTAGAGATACAAAGAAAAGCCAAAATAATAATAATTTAAGAAAAAAATTATCTGGAATCCATCCTACCTGAAGTTGGCTAGGCCAGTCCTCAAATGAGAGACATATATAGTCCACCACCATGCTTAGATCCAGAACCTTCCAGTTTATGATCCAACAATACAACTTTAAAACCTCAGGGTCACTTCCATGTCATCATACCAGGAGATATTTGTTCTTTAACTGAACTTGTGATTTGGTTGATAAAGGAGAAATTCCTTCTAACGTAGAAGATTTATAACTTCTTGGTAACTCAGAGTCTTAGAACGTTGTCCAGGACACCAAAAATTCCAGTCAGGATGTGTCAGAAGTCATACAGACTAAGGTTGGCTTTCTCTCCAACTCTGCCATACTACTTCTCACTGTGAGGCATATAACAATCATTAAAGTTGACCTAGTTACCCAGATCTTGGACATGTGCTATCCTATCTTCACAACAACCTGTGCGGTAGGTAGTATGGACATTATCATCTCCACTGAGGGAACTGAGGTCCAGAGAACTTGAATAAATTTGAATAAATTGCCTAAGTGGCATGCTTCTAGGGAGTGGCAGAGGCAGTACTCAAATCCAGGCCCTCTGACTTCAATTTCACTGTTCTTGCCATTAGAACATGTTTATTGTCTTTTAAAAGGGAAGGTACATTTCTTCAAGATACTCACAAACTCGGTATGAGATAAGACGTATTCTCATTATAGGGTACAGAATGTCACTCAACATATGACTTCAAGCAGTATATGAGTGGTACTGATAAATAACAGATGACCAAAGGAAGGCAGAGTCAGAATGTACTAAAGTGGATAGGAAAGTCTTAATAGAGGAAGTGATTCAATATCATTGCCACCACAATTCCTGGTCACCCTGACCTGTGTATGGGCTTAGAGGTTCTTTCAACTCCTGGTCTTACACAGCCTCCAATGAATCTCATTAGTAAGGTTCAGTATCCGTGAAGTCAAGGAAACATGACAAGGATACATGAAGTACATAGGACAGTTCACCAAGCCATCTTTATTGAGAGAACATCCTTACAATAAATTGGGCCAGTCAGAGAGGATAGAAACAGGTCAGGTCCACTAAGATTCAAGTAAAATTGGGCACCAAAACCAGTAAATAGTGGGGTTTTATAGGGTTCTTATCTGGATCAAGCAGAACCAGGCATTAGAGGGAGAAGGTGAGGAGCCTGACCTGGAGGGCTGGTTCTGATTGATGCTGAGGATGGGAGAGACTCCTGAGAAATTAATAGCTAGTTAATATTCAACCTTGGGGGTGAATGGGGAAGCAAGAGCCATTATTTCAGGGTGACTCAGGTTTTGAGTCCAAACTAGGGTGTACCTCTCTGGATTTCTCCATCATGGCCCAGAAGCCTTTTCAGTATGGAATACCAGTTCATTACTGGAACTCATGTCTCAGAAGTACCCTCTGTCCCTGAAGCACCCTCCCTCTAATTGAAGGCAGAGGGTTCTTCTCAGAACCTTCATTTAAGAGGGATACCCAAGCCAGGTATCTCTTCATTTTCCATTAGGCTGCACTTCTCTGCATTTCTAGATTATGCCCTCATGCTGAATACCTTCTTCCCCCACCTGCCTTTCAACTTTTTCAGGGGCCACTAGGTGGGGCAAAGGATAGAGTACAGGCCTGGGGTTGGGAAGATCTGCATTTAAATCCTGGTTCAAGCTTGTGTAACTCTAGGCAAGTCACTTAACCACTGTTTGCCTCAATTCCTCATCTGTAAATTGGGGACACAGTGGAGAAGGAAATGGCAGACCACCCTAGTATCTTTGTCAAGAAAACCCCATGGACTTGGGTCACTAAGAGTCAAACACAACTGAACAACTTCCCATTAGAATGGAACCTCCTTGAGGACTGAGATTGTCTTTTAACTTGTATTTCTATTCCCAGTGGTTAGCACAGTGCCTGGCACATAGTAAGTGCTTCATAAATTCCTATTGACTGACTGATCCTTCATTTAGCAGGGTGAGGAAGCTAGTAAGGTCTTTACATCCTTCTCTGTCCTATGCTGTGGAAATCCTTTTTTTCTTTCACCTTCAGTTTTGCAGAAATAGTTGGAATCTTTCAAGAGGAACTTGGAAACCAAGGAGAGCTAAACATTAAACACAAAAGTATGAATTTACAGAATGCAGACTTCCATTCCTAATTTAACCAACTTTGGTAGACACATCTTATGAGGATAGCCAGTCCCTTATTCTTGTATCAACTCCTTTTGGGCTGGATACTGAAGTCATTGTCAAAATGCTCCAGAAAAAAAGTAAAGCCTAGACAGAGAAATACTCATGGTTTGTTTGCTCCGCTGGGCACCACTATTCCTCAGACTTCCTTCCAAATTCTGTTACAGTGAATTTCATGACCCTTAGTGTCATATTCTTGACTATTGTAATACTCTACTTTTTGGTTTGTCCAATATCTATAGAATGGCAGTCTTTGGTGACCTCTTGCAGTCAAATGTCTGTCTCTCTATCTCTCTGTCTCTGTCCATGATTGTCTATACCTGTCTGTCTGTCTCTGTCTCTGTCTCTCTCTCTGTGTCTCTGTCTCTCTGTTTCTGTCTCTCTGTCTCTGTCTCTCTCTCTGTCTGTCTCTCTCTCTGTGTGTGTGTCTCTCTCTCTCACTTTCTCTCTCTGTCTTTCCCTCTCAATTCAGAAATTCAGCTACCCATTTCACCAGTTTTCACTAATATCTGAGACAAGGTGGAAAAAAAATCTTAAGTGTTCTCCAGTTCTCTTTACCAGTTCTCTTTCCAGTTCTCCAGTTCTCTTTTACCTTCCTATGCAAAATCATGCATAGTCCTCCTCATCTCCTTCAATTACCATTGTTCTTCTCCATCAGACCCTTCTTTTTCTATCATGTTTCCATTATTTCCCAGTTACCAGCCTCAAAAAATTTTATGCACGTTTTCAGATAGAATAATAGTTTATTTTTTCCAAAGTTAATTGAATTGGAGAAGAAAGGAGAGGAAGAAAATCACTTACATAATATAACATTATCATTATATATGGGATAGGGAAAGAGACTAGACTTATGATAACATTGTCATGGGTAACTTTCAGATGAGGAATCTTCCTCTATCAATGCAGATTAGCACCTTCTCTGTGATTTATAGTCTCTTGGTGAGAGACTTGCCCAGGGCCACACAAGCAGGAGGTATCAGAAAGAAAACTTGAATCTAGGTCTTCCTGACTTGAAAATCAGGTTTCTATCCACTGCAGTTCTATAGTACAGGAAATTTATAAAACATGCAACTCAAATACTCGTAGAACTCTGTGACATAATATAGAGATGCAGGTTACAACTTATTTATGCTTTCCCATTTTTTACAGCTCTTGCACATGTCATCTCATGTCCACCATTTTTTTTCCTGTCTTGTGAAGTCCTTAATGATATCTTTGAGTACTTCTTGCTTAGAGTCAACATTGCTAATATTCTACAGTCCTCTATGTATCTTTCCTTTCCCCTATGTGTAATCTGAAATTCTTATTCTTCAGGATAATGTTAATAATAATAACCACATAGCATCACTTGGAGAATAATCAAAAAAAATATGACCTGTGACAGCAGGGAAGATTGGGATTCTTAAAATACAAAACAGCCTTCTTTCTCTTCCTATTCAATTTAACTCATTGACCATCTATTGTGCTTGTCCAAGATATATGCACTGATGGACTAATTTAATGCCCTCATCATCCACCTGTATTTCACAATCTGGTTAATATTCATTCTTTATCACTTGTATTTTCCTTTATAAACTATGAAAACAATCTCTTTCAAGTGACCGTTGTGGTCACTGAGAAGACACCACAGTGTTCTGGAGCTTGATAGAAGCAGCACAATGTCATTCACAAAATGAATCATCTGAAAAACTGGGGAATCTTGCTTCCTGGGTGGCAGAGCCAAAATGAGGGAGTAGAAATAGGACCTCTGCAGGGTTCCAGTTTCCACCTTTCCCAATTCGTGTAAAAAGAGACTCTGAACAAACTTTGAAGCTACAGAACCCACAAAATGACACAGAGAAGCTAACCTCCTGCTGAGGACAGCCCAGCAGGCTGACAGGAATGGGCTAGCTCTCTGGGAGCCCAGCCCCAGGGTGGTCCTGACCAGCTGCTGGCAGGAGGTTCTCCAGATCAGCAGCGGCTGTGGCCATCTCCAGAATTATCAACATAGATGCGAAGGACAAAGTGAGAGGTCGATGCAGTGTGGACTTTGAGACCAGTAGTTGGGAGAGTGTCACCTTTTGCCCCCAGGGTGAGAAGCTGCTGAGACTCCTTACCTGGCACCACTTTGCAGCTTCAGCTCCTGGCCTGCAGACTGTAGGGGGACCAAGTGACCAGTCTAAGGGGTAATCACTCTTGCTTTAACTTGCTTGGATCTGGATTGCAGTCTAGGGTGGAGCTCCTAGGGTATGTGACAGGCTTGCCAGAGCATGTGGAGGCTTCAAAGAGGGCACCCAAATAATACCTCCAGCAGCACAGAAAACCCCAGCATTTTGGACGGAAGCTCCCTGGTCTGGTGGCAGAGTCCTATTGTGGCAAAAAGCCCAGGGGTCAAGTGACTGAAGGGCAACATGACCAGACAAAGGAAGCAAAACAAATAGAAGAATCCAACATTAGACTCCTATTTTGGGGACAGAAAGGAGAAAAGCATGGAACAGGAGGAAGACAGTGAAGTCAGAACTCCTGCACCAAAAGCTTTAAAGGAAAAAAATGAGCTGGTTACAGGTCACAGAAGGCCTTAAGAAGCAAATAAGATAAGTGGAGGAAAAATTGCAAAGAGAAATGAGAACAATGCAAGAAAATTACAAAATGAGAGTCAACAGTCTGACTGAGGAAAATAACACCTTAAAAAATAGACTAACTCAAATGGCAAAAGAGGCTCAAAACGGCAATGAGGAGAAGAATGCATTAAAAAGCTGAATTTTCCAGATGGAAAAAGAATCTCAAAAGCTCACTGAGGAGAATCATTGCTTCAGAATTAGATTGGAGCAAAGAAAAGCTAGTGACTTTATGAGAAATCAAGATGATGTTAAACAGATCCAAACAAATGAAAGAATAGAAGGCAACATGAAATATCTCATGGGAAAAACCACTGACCTGGAAAATAGATCCAGGAGAGATAATTTAAAAATTATTGAAGTGCCTGAAAGCCATGATCAAAGAAAGAACCTAGAAAGCATCCTCCAAGAAATTCTCAAGGAAAATTGCCCTGATGTTTTAGAACCAGGAGGCAAAATAGAAGTTGAAAGAATCTACCAATCACCTCCTGAAAAAGATCCTAAAAAGAAAACTCCTAGAAATATTATAACCAGGTTCCAGAATTCCCAGGTCAAGGAGAGAATATTACAAGCAGCCAGGAAGAAACAATTTGAATATTGTGGAAACACAATCAGGATAACACAGGATCTGGTAGCTTCTACACTGAGGGATCGAAGGGCCTGGAATATGATATTCTGAAGGTCAAAGGAGCTGGGATTAAAACCAAGAATCATCTACCCAGCAAAACTGAGTATCCTGTTTCAGGGGAAAATATGGTCATTCAGTGGAATAGAGGACTTTCACATATTCTTGAAGAAGAAAACCAGAGTTGAATAGAAAATCTGACATTCAGATACAAGAAGCAAGAGAAGCATGAGAAGGTAAACAGGGAAAAGAAATCATAAGGAACTTATCAAAGTTGAACTATTTACATTCCTACATGGAAAAATTATCATTGTAATTATGAAACTTTTTTATGTATGAAAATAGTTGAAGGGAATAGAAATAATTGTGTGTGTGTGTGTGTGTGTGTATATAGTCTTTATCAGAGGGTATATAGGCATATGAATACATATGTGAATGTGTACATATATATATATGTTTACAGTTATACATAGATAGAGGGCACAGGACCAATTTAACAGGAAGGGATGATATTTAAAAGGTAAAATTAAGAGGTGAGAGAGGAATATATGAGAGGAGATAGGGAGAGACAGAATGGGGCAAACTATCTCATATAGAAGAGGCAAGGGAAAATGGTTACAATGGAGGGGAAGAATATGAAGGCAAAAGGGAATGGGTCAACCTTATATTCATTGCATTTGACTCAGGGAGGGAATGAAATACACACTAAATAAGGTATCTCACCCTACAGGAGAGTAGGGGGGAAGGGGATGAGAGGGGGGATGATGGAAGGGAGGACAGGCTGGGGGGGAGGGAATTTGGAAGCACACACTTTTGAAAAAGGACAGGATCAAAGTAGAAAATAGATCAAGTGGGAGATGGGATAGGAGGGAGGGAAATATAATCAGTCTTCTACAATATATCTACTGTGGTAATGTTTTGCATTAGCTACACATGTACAACCTATATTGAATTGCTTATCTTCCCAGTAAGGGTGGGTGACAAGGGAGGAAGGGAATGAATCTGGAATTCAAAGTTTTAAAACCAAAAATTTAAAATACATACATATATATATGTATATATATATATACTATTATTAATACTATTTTACAAGTAATTGGGAAATAAGAGGAGGAGGGGATATCCTGGGGGACCGCTATTTTGGGGAGGTAGGTAGTGGAAAAACAGGGAGAAAATGTGTAACCCAAAATCTGGCAGAAATGAATGAAGTAAACCAGAAGTTAATAAAGCATTTGGAAAAAAAATGGGGAATCTTTCTTCCATTTGGAATTTACAGAGGACATCTCCCATGACACTGGCAAACAGCTCTACTGAACATAAGTTTTCCTGTGTTATGCCTAGCTTGATATTTATCATCAGGTATGGTTAAACAAACATCTTTATAGCTGCATTCAATGAGAATTCTTGTATGATTTTAATGTATCTGTGGGAGATCTATTGTTTGAGGGAACCTTTAGGGTTGCGTTTTGTTGTACTGAATAAAATGAATTTTTCTCATCAATAAACATTAAATACAATAGAATCTTGTATAAACTATATTTCTCAGTCAATCATATATCTGTGAAAATCTATGTTGGGATTTGTAGAAATTAGGTTTAGAAAAAGAACTTGCACCATATGGCAAAACAAATTTCAAATGGATACATGATCTAAATATAAAATATTGGGAACAAAGCCAAGATGGCAGTGTAGAAGAAGCAACCCATCCAAACTCTCTCAACATCACCCTCCAAACAACTTTAAAATAAAGCATCAAATTAAGTCCTGGAATGATGGAAGCAACACAAAGTTAGGGGAAAACATTTTTCCAGTCCCAGACAATGTAGGAAGTCAGCAAGAGGGGTCTGTGACATTGCGGTAGGGACTGGCCTTGGGCCCAAATTGTAGTAACACCAATGGTGGGCCTTGGAAACAGCTGTGACAATAGCAACAGCAGCTTTGAGAGCTCTCAGTCCAGAGATGGTAAGGGAATTGACAACTGATCAAAAAGAGAGCATAGTGGGCCCTTTTCTAACACTGGGGAGCAGGACCTGGCACTTTTTGTCAACTCTATTGCCCATACACAGTTCTGGGTTGTCGTTCCAGGGCAGAGAGGAGAACTTTTGGTTGGACAAAAGGGAGCAAGGGCCCAGGTCACAATTCTGAGTCAAAGAAAAACACCAGCACTTGTTGCTGCGGAAGAACAAGAGCCCTTCCTGGGTAAAGACCAGAGTGCAGAACAAGGAGAGTAGTGACCATATCTCTCCCTGGATCACACCACCTTGGAAGTACTGAAAACTTACAGATCCTCCCAGAACTAGCTGGAAACAGTAGCACAAAAAAGTCTAGAGCTTGGAACAGTTTCTCCCTACCCCAAGGTGATCAGAACCCAACTTTAACATAAAGTTCAAAGTGAAGAAATAGACTGGAAAATGAGCAAACAACACCACCAAGAAAAAGAATTTGACCATAAAAAGCTACTCTGGTGGCAAAAAAAGACACAAACTCAGAAGAAGACAACATGAAAAAAGCAACAAGCAAAGTCACCTCATATCCATCAGAATGACAAAGATGACCAAAAAAATTAAAACAATAGATGTTGAAGGGATTGTGTGAACATAAAAACACTAAAGCATGTTGGTGGAGCTATAAATTAATTGGAATGCTCTGAAAAACAATTTGGAATATACAAAAAAATCTTAGTAAACTGAGTATGTCCTTTGATCCAGAGACACCACTAGTGGGCATTTACCCTAGAAGAGGTCAAAGACAGAAGAGGAAACCTAACATATACAGAAATGTTTATGGCAGCACTTTATATAATAGCAAAGAATTTGAAGGAACAGGAGACTCCATTGATTGAAGAATGGTTGAACAAATTTTAAAAAGTGAATATGAAGGAATATTATTGGACCAAAAAAAATTACATATATGGTGAAGACAGAGAAATTGGTAAATATTTAAATTAATTGCTACAAAGCAAAATAAGCAAAATGAAAACAATTTACATGACCATAGTAATGTAAAGGAAAACAACATTGAAAGACTTCAAAACTCAGATTGATTTAATGACTAATTGTGATTTCTAAGACTCACAAGTTATCACCAAAAAAAAAAAAATAATAGTAGACCATAGGAACAAAATAAAAAAAATCTTTTAGATATGGTCACTGAGTTGATTTGTTTTGCTTGAGTGTACTTATTTGTTAGAAGGGAGGGCTCTATTGGAGAGGCTGTTTATCAAGAAGTATCTGCTCTATATTTAAGAAGAAAAGGTCATTGGTAAAACATTTTTAAAATAATGAATAATTTTTTAAACCTATGGTAGAGAACTATCTATGGAAATTTCTGTCTATGAAAACTTATCTCTTTCCTTTTCCCTATAAGGAGAACAAGACATGAAGGAGAAGGAGATAGGCAGGGTATTACAAACTCTTTTCTACCATGGATCTTCACAGTCACATGATTAACTGAAAGGTATAGATCAGGGGTGGGGAATCTGGGGCCTTAACAAGGCCACATGTGACCTTCTAGGTCTTTAAGTATGGCCTTTTGACTTAATTCAAATGCTAATTCTCTAAAATTTGGATTCAATCAAAAAACCATACTTAAGGACCTAGAAGGCCACATGCAGCCTGGTGTAGATAATACAAGATTCTTCTATTTACTGTTTATTGTTAACAAAAATGTACTTGAGTCAGTGAAGCAAAATTTCTCCTCCAATGAGGGGTCTCTCATGCATATATTAAAATCATAAAAGGAGAGGTAGAGACAAGATGACAGAGTGACAGGTTGGGAATATTACCTTAGCTCCTCCACAAACTCCTTCACAAAGTCCTAGAAAGTGTGGCAAACCAGGGAAAGCCAAGCAAAAGGTCACAGTAAATCATTTTTTTTCCAGTCCAGGACAGTTTACAAAGAAAGACTCACAGGTCTGTGGACAGTGGAGCAGAGACTGGCCAAGAGAGCAGCACAACAAGCAACAGCAATGATGAAGCAGGGGTGGGGAGCAGCCAAGCAAATGGCAAACGGGGATAGTTATGAGATTGAACACAATATTGATGTAAAAAAAAAGTTGAAATTAAAATACTAGAAAGGAGATTATATAAAATAATATATTCCAAAGATCATACATCTTTGTATGACAGGCTGACTGGACTCATACTGGGAATGAAAGACTGGTTCAATAGTAAGAAAATTATGAGACTAATTGATCATATAAATAACAAGAAAAACAAAAAATTATATGATTAAATCAATAGATTCAGAAAAGGCTTTGAAAAAAACATAATACCCATGCTTGTTTAAAAAAAAATTAAAAATGACAAGCAGGATGATTTCAGAAAAACCTGGACTTACATGAATTGTTACAAAATGAAATGAGAAGATCCAGGATAACATTGTCCATGGTAACAGCAATACTGTACAAGGATAAATTGTGAATGACTTGGACATTTTCAGCAATACAATGATCCAAGACAATCTCAAAGCACTCATGATAAAAAATGCTATGCACCTCCAGAGAAAGAACTGATGAAGTGTGAATGCAAATCAAAACATACTATTTTTCACTTTCTTTTCTTCATTTTTTTGGGGGGGAGCAGGGAGTTTTGTGTTTTCTTTCACAACATGACTAATATGGAAATATGTTTTGCATGATTGCACATGTATAACTTATATCAAGCTCCTTATTGTCTTAGGAAGGAGTTTGAGAATGGAGGGAGAGAATTTGGAACTCAAATTTCAAAAAAAAATGTTAAAAGGTGTTTTAAAATATAATTGGGGAAAATAAAATATTCAAAAAACTAGAAAGCATAGGAATAAACAGACCTTTTGTTAAAATGATAAGATATCTATCTAAAAGCAAGAGCAATTATTATCTATAATGAAGATAAACTAGAAGCCTTTCCAATAATATCAGGAGTGAAGTAGGGATTTCCATTAAGACTCAATATTGTACTTGAAATGCTATCTATAGCAATGAGATAAGAAAAATAAATGAAAGTAGCAAGCATAGGAAATGAGGAAACAAAACTATCACTTTGGGAAATGTTATGATGGTTAACTTAGAGAACCCTAGAGGGTCAACTAAAAAAACTATTTAAAATAATTAACCTCTTCAGCAAATTTCCAGGATGTTGAATAAACTCACATAAATCATTAGAATTTCTACAAATTACCTACTAAATTCCTCAAGAAGAGATAGGAAAATAAATTCAATTTAAAATAATTACAGAAAGTAAAAAATACATGGGAATCCACCTAGCAAAAACCACAAAGGAACTATATGGACAAAATTACAAAACCCTCTTCACCCAAATAAATACATATCTAAAGAGTTGGAAAGTATTAATTTCTTAGGCTAAACCAGCATATTAAAAATGAAAATACTACAAAAATTAGGTTACTTTTCAGAGCCACACCAATCAAATTGTCAAATAATTACTTTATAAAGTTAAGGAAAATAATAAAGATTCATCTGAAGGAACAAAAAAAAAATATCAAGGGAACAAGTGAAAATAAATTAAAAGGAAGGAACCTAGCAGTACCTGATCTCAAACTATTCTGCAAAGCTGTCATCATCAAAACAATTTAGTCCTGGATACGAAACAGAGTGGTTGACTAATGGAATATATTAAGTATACAATATACAGAAGCAAATCAGCACAGTGTTTGATAAACCCAAAGATCCTAACTATTGGGACAGGAACTTGCTATTTAACATAAACTGCTGAGGAAACTGGAAAGTAATCTGGCAGAAATAGCCCAGACCAGAGATTCCCAAACTTATTTGACTACCACTCCTTTAAAAAAAATTACTCAGCACCCCCTGAAAATCTACTTTCTTTAACCCTTTAACAATTTGTTTTTGAAATTTGCATCATTTCAAAAAATATAAAATACTTTTTAAAATACATCTTCAATTTAATAATTTATTGTAAATTTGTGGGGTTTTCCCCTGTGTTGAAATTTTGATGATGCAATACTGTCACATAACTGCATATTGTAAACAAGTCATTACACGTCCATATTCCTGCCAATGTCTGCTGAACTTCCCAACAATGTATCACATGCTTGCTTGCCAATACTTTCTTGTTAAGACCTGTCAGCAAACTAATTGGTTATAACTTGCATTTTGTGTGTTTATTTGGAAAATAAATGTAATCACTGCAACTTTAAATTTACACAACAGATGAGACATATATGAATGGTTTTTCAAATTTTTCTTCTTTCTTTATGCTTTCACTGCCCCCTCATTTTTATTTAACATCCTCCAATTGCACCTGAGACTATTACCATGCCCTGGATTGTTCCCACACCCCCTCCCCCCCAGAGGCGGGAGGTGGTATCTTCACTTTGAGAACCTATGGCTGGACTAACATTTCACAATGTATCCCAAGATAAGCTCAAAATGGGTACATAATTTAGACATAAAGGAATCCTTTATCACTACTATAAAAATAGTGAAGCATTGGAAGAAATTATCTGTCAGATTTATAGATAGGGGAAGAGTTCGTTACCAAATAAGAAAAAGTGGTTACAATAGGTGAAGTAGATGGTTTTGTTTAAGAAAACCTAAAAAGTTTTGCCTAAACAAAACCAATATAATTAAATAGAAGAAAAGCAGAAAACTGGCAAAATATTTGCAACAAATTTCTCTGATAATGTTCATTTCTCAGACATATAGGAAACTGAGTCAATTTATAAAAAGGGCCATTCCCCAAATGATAAATGTTCAAGATATATGAACATGCAGTTTCAGAGGGACAGAGATGAAAATCAAGGCTACTAATAGTAATATGAAAAAATGCTCTTAATCACTAATAATTAAAGAAATGATCATTAAAATAACCCAAAGGTACTACCTCACACCCATCAAATTAGCTAAAATTACAGAAAAGAAAAATGAAAAATACTGAGGGGATGTGGGAAAATAAGTACTCTAATGTACTGTTGGTGACTAGTCTACTCTGGAAAGTAATTTGGAATCATGTCAAAAAAGCTATAAAACTATGAATTACTCTGACCCAGCAATACCACTACTAAATACCTGATTGTATACTGCAGGGGGGTGGGGGAGGGAAGGTGAGAAAATTTGAAACTCAAAGAACTGGGGAACTAAATCTTGTAAACTCAAAGTAAACCAACAAATTAATTTTAAAAAATACCACTACTAAGTCTAGACCCAAAGAAGTTAAATAAAAAAGGAAATGATCCATATGTATAAAAATACTTATAGTAGCTCTTTTTATGGTGTCAAATAATTGGTAACTAAGGGAATATACATCAATTAGAGAATTGCTAAACAAGTTATGATATATGAATGGGATAGAATAGTATTGTGCTATATGAAATGATGAAGGAGATCGTTGCAGAAAAATATGAGAAAACACATGAAACTAATGCAAAGTGAAATGAGCAGAACCAAGAAAAAATATCTACAAAATAATTGCAATATTGTAAAAATAATCAACACAATGACCCACCACAATTTCATAAGACTCATGATGAAAAAGGCTATCCACTTCCAGAGAGAGAACTAAGGAACTCCAACTATATATTAAAACATATTTCTTTTTAACTTTCTGGGGGAAGGGGGGGGGGAGAAGGGAGTAGCATGACTAATGAAGAAACTTATATTGTATGACTTCATATTTGTAATGGCTTTTATATTTCTTGCTTCTTAATGCTTGGAAGAGGGGGGAAGGAAGACAATTTGAAACTAAGGAATAAAAGAAAATTGAATAATCGAAAAGATTACAAAAGTATTATCTCTAGTTAAAGAATTTCTATGTATTAACTGAGGTATTGATAGATAGCTAGATAGATAAGGAGAGAGGGAGAGGGGCAGAGAGAGAGAGAGGAAGGAAAGAAAGAAGGAAGGAAGGAAGAAAGGAAGGAAGGAAGGAAGGAAGGAAGGAAGGAAGGAAGGAAGGAAGGAAGGAAGGAAGGAAGGAAGGAAGGAAGGAAGGAAGGAAGGAAAAAGTATATTTGAAAGTAGTTTCTCATGTCTACTTGGCTGCCTTTTCTTCATAAGAATGCTATCCATATTTGCCATTATTTACTATCATTCCCTCTGTGTCATATATTAAAAATCAATTCTTGAATAGCTTTAAAATTGTTTTACCTCTAGCATATACTTTTTTCATATTAGATTTATTTAAGGCCAGCTAATTGTCCTGACTTAATTTTCTTGAGTGCCATTTCCACTGAGATGGTAAAGTCAAAAAATCATGATTGCATTGTCACCAATGACAAGAATAAATTCCTATTAAAAACATTAACAGATCTGCTCTATACCATGTATTTTTTTCTCTCTCTCCCTCTCTGCTTTTATCTATAAATACTCCTGATGTGATCTAGTTTGGGGAAGAGCTTTCTATAAGTGTTTTCCCACCCACTGTTTTCCTTTGTTTTGTGAGACAATACAGTCTTTCTTCCTCCAGATTATTTTGCAATTGTTCTTGTATTGTAAACTGATGTTGCATATGTGCCTTACTATCTCTCTCTTTTCTCATCACAATCAAGTTTGTCAGCTGAGGAAGCGTCACTGCTTTTTTGGACTCCTTACTGTGGCAGTAGTAAATGACTTACCCAATCTCCAGGAAAGAACCTTCAGCAAAGGCTGAGGGTACCCAACACATTTAAAATGTCAGGTATTGATAGTTATACACATAATTTGCTGAATTTCTACCCATTCCTTCAAGCCCAAATAAAATGCCAAATCCTTTCTGAAGACATCACTGGTTATATGAGACACATAATCCACAAGCATTAAGTGCTTAATACCTATGATGGTAATACCTAGGTGGCATAGTGGATAGAGTGGTAAGCCTGGAGTGAGGAAGACTCATCTTCCTCAGTTCAAATCTGGTCTCAGACACTATCTGTATGGCCCTGGGCAAGTTACTTGACCCTCTTCCTCAGTTTCCTCATCTGTAAAATGAGCTAGAGAAGGAAATGGCCAACTACTCCAGTATCTTTGCCAAGATAACCCAAAAAAAATGGGATCATAGTCAACATGCCTGAAACAACTGAACAAAAGCAACAAATGATCATAACTGTAATACCCTATGACTAATGATTGTGGTTTGAGATACCCAATATGATAGTAAAGGCCCCTGACCCTCCTCAATCCTGTTAAGTGTCCTGCGGCAGGATAGAATGGAAAAAGCATTAGAATTCGAATCAGAAGACCTGTGGATTCAACCCTCACTCTGCTTCTCATCTTATGTGTGGCTTCTCTAGGTCTCTATTCTTATCTGTCAAAAAAGGATTGAATCAAATGATCTTCAGGCCCCTTTCAGATTGAAAGTCCTATGATCTGCTCCCTCAAAGATTATAACAATGGGAAGGTCAGAGATTTTGCTTCAAGTACTGGAGTTACTCAGAATTTAACCGTAGACATTGTCCCTCTGGTCACCAAATAATTTCCATTCTACCTTTTCAATGTAAATCCTTTTCCTTTTTCTCCATTCCTGAGACTAGATCCCCAATCACCTCATGTGTGTTTTATTACAATAGTTTCTTAATTGCCTTATCTGCCTCTATCACCTCCCTCCATGTAATCCATCATACATACTACCACCAAATTAATATATTTTCTTAAATTTTCCTTGTTATCATGAACTTTAAAAATAGAAAAAGAAAATTGAATCTCTACTATATAGCACTTTTTTTTCTTCTTTTCTATGTTTTTAATTTGACATGGCAGGCCATATGTATCTGAATCCTCACTATTACTCTTATATGATGGTTCCCATCTAGCCCTCTAAACTTCCTTCTGTTTGTTTTTTTTTAATGAATCATTAGTTCTTTTTTCTTCAAATTAATCCACCTAAATACTACTTTCTTCATGTGACTTTCATGCTCAAAAACTTTTTTTGAAGTTACACCATTAAAAAGGATCAAATTCAAATACCTCATTCAAGGTCCTCCATACTTTGGTTCAAATCTACCTGTCCAGTTGTTTTCCTTTCTATATGGTTCCCCTGCAAAAATTGTCCCACTTCAGTCAGCCAGATTAACTCACTGGCCATTGAAAATGCCTTGTGCTTGGGGCGGCTAGGTGGTACAGTGAATAGAGCACCAGCCCTGGAGTCAGGAGGACATGAGTTCAAATCTGGCCTCAGACACTTAACACACACACACACACACACACACAAACTAGTTTTGTGACCTTGGGCAAGTCACTTAACCCCAACTGCCCTCAAAAAAAAAGGCAAAAAAAAAAAAAAGAAAATGCCTTGTGCTTCTAGGTAGAGTACAATGGAAGTAGAAAGGTTAGAGAATGAGTTCTAGGAAGGGCTTGGGGGGAGAGGGATATGGGTGGTATGTGAAGGATTCATGAATTGGTGGGGATATGAACTGGGCTTTCAAAGAAGGAGTCAGAGTTTACCAGCAAGGAAATACTAGTTGATTTGAATGGAGAGACTAGGAAAGAAAGTATAGATAAAAGGCCCTTCAAATGTCTTTTGAGTTTCTGACTAGCTTAGTGTGGGAGGTTTTAGAAAAATCTAATTATGTAAATTTAGTTTGATTCTCCAATCAAGTACACAGTCTCTTTTCACAAACCATATAGGAACCACAAGTCATATAGCAAAGCAGGAAGAAGTTTTGTATGATAAGCACTATCCAGTCATAAACCAGTCTTCCTGGTCAAATTTGGTTCTTCCTTCTTTCAGTTCATGCTCAACACAACTTATTGCTTCCAGACAGAATAGCAAAGTAACTGAAAGGAAAATGGATGGGCAAAAGAATTATTCTCAACTCTCCAGTAATATTCAAGTGGAAAGGGTATTTGTGGGAATGAGAAAACTATTCTTTTTGTGTCTCAGCAACAAGATTCGCTTAGGTATAATTTTCCCCTTTTGACTTTGTCTTGGGAGATAGCATGGCTTCTGTTTTGTCACCAGGCTTCAAGCTCTCTCATGTGGAACTGCCCTCCTAAGTTTCCTTCCATCAAAATCTTTATAATCTGCAATGTTGACATCCTTTGTTCATTGAATCACATACCCAAGTATTAAGTTGCTCCAAGCATAAAATTGTTCCATCTCTCAACTACCATCATACATGAAGAGCCTCATGATTTTTTCTCCTTCAATACAGCCTATATTTCTAGTCTAACAGGATCCTGATATCTTGAGAGGTAGCTCAATTGTCTCCCTCAGTTGAGGACAAAAGACGTCAAAACAAGAGTCAACCATTATTGGAAAGGTCTTATTATTTGACAAACTCAGAAAAGGAGTGAAAAGCTACAGCAGGGGGGAAATATAGTTAACTACAAATGCTAAATTTAAGGGGTTTGAGAGAGACATGATCATATGGTCACAATCAGATTAGTGTGGAAGTGATGTTCAGCATGGACTCAAAGGAGGGACCAAATTTAGCCTGGAACACCAGTTTGTGACTGGTTGGTGTTTATAATAAAAAAAACTTCCTTCTAAAGGACCTATACTAGGAGAATCTAAACTTTTGGGGGTTATGGATCCCTTGGTCATCTAGGAAAACCAATGATCCCTTTCTCAGAATAATAATTTTCTAAAAATTCATAATGGAAGGAACTACATTTCAATTAGAAGTTAGTGAAAATAATGATGTAATCTTATTTTCCTCTCCAAGTTCATAGACCCCCTGAAATCTATCTATAGACCCTAGGTTAAGAACCCCTGACCTAATACATCCTATAGACTCACTAAATATTTGTTTTTTTTATTGATCTGTACTTTCCCCTTCTGAGCCTGTAAAGCTGGAAAAGAATATCTTAACATGAGGAGGGTATATGACTGGAGGTACCAATCACGCCCAGGGGATGAACCACGCAACTAAATTAACAGGAAGAATAAGGTACATCAAATAACAGGCTTCTGTTTAGCATTTCCAAAAACATCTGCTACATGGGTTGACATGAAACATGACCCTGATAATTGACTCATGTTTATATGCTCAAGTTCCCCACTTCCCATAGGTGTTCTCAAGGACCTTCGTGCTTCTTGTGTTCTCTCAAGAAAACATTCTAAAAGCTAACCTTCAACTAGAAACACAAGTCAGTAGGGGGAAAGGGCCTAGGCAAAGGTCAAGAAGAAGGATGGTGGTATATACTAAAGCAGCCTGGCAATAAACATAGAGATTAAAAATTAATAGTATGCGTATCTCTAGGCAAGGACAAGTTTGCCTTATTCTGAAAAAACAAAAGGATGCAGTCAATGCTATGCTATTTTCTTTGCCTTACACCAGGGTTTTTTAACCTTTTTTGTAGCATGAATCCATTTGACAATTTGATGAAGCCTGTGGACCCCTTGTTTTCAAATGCATGAAATAAAATAATAGCATTACAAAGAAATAGATTTTATTAAAAAAGAATTATCTAAATATTTAAAAGAAAAAACAAGCTCATATTCCCCAGAGCAATAGCCCCTGCCTTAGACAAAGGTAGATAAGTATTCACATACAGATTACTATATGAGGGACACTGGAAGGTCCTCAAATTTGTCCATCCTGATGCCCAAAATTCCACCATTAGTAATTCATTGTGAAAAAAATTTTCCCTCTCCAGGCTCAATTTTTTTTTAAAGTAAATATCCTAGGAAGAGCTAAACATTAACTCCTCAAAAGATCAATTAGGTAGTTTTCAGATGCTCTTTTACCTACAGATTCAGAGGGCAGAATGAAGTGTATTTAAGGGAAAGAGGGTAGGACAAAGTTCATGTCAGAATTTGTTTTGCTTGACCTTAAATATTTGTAATAGGTTTTGGTTTTCTTGCTTTCTCTGTGAGAGGGGGACGAAGAGGAAGAAAATTAAGAACTGAAAATAAAATGAAATTGACTTTAAAAAAATAAAAGGAGATATTAGGGACCCAAGATGGGGGCAGACTTGGCCAAGGAAGAAATGGAACACAAAAAGGAGAGGCCAAACACCTCATAAAAACTGGCCTTCAGAGAATAACACTATGGTGCTGAGGCGTCAGGAGCCTAAATCTAATCCCTTCTCTTCTAGGCACCAAGGAATATTAAAAAAAAGGTAGAGTGAGGGAGAATAAAATAAGTAACTCCTGAGGAGTGACTCAACTGAAATGTATTAAAACCTTCTAAAAGTCATTTTGATGTGTGATTCACTCTCATTAAGTTGGCAAAGTATCTTTTAAAATGGAACCTATTATAAGTAGAATGTTTAATTGACAAAATATAACCTAGCTAAACCTCCCTGAAGATGATTTTTATTCTTTCCAATTTGGGAAATCATGCTCCCTTAATCTTTGCTGAATAGAGTCCTTCCAGGGCATATCTTTCAAGAGACTTGGGCGGCTCAATGCTTTTTCTTCACCTAATTAAATTAGGTGAGATAATTTTATGGTCTAAAAATAGGGAAGTCACTTTAAGATCAAATGTTAACAGGAAAGAAGGATATGTCTATCCAGTCAGATAGGGAAGCCCAGGCTCTCACTGAAAAACTACCCCCAGAAACATGACATACCACTTATCTCAATGGTGATTCAGTTATACTCTTAATCATAGTTGATCCTGAAGAAATATTAAATTTATGCTTCCAAAATGGGGAAATGATAGTGCAAGGAAAGACACTCAAGCTTGCAATCAAGATAGATAGATATATTGGGGCGGCCAGGTAGCACAGCGAGTAAGAGCACTGGCTCCAGTGTTGAGAAGACCTGGAGATCGAATCCCGGGCTCAGACACTTAGCACCCACCCAGAAACACCTGGCCGTGTAACCTTGAGCAAGTTACTTAACCCCAATTGCTTAGGGGCGGCCAGGTGGCTCAGCGAGTAAGAGCACCGGCTCCAGTGTTGGGACGACCTGGAGATCGAATCCCGGGCTCAGACACTCAGCACCACACCCAGAAATAACTGGCCGTGTAACCTTGAGCAAGTTACTTAACCCCGATTGCTTAAAAAAAAAAAAAATGGATAGATATACATATGTAGATATTTGTAGATAGATAGATAGAAAGAAAGATAGATATCTGTGTTTAGACATACAGATATTAGGATTCTAATCCCATATCTACTGCAAATTAGCTGCATGATATTAAGTAAATTAGTTTACCCCCTCTGGGTCTCAGTTTCCCTATCTCTCAATAAAAGATAATAGCACCTGCCCTGACTAACTGTAAGGATATAGATTAATAGTATTGAATTTAAATATGACATTAAGTGATCATTTGTATTTAATATTAGTCTTTCCTTCCCTCCTCCTCCTTATTGCCAGGCTTCATCAACCCCAGGTTGGGAAGTTGGCCAAGACCTCTCACTCCCCCTTGCCTAGATCTAAGTTGGATCTAAGTTTGATCTTCAGTCTTTGAGATATTCAACCTATTCAGATCTAAACAAATTATTCTGAAGATGAGAAAATTCATGGGGTTTTTTGGTTGTTGGTTTTGGGGGACTTGCTTGTTTGTGGGGGGGGGGGAGTTTGTTTTTGTCAACCAAAGAATTGTGCAACCTTGACTTAGAAGTAACCTCTGAAGTGAACTAGTACCAATTTATGTAGCAAATAGATAAATATTTACTACCTGAGATTGGCTCAATCCAAGATTACACAGGCAATGTATTGTAATGAAAAGATCTAAATTGGAAGCCCTTCTCTTTTTTGCATAACTTAACAACCCCATCGAAAGGGTTGTCACGGCCTCACAAAGCACATCAACCACAAAGAGACACTAACTTTAACCTGACTTTGAGCACTGATAGATTTAGGCCTTCAATATGATATCTGAAGGGAAAGCCCTGAAGAAATGAGACTCAGGTTGCCAGGGAGGGGGAGAGATAAAGGAGACAGCAAGAACCAGAGAAGGACGACTGATAGAGTAGACGAGAGAATGTCAAAGAACTTCATTATTATTTCCAAGGCCTGGCACTGGGGTCATTAGCAAAATGGAGAGCACCAAATAAAAGGCCTTCTGCTAAATTATATTCATTCCTTTCTGCTCAATAGCATTCATTTCTGCTAGGATTTAGGGGTTGCCTTTCTGGATTTGTGATTTCCACTAATATTCCCCTCCTTGCCGTCTTTACAATGTGTTGGCTTATTGCAACTGAAAAAAGTTCTGTTTCATTCTATATGTGTCCCAAGTAGGATGAGGGATATTAAAGAACCAAGTGATCTGGGCCAGGTGTGCTATATTTTAAGAAAGAGGAGGAGGAGGGAGGAAATGATGATGTTATAGAATTTGAGGAAGAACCCAAGTTTTTGTGTGACAGAGAGAGTAAGTGTGCGTGTGTGCGTGAGTGTGTTTCCAAGTGATTACCATTTCTCTAAATAGAATGACTATAATAGTGCTCTTGTACTTTCTGATCTGAGGAAACCCCACCCTAATTCCACATTATCTCACTCACTTAATTGGCATCTCCATGATATTTCCAAATTGCTCATGAAACAATTTTAGTGTGTGGGGGCAGATGATTCAGCCCTCAATTCCAGAGCTCCACTCTCAGAATGGCTTTTTAAATTCTTTCATGTTGTCTATTTCAAACCCAATTCATTTCGAGCTTATTCGTGTTGCTTGAACAAGAAGACCAAGGTAGAAGGTTAGATGAAGGTTAGGTATCATATCTACAAGGCTAAAATGTTATTTTCCTCTAGCAATATGTAAAACTCTGTACTCTGAAAGATCCCTTCTTATCCATAACACATTACTTTAGGCTATAATGGGAAGAAATTAGAACGTTTTTGTCCCTGCTCTCCCACTCTCACTTTCCCCTACATACAGCATTTAGAATAGTAGAGGGAAAATAGCAAGCACTGAATTAATGTTGTTTGTTGAATGAATGAACGAACGAACGAATGAATGAATGAACTACTCAGCAGGATAAAAGAGAAGTCTTAAGTACATATTCGCTGGTTTCCTCTCCTGCTGTCCCAAAACTGTATTCTTTTATGTGCTTTGTATAAAAAGTAACAAAAGGTCAAATTAAACACTTTTTTAAAGTACATACTACATACTCAACCCTTTTGAGCAATTTCAAGGAGAATATGAGAGTAGACGATAAGAATCTTGAATGTAGAGGTTGTTTTGTTTTTGTCTTGTATTCTCAGCTCCTTTTTTTCCTATCTATACAAAAGTTTTATATGATTCATCTATACATGAATTGAATGTATTATTGATGAAGTTATGAGTAGGAAATATGAAGTCTTTCACTGGTGACATCCTCCAATGGACCACATCTTTGTCATCTTGCAATTGACTGAAAGATGTAAAGTATATGAGATCCCAGGTGTGCTTATTAATTATGAAAAAGCATATTACTTGGAAGAACAAAAGGCTGCCTTAAGGTTCTGCTTCAAACTGCTATCTCTCATATACACATCAGAATTACACAAGATTCTTTAAAAAAAAAAAAGTATAACAACAGAAATAACTCCCTTCAAGAACCCCTGGTAACAAATCTCAAGGGAAGTGTTACACAGAGAGAAGTATGCTTGCCAAAAATGTTTTTTCCTTTGATAGGGAAGATCCAGCACAGAGTCCAAATTGAAGAGGAATTCACTGTGGATAGTGATCTTTCAGATGTTTCTATTTATAGATGACCTTGTGCTAGTTTCATCAAACTTCAGAGCATTGAAGAATATTTAGAAGACACACTTTACCATTCAAATCACATGTAATGACCTAGTGACTAAAGAATGTTTAACCACCCAAATTATGACATGCAAGTGGATGAATGACCTATAGGGCTCATCCATCCGTATGTATGTCTGGAACACTACAAATGGACCAGGAGTTGAACCTAGAATAAAACAGGAGCAAGAATACATTTCCTTCAAAAAATTCCATCTCTCCTTTAATGATCCTGTTTCTCCCAGAAAAAAAAAGGTCCTTCTTTTTAGGATCAGTGTTTCTCTGATGTTTTTGCATATCTTTGAGTCATGAAATGTCATGATCTCCAACAAACTGAAAATGAACATTGTACAGTGAAGGGCAATGGTGAGGCATATGGTGGGTGTGAGCAGCCTGCAATATATAATCAATGAGGAACTGTGAAGACAGACACTAATAAAAAAAGGTCATCAAGGAAATGTTTGGTAGGAAGAGTTGACCGATGCAGTGAAAACAAAGGGATGGCAGGTACTCTCAGTATTCCTCTGGCATCTTTGAAATAACAAGAGAAACAGAAAAAGTTTCCAGCACTTTGGGTGAACCACCTTTGGCAAACTTAAGGAAGGAATTACACTGAAGTTATTGGTTGTGATCCTTATTATTACAGAAAACATAGAAACTGTCCAAAATCAAACATGCAGATGAGTATTTGAGAGTATCCCCAGCTCCCACATAGCACTGTGCACCTTAATAAATGCCTGTTGGATTGAAAGACAGGGAAGACATAATCCCTGCCCTTAAGGGGCACCCAGTTTATCTAGGGAGACAAAGAAAATGAACGTGAGACTAGAAGTTCAGAGATCTGGTTCTTTATCTCAGCTCTGTCACTGATTCCCTTTGTGATCTTGGGCAAGTCCATTAATGGTTTTGGTCATTGGTTTCTTGTTCTAAAAAGAAGATGTTGGCCCAGATGATATTTTAATTCTGTCTCAAATACTTGCTAGCTATGTGGTCCTGGGCAAAGTCACCTAACTTCTGTCTATCTCAGCATCCCCCTTAATGGGGGATAACAATTGCACCCATCCCCTAGAATTGTTTTGAGGATCAAGCACTTGGCAAACCTTAAAACAATATAAATGCTAACCATCATTATCATTGGTATTATTATCATTATTGTTATTATTCAAGAATTCTAGTTCTCTAATTCTATGCATGAATTACAAAAATACAGAATTTGAGAATTTAAAGAGGCTATCTAGTCAAGGCTCTACATGAAAAAGAATTCCTTCAATTCCATCCCCCCCAAACTAATCATCAGGCCTTGTCTGTCCTTCAGGGAAGTCACCTGTTACCTCCCTAGGCAGTCATTTACACCTTTGAACAGCTCTTATTGCAAAGTGTTTCCTTAAATTAAACCTAAATCTGCCTCTCTGCAATTTTCACCTATTACTCTCCTAATTCTGTCCTCTGAGGCCAGAGAGAAAAAAATCTAATTCCTCTTCCATGCAACAGCTCTCTGAATAAGACAGCTAGTGCTTAAGTATTCTCTCCTCCAACTTTAGATCATTCTATGGAATGTTCTCCAATCTTCTCACCCTCCTGGGAAGCAGTGTGGCATATGGGAGAGTGTGTTGTGGCAGAGTGGGGAACATGGAGTCCAAATTTGGATCCAAATTCCACTGACATTTAGCTATGTCCTCATGAACAAGAAACTCCTTCAACTCTCCAGTCCCCAGGTGCTTCATCTGTCAGACAGGGGTCAAAATTCTTGGACTATCTACCTCCTATATGTGTTATAAGCTTCAAATTAAGATGAGAATATATATATATATATATATATATAAGCTCTAAGCAAACTTGAAATCACCCAGAGAAGTGTTAGCTATTATTACTGACAGTTTCTGCATACATTTCTACTTCTCTTTTTGATTTTAAAATGTAATGCACAGAACTGAACAGCACTTCACAGCACCTTCTTCAGCCACCTTCCTGGCTGCTGGAAAAAATTCTACTCATCTGCCCATTCTCCTGAGAAAAGTCTTCACATGTATAAGGTAGCATTCCCCTAACTCACCGATGGTTTTGAGGTCATTGGTTACCCTCAGCCTGGTTTAGCCCATCTGCCGAGATGGTTTTACTGGGGTATGACTTCTGCCCATGCTATAGCTTCTTGGAGACACAGGTAAGAGTTGGGTGAGAGGTGGGGACCAAAGATGAATAAGAAGATGCAGGTAAGGGAGTAAGGCAACTAGTACCCCTCTCATTATGAAGAACATATGCCTCTTTAATGCTGCCTGGGATAAGTTAGCTTTCTGGGCAGCTATGTCATACTAAGGAGCAGTCGAGCATGTAGAATACCAAAAGCCCCAGATGTTTGGTGGTCGTTTTTCACACTACTGTTAGTTAGCTCAGACCAGCTTCTGCTGTCCACTGCTTCCCCGGGGGCCCTTAGGAAGATCCATGTGAGGTGTCGGCCCCCCAGCAACACTGCAAACCCCTACTCACCGAACAAACTCAGAAGGGGAGTATGCTTCTGTCAAGGAAGTGGGTGTGGTGCTCACTAGGAACATAAGATACAGAAGCAGGAGTGAGATTGGACAGTTCTGTGCTTCCTGGTAGACTTAGGGTTAGTCAAATCCCTCACTTTATTTTCCTACATTCCCTCTTTATATGCAGATTACATAGGCGTGGTAGTGAAGATATTTATGACCAGGGTGTAAACTCTAAGGAGCTATCTGCCACACCTTGACCTCTCTAGTTCCCTCTGGCCATTGTCACAGTTGCAGGAAGGCTATGGTCTTATTAAATAAGATCAATAATCAAGAAGCTTCCCCACAGCTATTGAGTATCTTCCAATAACTTTTGTGGGAGCAAAACAAAATGCCATAATATCCCCTCTTACACCCCCATCCTACGTTGTGAAGTTAATTTTTTAGCACATGGGAAGAACGTTATATTTACCCCTATTAAATTTCATCCTATTCAAGTCACCCCATTGTTCTAGCCTGTCAAAATCTTTTGAGATCCACATTCTGTCATCCAATGTTAGTTATCTCATTCAGTTTTCTATTATCCGTGAATCTCACAAGTTTACCATCTAGATACCTATCTATATTATTTATATTAAAAAATATTTTTTTAAAAGCACAGGACTAGGCACAATCCCTGGGCTACTCCACAAGACCCCTCCCTTCAAGGTGACATTGATCCTTTAATGATTGATTATTCTTTGTGCCCTCCTATTCAACCAGTTCCAAGCTATGTAACTATATTATTGTTAAAACACACCTTTCCATCGTGCTTACATGGATGGTAAGAAGGATATCTCCAGGTACTTTTGATGAGGTACAGGCTATGGGAGCCCCCTTGAGCTTTCCTTGAATCTTTGAGTACCAGGCTCTGGGAACCCCCCCCCCCCCCTTGAACTCTGATTAAATCATCTCATTTGACAGGCATTTGCATGAGGCCCATAAACCTTATGTTTTGGCTGGGACCAGACCTCAGTTACTAGCCTAGCCCTCCATTGTTCATCTACTTCCCACCCTTGAGTTTATCAAAATAAAAATCTACCCTTGAACTGGACTAGCCCACCATTGTCTCTAGTCTCCAATCACTCATTAACCTCATTAACTCCTCCTAAAGACCCTCCCCAAACTCCTCCTCTAGACCACCCCTAGATTCCTTCCACAACCTTCTGTATATAAGATCCCATCTCACACGTTGTGTGATGAGAAGACTTGAGTCGAATTCATTCAGCAGGACCCAGCGTGTTTGGTGTTTTGGGGTCTCGCACACCCCTAAACCTTAAACCTCAACATCTTATGGTACATTTTATGAAACCCCTAACTTCATCATTTTTATGGTTCCCTCATACTGGGAAACACTGCTAATCTCAAATTCTTCTCCAGCCAGGACTGGAAGGTACATAAGCCTCTCTCCCTAATGCCTTCTTGCTCTCCAAGTACCTTGGAGGTGTTTTGGGGGGGCTGACCTCTCAGGTCCCATTAGGTCAGACAGCTAGGAGGCTTTCTCGTACTCAGCCTGACACTCTCAGGTTCTCAGTCCACTTTGATTATGTTGGAGGATATGGACCTGGACTCACCTTCTGAAGAATGGAAGCCACATGGAAACTACAGACAATGGTGGGATAGGTCAGTTCAGGGGTAGATTGATATTTTGATAGATTCAAGGGTGGGAAGTAGATGGACAATGGAGGGCTAGGCTAGTAACAGAGGTCTGGGCCCAGTCACAATGTAAGGCTTATGGCCTCATGCAAATGCCTCATCAGATGGGATGATTTAATCAGAGTTCAAGGGGTGGGGGGGGTCCCAGAGCCTGCACCTCATCATTTTGATGAACCTAGAGAGTAATATGAGGCAAACATAAATTCAAAAACTAGATGGACTTTGCCAGCTTTAAAAAGCTGTATACATGTCTATCATCATTATTGTTATTTGCTCATGTAAGTGCTGCATGTATTCCAAGAATAAAGAGATGTGTTTAGGATGGATTGTTCAGTGATGGATCCCTGGAAAAGGTAGAACAGCCTGACGATAAAGAATGGGTATAAATTGGATAAGGATGATAATAAGTATTGATAATAACAATATTATTATAGCTAGTATTTTTATAGTACTTTAAAGTTGGCAAAGCATTTTATTATTATTATCTCAATTTATCCTCACAACAATCCTGGAAGATAGATGCTATTGTTATTCTTGTTTGACAGATGAAACAACTGAGGCAGAAGAGATTAAGTGACTTGCCCAGCTTCACACATCCAGTAAGTGTGTAAGGCTAGATTTTAACTCAAGTATTCTTAGATTTCTTTCTTTTTTTTAATAAATTTTTTATTTTTTAATTAATTTGTTTGTTTCCTTTTAGTTTACAAGATTCAATTCCACAATTCCTTGAGTTTCACATTTTGTCCCCCTCCCTTCCCTCCCCCCCATGGCGGCATATAGTCAAGTATAGGATCTGTAAATACTTTCACATTATGCATTAGTCAGGTTATAAAGATGGATTGTATCAGCTGGAATGAAAAATGGTAATAAAGACATAAAACCAAATAAGAGAAGGAAAAAGATCAGGTATTTTGCTTCCACCTGGATATAAACTTAGTTCTTTCTAGTTCTTTCTCTGGATGCACATATTTCTCTCCATCATGAGTCTTTTGGGATTGACTTATATCACTGCATTGCTGAGAAGAGTCCAGTCTATCAGAGTTGGTCATCACACATACGTTGTGTCTGTAATTGTGTACAAATTTCTCCTGGTTCTACTCTTCTCACTCAGCATCAGTTCTTTTAAGCCTCTCCAGGTAAATATGAAGACCATCTGCTCCTCATTTCTTATAGCTCAATAGTATTCCATAACATGCATATACCACAACTTGTTCAGCCATTCCCCAATTGATGGACACTCCCTTAATTTCCAATTCTTTGCTACCACAAAGAGAGCTGCTATAAACATTTTTGTACATATGGGTCTTTCTCCCATTTCTATGATCTCTTTGGGATATAATCCTAGGAGTGGTATTACTGGATCAAAGGGTATGAAAATATTTATAGCCCTTTGGGCATAATTCCAGATTGCTCTCCAGAAAGGCTGGATCAGTTCACAACTCCACCAGCAATGCATTAGTGTTCCAGTTTGCCCACATCCTCTCCAGCATTTGTCATTTTCCTGTTTTGTCATCTTAGCCAATCTGACTGGTAAGATGTGGTACCTCAGAGTTGTTTTGATTTGCATTTCTCTAATCAATAGTGAATTAGAGCATTTCTTCATGTGCTTATAGATAGCTTTAATTTCTTTCTCTGAAAACTGCCTGTTCATATCCTTTGACCATTTATCAATTGGGGAATGACTTGTATTCTTGTAAATTTGACTCAATTCTCTGTATATTTTAGAAATGAGTCCTTTGTCAGAGACATAGGTTGTAAAGATTCTTTCCTAATTTCCCACCTCCCTCTTAATCTTGGTTACATTGGCTTTGTTTGTACAGAAACTCTTCAATTACATGTAGTCAAAATTATCCATTTTACATTTTATAATGTTCTCTAATTGTTTAGTCATAAAGTCTTTCCCTCTCCACAAGTCTGATAGGTAAACTATTCCTTGTTTTAGGAGACTGCTTACAGTATCAACCTTTATACCTAGATCATGAACCCATTTAGACTTGATTTTGGTATATGGTGTTAGATAATGGTCTATGCTCAGTTTCTGCCATACTATATTCCAGTTTTCCCAGCAGTTTTTGTCAAATTATGAGTTCTTATCCCAAAAACCAGGGTCTGGGGTTTATCAAACAATAGATTACTATAGTTATTGACTTCTGAATCATGTATCCCTTATCTATTCCATTGATCCACTCCTCTATTCCTCAGCCAATACCAAGTAGTTTTGATGACTGCTGCTTTATAATACAGATTGAAATTAACTCAAGTATTCTTGACTTCTGGCCCAGTTCTGCATCCACTATACCATGTAACTGCCTAGCATAAGAATAGAGGAAAGGCATTCTAGACAAGTGAAATGAGATATGCAAAGGTTCAGAAAAAGAAAGGCAAGAATAAATCTGCATTGTATAGGTACTGGTGAAGAGACTGATTTAGGCAGAAGAGCCACCTTGGAAAAGAAAAGGTTAGAAAGGGAAGGTGGAGCCAGAGAATGGAGTCCCTCAAGTTTCAAAATGAGTGCTGTAGCTTGGATCAATTTGACTCAATTCAGCAAGCATTTATTAAGTACTAACTACATGCTGGGAGTGTATGGGGTGTTCAAGAAGACTAGCACCTCTGGTGTGAGGCCTTGCCGATCCCTTTTCAAGGCTGTTCATCCACTTGTGGTGTCTACATCTCACCAACTCTCACTTGTGGCTCCAAGAAGTTGTAGCATGGGCAGAGGTAAAACTATCTCTGCAGATGGACTAAACCCATCTTTGAGGGTTGAGAGTAACCAAAAGGCCTCAAACTCATTGGCGAATTAGGGGTATGTCTACCCCAAGCACTTTCGCTGGTGGAATGAGCAGATGAGAATAATTTGTTCCAATAGCCATGAAGGCAGCTGAAGCAGGTGCTGTGAAGTGTTTAAAGAGGTTCCCAAATTTATTTGGCCTACTGCTTCCTTAAAAAAAAATACTCAATGCCCACCTGGAAAACTATTTTCTTTAACCCTTTAACATTTATTTTTTAATTTGTGTAATTTCAAAAAAAAATTTTTTTAATGATCATCTTAAATTTAATAATTTATTGTAAAATTGTGGTGGTTTTCCTGCATTAAAATTTTGATGATGCAACATTGCATCATATAACTGTATTCCTGCAAATGCATGCTGGACTTCCCAACAACGCACAACACACTCACTGGCCAACACTTGTTTGTTAAGACTTCTTGGTGGACTTGACTAATGATTAGTCATACCTTTCATTTTGTGTTTATTTGGAAAATAATGTAATCACTACAACTTTAACTCTGCTACCCAACAGATGAAACATATACAGTGTTTCAAAATATTCTTTTCTTCTTTTGTTATGCTTCCACCACCCCTTATTTTTATTCAATGCCACCAATTACACCCAAGGTTACTATGAGCCCCCCTGGATCATTCCAGCACCTTCCTCCCCAGGGAGTGGTACCACCCACTTTCAGAACTTCTGGCTCTTAGAATTTGGTCAGACATCGAAGACACTGTCATCCATCGTATCCCAGGATATCACCAGTCATCCTGACTTCTGTCTTGACACTGCAAAGCTGCTGACTTTGTTCCCCTCTGCCACATTTAAATCCAATTCACTCAGGAGTCAAGAGATCATCCAGGATGACAATGGTCCTCTTCAAAAGAAAGGACATACAACTATATACCAGGCATTGAAATGAGAACTGAGGGGAGGCTAGGTGGTGCAGTGAATAGAGCACCGGCCCTGGGGTCAGGAGGACCTGGGTTCGGATCTGGCCTCAGACACTTAATACAAAAACTCGCTGGGTGACCTTGAACAAGTCACTTAACCCCAATAGCCCTCCAAAAAGCAAAAGAAAAAAGAAAAGAAATGAGAACTGGATATGCAAAAACAAAAACATTACCTGCCTACAAGGAGTTTAATTCTACTGATCAATAAAGCCTTCCTAGGCTATCTATACCAGTAAATAGTGATCATGCTTTCTCCTGAGTCCTTAATGGACTTCAGACTATACCATTTATTGAGTAACTAAAGAAGATACGCTATATTTTCTGGCTTGACTCCATCACCCCTCACAAAGAAATGAGCTTCAAATTGCTCACTGTCATCCAGGGCTAGACTAATCCACTGGAAAATTCCTGCATTTGATCCCTGGCTGGTAGCCCACATACTTCAAATTTATTTGTACAGCTGAGAAGGGAACAGCGAATCCAAACCACCTATAGGAGCTCTTCTCCCTAGTCTAGAAATCAAATATTTGCTCTGTCTGCCCAATGGAAACCTTTCCAATATGGGCCAGCTGTAAACCAACCTATTAAGCTGGCAGAGTTTATCTTTCACATTTTTCTACTTTTCATTATGAAAGTTTCTCCCCTATCTCATCTCTACAATCCAAGCATCCAGGATCCTCATGCTGTCCCACTGCTGCCTAAGATCTATCACTTAGATTTTTCCTTTTGGATTCAAAATCCCCTTTCTTAGCTCTATACTAACCTTCCTGCCTTTGCTAAGCCTGTTCTCAGTCAACTGTCCTTTTAGAAAGAATAAAACAAAACAATTCACACTCAGGACCAATGACTGAGTATAGTGCAAAGCATTAACTTTTCTCTGAAGAAATTAATTTTAATAAATAAGGATTCCTTAGTCCAAAGGGTAAATGGTGATAGTTGTCGCCTACAAAAAATCAATGAGGCAAATCTATGTTTTTTCTTTTATTGAGGCAGACTTTCTAAAGATCTCCTTTATTTACACCATGTAAATTGCTATTCATTGTTCTTATGCTTAAGATCAGCCTTCAGATTTACAAATTTTGATAGTTTAATTAGGTTAGTTCAGTGATACTATGAAATGGCAATCTCCTTAATCCCTAAATGCAAGGAAAAGTCACAAAATACAGAGAAGTCTTAGGGAGAAAAGAAATATGAGCAGATTTAGAAAAAGGTAGGTGTTTGATCTTCCTAAAATACCTGCTCTCATCATGTCACTTGGCCAAAAATAATCACTGGCTCCGGGGGGACACCACATCAAGTCCATACTCCCCTGTTTGACTTTTAAGACCACTCCATAATTTGCCTGCACCTTAAATGCCTAGGAACATGGAGGAATCCATCTGAACATTTTGCCCTGGTCAAGTTTGTCTCCTCACTACTCTGTGTACTATCTCCTCATAACTACCTCAGAATCTTTGCTCACAATGTTCAACCTCTCTTCCCCAGCATCATTTCCCCATGTCCCTTTGTCTAACCAAGAACTAAATCAAGTTCCAACTTCCTCTATGTAGTTTTTCTTACAACTCCAGTCTTCATTGATCTCTCCTTTTCCTGAATTCTATAATATTTATAGGCAAAGATTTACAGATTTAGAAGAAGGAGGGACCTTAGAAACCATTGAGTCCAAGCCCCTAATTTTATAGATGAGGAAACTGTGGCCCAGAGAGAGGAAATGACTTGTCTAATTCTGTACCACACAATTTAGCATTTAATTACATGCTGTCTTGAATTTTTCAGTGTGGCTGCACGTGTTAGTCTTCCCTCTCCAAATCAATTGTATGTTATTTCCTGGGAGGAGAAAAATGTACGTGTATGTATGTGTGTGTGTTATGCCCATGTGTGTATGTGGGATGTGGGGTGAGTGTATG
>NW_027187273.1:1669808-1720859 GCF_028583685.1 Petaurus breviceps papuanus | reverse complement strand
TGTGTGTTATGCCCATGTGTGTATGTGGGATGTGGGGTGAGTGTATGTGGAATGTGGGGTGTGTGTGTGTGTGTGTGTGTGTCTGTATTCCTCCTCTTTTCCGCAGCCCATAAAGCAGGACTGGAAGGACCAGCCCCAGATACTTTGATTGATAGTGAGTTCTTTTCCTGGAATGCTCTCATGTCCAGCCCTGCCCTTTGGCAAGTAGATGGATGAGATAACCTCCTAACATCCTTTCCTTCCCACTCCCTCCCCCTCCTCTCTTTCCAAGCCCATGAAAAGGTTTGACAGCTCTCTCACCCAGTGGTACTATCTTCTGTGATTCAGATCCCTACCTCACCTGATTCTCATTCTCCAGGGGATTTAAGAGCAAAAGAAATCATGACTGGCAAGTGCTCTTCTGATAAAGATGTGATATAAATATAAAAAATGCTGGATAACCACATCATCACTGGACCTGCAATTAGGAAATATCTCAGGGTCTTTTGTTTTATCAGTGATTTTCAGGCAGAGCCAGGAATAAACAGGCTACCTTTGCAGGTGTCCCTTCTTTTATACAACAACTCTGTTTCTGAAAAGTTTTATCAATCAGCTTTATAAAAATTATGTAAATTAAATATTTCTAATCATAAATAGAATTTCTATTTTCAAAAACCCTATAGTGAATACTTTCATAGAATGTAGAACTCTGTTTATGCTAGGAGTTCTATTGCAAAGAACACCATATTCAGAGTCAGAAAGTGAGTTTAAATCCTGCCTCCACTTCTTGCCTTTCTAACCTTAAACAAGTCCTCTCACTAGTCTTGACTTCAGTTTCCTCCTCTTTTAAATGAAAATGTTAAAATAGGGAATCTCTAAACTTTCTTTCAACTCCAAATTCAAAAGCTGGACTTCTAAATTACTTAATCTCATTTGCTTAAAATGGAGGTCAACTGTTTGTACCTCCTATCAACTCCCTATAAAATCAATAAGTTAAGTGGTTTGTTATGGGACCCTACTGTCTGCTCCCTGTAAAGATTAGCAATATAGTCCACATAAAGAAGCCAATGCTGAGAAAAGTCCTTTGAGTTCTTTGTAAGAAAGCCTCAAAGGAATCTAAAAATAGGTGCAGAAGATTATTTGAATAGCAAAAAAAACCTTTCTGCAAACTAGTAACTTTTATATGTTTTTTTTCCAAGGAGAAGAATAAAATAGGAAAAAACTAATCCATTAAAAAGCACTTATTAAATGCCTATTATGTACTAGGCACTGTGCCAGGTGATGGGGCACAAAATGAATGAAATATCTCCTACTAAGAAGAAGCTTGTGTTCTAATAGGAGAATCCACAAGGCATACAGGTACATGTAAAACAAATGTAAAAAATAAATTATACAAAGTTATAAAAATAACATATACAAATAAATACAAAATTATAAGAAATTACAAGCAGAATGGTTTTAGAGAAACCTAGAAAGATTACATGAACTGATGCAAAGTGAAGAACCAGAACATTGTATACAATAAAAGCCATATTGTAGAATGAAGAACTGTGAACAACTTCTCTGTTATCAGCAAGACAATAATTCTAGACAATCCCAAAGGCCTAATGATTAAGCATGCTATCCACTTCCAGAGAAAGAGCTAATATTGTCTGAATATAGATACTATGAGGGAAAGGTGAGGAGGGACTGCATACCAGACATGCGGATAGCGAGCTCAAAGGCATAGAGAAAAGTAATGGAGTTCTTAGGTTGTGTATGAGTAAGAGGAAGAAGAATAGTTTGGCTATATCAAAGAGTGTAGAGAAGGAGTAATGTACAATGAGTCTGAAAAGAGAAATTGGGGCCAAATTAGGAAAGACTTCAAAAATTAAGCATAGGAATTTATCTTTGATTCTAGAGGCAATAGGAAGATTCATTCAGTAGGAGATTGAGTATTTGTGCTTCAAAGAAACCACTTTGGAAACAGTGTGAAGGATAGACAAAAGAGGGGAGAGATGTGACCAATTTGGAAGCCATTACAATAATGAAATTGAAGTCACATTGTCTTCTACAAAGGAAGAATACTGAAAACATAGCCCACAATCATTTGTGCATTCATTCAATATGCATTTATTGGTTAGCTGCTATCAGAAGGTCTTATGCTAGAAACTCTGGGTTTTTACAAAGACTAGCTTTTCCATTCAATTTCATTTAATAAGCATTTATTAAACATCTACTATATCCGTTGCACTATTTTAGGCCCTGGAAATAGGAAGGACCCCCCCCCCCAAAAAAAAAAAGAAAAAAAAACAGTTCCTGCCCTCAGGGACATTGCATTATATTTGAAATACATACAACATGCACATTAATAATAATAATATATTGAAAGGAAATACAAAGTAACTAGGGTGGGGCTGGGGAGAATCCTAACAACTGGCAAAGCTACAATCCTTGTCCTCAAGCTGCTTACAATTTAATCAAGGAGATGAGACAGCTAAATGAATGAGGATTTCTTCTATAAACCTTAACCATATCACCATTTTCTCACTTCAAGGAACAGAAGCTATCAAAACTTAATTTAGAGTAATAGCTCCTCTTATGACAAGATAAGAAATGAGGTGACTTGGGTTCTAATAAGGACTCTACCACTAATGAACTATGTGACCTGGTGCAAGTCACACAATCAATCTGTGCCTTGATCTCCTTGTCTAGAAAATGGGGAATAAAAATACCTGCACTGCCTAACTCAGTAATATATAGTGATGGTAAAATGTAATAATAATAAAAATGAATTTATTTTAAAAGACATAAAGCATTATACCAATGTAAAGTAGCATTATTATTAACATTAGCACTAGCATTATTATTGGAGGGAAGGAAAAACATTTTCTGATATAGGAAATATGAATGCTTAAAAGTAATTCCTCTTAGTGTACTTTTGAAGGCACTCCAAAAAGTGTTTTTGGAGGTAGAGAAAAAGGGTTTAGCTCCATTGAGAACCACAATAGGATCTTGATAAACCAGAGGAGCCAGGGCAGGCTGTCAGCAGGGCAGATGAATATTTCTTTAGAAGCCTGGGCCCAAAGGTAGGAGGAAGCCATGGGAAGTTCAGAAACTAGAATCCCAGATGTCTGAACAGACTAATAACATTTTAATGCCTACAAATTACAAATGTCAAAAATGAGGTTTGATGGAGCAATTAAAGTATATTTACTTTTGCACAGTAGCCAAGTTTTATCCCCACACTGGACTCACTTAAAATTGTAAAGCATTAGAATAATTGGATGTGGGACACTTAAGAACATTGGCCTTCCCCTAGCTGCACTGGGAGCCTGCCAGGGTGGTAATCCTCCATCAGTATTCCAGACCTGAGACAGCAAATAGACCCTCTTCAGCAAATAGGAGCAGAAATGGCTATTAGCAAAGGTAAACCTCTCAATCAATAAGTCAAGAGGTCAGTTCTGTCCCTCCTTAAGCTGAGTACAAATCATAGAATAGCCTTTCTTCCCCAAAGGAAAAAACAACCTTGTAATTTAAGGGATAATGCCGGTGGCTATTGGGAGAGGGGGGTCCTTCCTCTATTCTGGCCCCTTTGCCCTTAATTTTAGCAGGGTATCCTAAGGTGAAGTGACATTCACTCCTCCCTCAAGTGATTAAAATACTCCTGCCTTTTAGGTACACTTCCATGTGGTCGAGGATCAGCTTCTCAGGGGACACTGATACTGTATGAGCAAAAATCTGATTAGAGCTATGATCTTTGGATCATAAAGAGCAGAAAAGGGCCTCAAAGGTCATCTAGCCTAAGCTTCCTCACATTAAGATGAGGAAACAGAGGCACAGAGAGGTTAAGGTCTTGCTCAGGGTCACACAGATAGCAACTGGCAGAACTGGAGACGACTTTTTGTCTCCAAATTCAGCATTTTTCCATGGCACCAAACCAAAAAAATGTTACAAGTAAAGAGACATTAAGCCCTAAATAAGTTAAATTAAATTAAACCCTAATTAATTAAAACCTAATCTCTCCCTCTTATTTTACCAAGGGGAAAAAAATGAGTCCCAGAAACAAGTGACTTGGTCAAGGTCACACACATTTGAGAGATTAATATTTAGTCCAATTCTTTCCTATAAGAACACTAGTTTGTCAATGGCAGGGAATCCTAAAGAAACATAAGGACAGTGAAGGGATGGTGTAATATTTGTGGATTTAAAATATACATTTATTGTTTTCAAGATGTTATTCAAAGCTTTATTGATATTATGTTTTTGTTCAGGTGTGTACAATTCTTTGCGACTCCATTTGAAATTTTCTTGACAAAGATACTGGAGTGGTTTGCCATTTCCTTCTCCTGCTCATTTAAAGATGAGGAAACTGAGGCAAACAGGGTCACACAGCTAGTATGGTCTGAAGCCTGATTTGAATTCAGGAAGAGTCTTTATGATTTGAGATCCAGCTCTCTGTACACTGTGCTACCTAGGTTTTAGAAATATGTAAACCAAGAAGAACAGGCTGGATTTTGAAGAGACAAAGGAACTACAGACAAAATTGCCAATATTCACTGGATTTTGGAGAAAGCAAGGGATTGACACAAAAAGATCTGCTTCTGCTTCATTGAGTACACTAAAACCTTTGACTGTGTAGATCACAACAAAATGTGGCAAGACCTCAAAGTGATGGCAGTACCAGATATAATGGAAAGCAAAGAAATATTTAGCACCTCATTTCAGCTATTTAATTATTTAGTACTTTGTTTCAGTTCAAGTGTCTTTGAGCCTTGCCCTGATTATATTAAGTCTTTGTTAAGAAACAGAATTTGTGAATCCCAGTGGGAGGAAGTTGCTGATGCAACAGGAAGGGGTGGAACAGGGAGGAGCTAATGACAATATAAAAGGAGAAGCCCAAGCAGGGAGAGAGCAGAACTGAGAAGGGGAATGGGATGGTGGCCAGGCACTCTATTTGTCTATGTTGATTTTTGTTTACAATACTTTGTACAGAAGCCCTGGACCTTACTGGAAGCCCTGAAAGAGGATTTTCTTGTTGTCTATATAAGTCCTGGAGGAGAGTTTCAGAGGTCTTGGGACCATACTGATGATTTGTGTTGAGTTCTTAGACCTTGTTGATGGATTTGTGTTGATTTCACAGGCAGATAGTGAATTGATGATGGCGGTAGTATTATGAATGAATGTTGTTTTGTCTCTTTTAAGCTTTATCTTCCCAGAAACAGAAACTGTGAAGGACTTGAGGTGGACTGGACACTGTGAGCTTCAGTGTGGAATAAGAACTGGATGAGGAGCTGGACAAGGAGCTGAATGAGGAGCTGAGAGCTGCTTACCTTTGAATCCAGGTGACAGTTGGGTAAATTCAGGTAAAAGTTGGGACCATAGAAGAGGAACCATGGAATTTGAGAGCCAGCCTCAAGCCAAGATGAAAAGACCTTTCCTTGGGTACTTAGTGATGACTGAGAAGACCATGATTTACTGTGGCCTAGGGGTGGGAGAACTTTGTACTCTGTACCTTGTACCTCTAAAGGATGATTGAGTTAAGGATGATTGGAAACTAACCTCCAATTAAGAAGAAAGAAGACTTTTTGACTGAGAGATTAAGACAATGTGACCTAGGGGTGGAGAACTTTGATCTTTGTGCTTTGTGTCCCTTAGGGATACTTGTTCCTTACTTAAGGATGATTGAGTTAAGGACTTACTGAATGATATCTTTTGTTTAAAACTATGTGACTACTTTGGTGAAAACTATGGCCACTTTAGTGATAAGTTGTTATCTTATAACATTGTGAATGCTGCACTTTGGTTTCTGTGAATGTTTTGCTTTAGTTTACAGCTGAATAAATAGAGAGTTCACTATACTATGTGATCAGAATCTTAGAGCTATTCTCAGCAGCAGTCCTCTGGAGAGCTACTCATACTTGGCTTTACACCAGTTCATCTTACTTGTCTCCTGAGGAACCTCTATACAAGCCAATAAGCAACAGTTAGAACTGAACATGGAACAACTGATTGGTTTAATATTAGAAAAGGAGTAAAACAAGTTTGTATATTGTTACCTTATTTATTTAACTTTTATGCAGAATACATCATGCAAAATGCCAGACTGGATGAATCAAAAGCTGGAATTAAGGTTGCTGGGAGAAATATCAACCGTCTCAGATATGCAGTTGATACCACTCTGACAGCAGGAAGTGAAAAATTAAGAAACTTCTTGATGAAAATAAAAGAGAAGTATATAAAAGTTGGCTTGAAGCTAAACATCAAAACAAAAAAAAACTAAGTTCTTGGCAACTGGTCCCATCCCTTCCTGGCAAATAAAGGGAAAAGAAATGGAAGCAGTGTCAGCTTTTTTTTTTTACTCCTGGGCTCAAAGATCACTTCATATAGTGACTGCAGCCATGAAATTAAAAGATGCTTGCACCTTGGACAGCATACTAAAAAGCAGAGGCATCCCCTTTCTGACAAAGGTCCATATAGTCAAAACTATGGTTTTTCCAGCAGGAAGGTATGGCTGTTAGAGTTGTACTATAAGGAGAGCTGAGAACCACAGAATCGACACTTTCAAATTGTACAGCTAAAGAAACTTTTGAGAACTCCTTGGACAGCAAGAAGATCAACTCAGTCAATAATTAAAGAAATTAATTCAAGCTATTCACTGAAAGGTCAAATACTGAAGCTGACTTTGACTATATAATGAGAAGATGGGACTAATTCAAAAAGACACTGATGTTGGGAAAGATTAAAGGCAAAAGGAGAAGGGGATGTCAAAAGATATACAATGTCGTAGAAACAACGGAAATATGAATTTGGATAGACTTTCAGAGAGAGTAAAGCATAGAAGGGCCTGGCACACTCTGGTCCATGGGCTCACAAAGAGTCTGACAAGATTTAATAACTGAACAACAAATGATATTTTTGTTAAGTATTGTACAGAAACTGATGTACGTCTGCATAGAGTCCAGCAATACAAATAATTTTTTACCCAAGTGTTTACTCTGTTGCAAAATGGTTCTTTGATGTTTGGAAAGCACTTTGTGCATATTCATTGACTCTTGCCACAAACTTAAGAGGTAGGCACTGAAGCAAAACTATTCCTATTTTATAAAAAAGGAAACAGACTCAGAGAGGATAAATGATTTGACCATAACAAATGTCACAGGTGGGCTTTTGGCTGAGGCCCTCCTGTCTTGAAGTTCAGCTTTCTTTCCATTGGACTATGTTAGGAGTACCTACAGAGCCCTTAGCTCCTGAGAATACCTTAAGAATAATGTATAAACTTACACATACCATTTCTTCTCTAAAGAGTTTAGAGGAGGTTTTTACAAATAAGGGCAAAAACCTGTCTTTATAATCAGTCCTCAAGCATTTTCAACAAATGTTCACTCAATAAACTGTTTAATAAATGCTAACTAGCTAAAGATTAAATTAAAAGAATAGCCTGCCCCAGAAGAGTTTATAATCTATTGAGGGGAAGCAAGATATAGACACAGATAATGTAATACAAACTAGAATATAATGACCCTAAGTGCTTAAGAAGAATATAAATTGCTCTGAGAGTAGCACTTCCCAATGTGGGGAGTAAGGAAGGCCTCAGGGAGGAAGGAGAAATTCAGCTGACTCTTGGTCTTCAAGTATAGGTAGAAAGCCAGTAGGCAATGATGGGGAGAGAGACATTTATGGAGACAACATTGTAGATGTAGGAAATGGCCTAAGAACTATGATCAATACAATGACCATTCATGATTCTAGAGGAATAGTCATTAAACATACTATCCATGACATACAGATGATGGATTTAGGAGGCAGAAGGAAACATTTATTTTTTATGTATCATTATTGCCGGAATTTGTTTTGCTCGACTGTGCATATTTGTTAGAAGAAATTTGCTTTTTTTAATGGGATGCGGAGTAAGAAGGAGAGAAAATAGAGTTCTATTAGTTTTTTTTTAATAAAATAGAGAAATGGGGGGCACTGCTACAGATATGAAATATTTCATGTACTTTCAGATGAGGACACTGTATTATTAACTTTACTTAACTATTTTACTTTGTTACCAAAAAAAAATAGTCTCTCATGAAGGGGGAGTAATCTATACATATATGTAATGTAATGACTACAATGAGGAGTTGGCCATCCACATATGAGCCCTGGCCATATGTTATCTATATATGTGTTTTTCTATGCATGACTTCTATGAATGAATTTTAAAATACTTTATTTAGTTCTTATTATGTCCAAAGCACATTTATACAAACAGAAAAGTGAGATAGTCCTCACTTTCAAGGACCTTACATTCTAATTGTGGAGAGGACACTCAGTGGAATTTAGGGGCAGGGATGATAGACAGAAAGGCTCAGTCCACAGGATGCTGCGCTAATGCAGAGGGCAAGGTCCAATAATCTAGATGGCAAATAATCCAGTTTGGCTGGAATGCAGGGGCGGAGATAACATTGGTATATAAATATATCTTTATAAATGTCATTTCTACTGATAAAACCACATCTGATTCTGATGCTGAACCATTTGGCAGAAAACTATTGATGTTGAACAATTTGCCAGGAATTTTTTAGCAAGCATTCTCCTTCCTAAGTCTTCAGTGGCTGTGGTTCCGTGGATGTAGAGTCTATAAGTGTTGAGTTGTGACCCTCTGGGCGGTCTAATTTTTCCACTAATGGTATATGTACTTGCAGCATTCCCTAGGTTTCTGAGGGACTATTCTTTTGCTTCTTTTGTTATCATACCATATCATTTTATTAGAAGTCTTTGCTTTGAACTAATTGTATCCTCTGGCTGGCCACTAAAGGTAAATACAGAAATGAGTGCTTGTGCGCTATGGGTTTAATAATACACAACCATGAGATTACTTGGACCTAGAATGGCTATTCCATGGGGGACCTGCCTCAAAGCTGAGTTGTTCTCAGGTATAAACAACAAAAGTACAACAAAAAATGAGCACAACAAAGTGTAGTTTCCTCCTAATTTTCCTATGAGGTGGACAATGTTGTTTTAGAGATGAGCAAACTAAAACTCCAAGATTAAGTCACCCACATGGCTTATAACATAGCTAAAAGTGTCAGAGCTAGGTGTCAGGTCTTCTGGCTCCAAGACAAGTGTTTTTTTTTTTTTTTTTCGTTAAATCAGCCTGGGATCCAGAAGGGGATGAGAACTTGAGGAAATAGTATCTAATGGGTGAAGCAAAATAGGAGGATTGCCTGATTCTCCTTCCAAAAGGAATTAGGGGTAAAGGGGGGGTAGTGGAGATTAAAGTCTACCAATAATTATATTTGCTAATTGCATTGTATTGTACTTGCTCCCTCTTTCTTGTCAGAGAAACTGGGTGAAGGTCCACCTCGGACACTTGCTGCCTATGTGATCTTAGGCAAGTGGCATCGCCTCTCTGAGACTCAGTTTACTCATCCTTATGACAAAATGGTTGGACGGGATGGCCCTGGGGTCCCTTCAGTTTCTATCACTAGGATCCAACTATCATAGTCATCTTGCTGTCTCCTATTATATCGCTAGCCTGCTTGTTTCATGAAGTGTCATCACTCCCAAAGGTTAGAGACCGAAGAACTCATCCAGATTTGTAGCACCTTAGGGAGTATCTGAAATTCCAGGGTGACCCACTTGGAATTTCAGCTGTCTGTAGCTGCAGGTTGCTCACTTGAGAATTGGGATGGGGTGTGTTTCTCACATGTGTTCAAGTACTAACGGAGAAGTAAGATGTGTAATGGAATGTTTTATGCTTTACTATCCAGTGTTCAAGTACCAGCATATATCTTGCCCAGTTATTTCCCACAGACACACACCTCTCAAGCCAGACCCACGTCTCGCCAAGAGCGCAATACACAGATGCAGGTATATGGCTCTGCTTCTGATTTATGCTTTGGGGAAAGTGTGTGACTCATAAATACCTTATTCAAGCTCCACTTTATACCAAGGAGATTAGAATCAGTTTGGATAAAATAAAACACTGTTTGAAATCTTACTTTCCTTATAAAATCAAACTATAACCTTCATGGTATCGGGTAAAAAAATCATAGAATCATGAAATGTTAGAGTTCAAAGGGTCCTTAAACACATCTAGTACAACTCTCTTTTTTTTTTTTTACAAATGTAGAAACTGAAACCAAGACTATTATTTTGCATGTTACTGGTCCTGAAAGGGATGGCAGTGCCCGTAGGTGGATTCCAGGAAGTTGAGGAGGCATTGAATTCCCAACAAATCTCAGGATCTAATGTGATCCTCAGTGATGTCTGCAATTTGTCATCCTTTCAACTTAATCTTTGATCCCTATGAAATGGGATAATGGACTTCAGGAGAACTGAATTAAAAGTCAAAGGACCTGGGTTAAAATTCTAGTCCATATGACTTTGGAAAGGTGCTTTATCTAACTGAAGTCAATTTCCTTATCTATAAAATTGGAATAATAATCTTAGCTTTGCATGACTCTAATGAGATTACTGATGTAAAGCTCTATATAAATGCCAACTATTATTATAATGTGCCACGTAATAGATTACATGGATGTTTTCCCAGGAACAACTTGGCTAAATACTGAAAGAGGCAAGTTAGCTGCCTGATGAAGAACTGTTTCACCACAACTCTCACAGACTTTCTGCTATATTATAGAGATGTTGCAATCTGTACCAGTGAAAGGATACCCCCATTGATAGATCCTTGAAACAATATTATTATTATCATAAACTGCAAATCACTCTGGGGGGGGGGGCGGTATTGTACTCTCAGATGTTTTCCTACACTTGAACCTGAGTATGAATGCTTTGAGAGCAAATTTAGTTAGTGGGGAAGGTTTAGGGGTAGAAGGCATTAGTCACCTATTGGGGGTGGGGGGGAAGAAAGGTAAGAAAAAGTGTTGCTTCATGGAGGTAAAAGAGGAGCTGAAATTTTCCAGTAATAGGGCTTGTCTAGTGCTAGTCTGTGATGCCTGCCTTAACAGCTACTAAACCACACATCATTATCTTATATGATTTCTTTTTTTTTTTTTAAAGCAATCGGGGTTAAGTAACTTGCTCAAGGTTACACTGCCAGTTATTTCTGGGTCTGGTGCTAAGTATCTGAGCCCAGATTTGATCCCCAGGTCATCCCGACACTGGAGCCGGTGCTCTTACTCTCTGTGTATCTTATATGATTTCTAGCCAGCAGTATAAGCAGCTAGATGGTACAGTGGATAGAGTGCTGGACCTGGAGTTAGGAAGACTCATCTTCCTGAGTTCAAATCTAGTCTCTGATAATTAATAGTTGTGTGACCCTAGGCAGGTAACAACCCCATTTGTCTCACTTTCCTCATCTGTAAAATGAGCTGAAGGAGGAAATGGCAAATCACTCCAGTATCTTTGCCAAGAAAACCCCAAATGGGGTCCTGAAGAGTCAGACACAACCGAAAAATTACTGAACAGGTACATCAAGCTCTGTGGGGGGTATATGTATATGTGACACACTTTTAAGCTAATCTGCATTACTAACATTTTCTCTATTACTTTCTTAAGTTTAGACGATCAATAAAACAGTAAATTGAGCCTTGATTTATAGCATTTAAATGTTTGCACTGAAAATTTAACAATAGGTTCTTATGAGCTGGTTGGAACTGCCTCTAGTAAACCCTTATTCTAGAGCTCAGATTTTGCATTGCCCTCTTTGCCAGTCAGCTTCAAACACAAGTCAGTTAGGCAACAAACAAAGCCATTGGAATGAGAAAATAAAAATAACAATAGTAATGAGCTCTAAACATGCTTTTTATCTTGTAAAATTGTTTTCTAATAATATCAAAATGTTATTTGCATATAGTAAATATAAAATTCTTAATTCACACCAAGGAAAGATAGTGACTGAAGGCTTTGAGTTTGAATCCAGAGTTCACATTGAGCAAATGATTAGAGACAATATCTATAAATACCTTGGACTCTTCCATGCAGGACACCATGAGCAAAACGATATCAAAGAGAAGGTTATGAATGAATAAATTAAGAGACCTATTGGCATCCTAAAATCAAAACTGAATGGAAATTTTTATACACACCCATATATACATATACAATATACACACAAACAAATGTACACATTGTGTTTGTCCTTTGTTCTCAAAGCAGACCATGACATCAGAGAATGATGACATGACTTGCAGTTGATTTGGATTTGAGGGAGGGAGGACTGTGTGAGGTCACCAGTAACTCACTTTCTCCTCCAGAGTCACCTGGATCCAGTGACCTGATATTCATCAGGATCACTGGGGATGGCCCAGGATGCAATGGGAGAACCTTGCCCCTTCTTTTTACATGCCTACATACATATATGCATACATATACCTATATGTATGTATGTAAAACACACATATATGTATATGAAATCAACACCTACACAATTATAGGCTTAATGAATACTTTTGGAAGTACAAAATGAACTATTACAGATTTGGAGAGTATCCTTATAAAAATCTATACAATATTAACAAAACTCGGGGCTGATCACTCTAAGACAGCTATACAAGGTTTAATACTTTCTCACCAAAAAGAAGAAGAGAATTATAGATTCCCTTTAAGATAATCTTAAAGCATGTGATCAGCAGATGAAAATCGCTAGAAATACTTTTGGAACAAGAAAATATTACTTCATTGATCAGTAGTCAAGGCTAATAACATGAACATACTTGGGGCAGCCAGGTAGCACAACGAGTAAGAGCACCGGTTCCAGTGTCGGGATGACCTGGGGATCAAATCCGGGCTCAGATACTTAGCACCACACCCAGAAATAACTGGCCGTGTAACCTTGAGCAAGTTACTTAACCCCGATTCCTTTAAAAAAATAATAATAACATGAACATACTGCTGGATCTACTTAGTGTAGTTAGAAATGGTTTATCTCTGGATGAAGACTATCCAATGACTGAGATCTAAAAGTAGAATCAAAAGGCCCTTGACCCTTGATTATCCTAATCTCTCTAGCCTTATCACTCTAAAACAGTTTGAAACTTGATATGTAGACACCAGCTGAAAACTTATATTTTAGGTTTTAGCAGAGAATGCTTATGAATTATATAATTTAGAGGTGAAAGGGACCTTAAAAACCATCTCCTATTTTTGTGCTCTCTCATTACAAATAAATAACTACAGGTAGGAAATAAAAGAGCTAGGATACAAACTCAGGTCCTATATCTTTGCTCAAATCATTTACCATGCCTCAACCTTTTGTTTTGTCTAGTTTGACCCTATGGTTTCATTGTTATGGGGAACGTTTGGTGTGAAAGTTCCTTCCACCACCGAAGTTTGGCAACTCATGTGCAATTTATGGCCTTGAAGAGTTGGCTAGGGCCTATAATCATAGTTAGTATGTGTCAGAAATAAGATTTGAACTTTGGTCTTCTTGACTTTAAGGATGACCCTCTATTCACTTCACTACCCTGCCTCTCTCACTTTCCCTTGTTTGGTAGGTATCTGTCTATGATATATTCCCTTGTTACATTTTAAGCCCCCATACAGCAAGGTCTGCAATTGTATTTCTTTATATATTCAACACCTAGCACAGTGCCTTACACAGAATAAGTGCTTAATACATGTTTATTCAATGAATGAATGAATGTATAACCAAGTACAAATACAGAAGAACAAAACAGACCCATAAGAGAAGCTTCAGGAAACCTAAGTTCCAAAGGTGCTGAGATTTGTAAATAATTCCAAGACCAATAAAAAAGAAGGCTTTATAAAGCATGCATCAAATTAGAGTAAGAATGAGGAAACAATGGACCCATACTTGTCTGTCTATCTTGTATTATGACAATGAGAGCCAGTAGAAGTAATCAACTATTTGGCTCCATCTTTACTTTTGAGGGTAATGATTTCAAAATGGAAAGGGTAGGAAAAGATATAATTATTGGAATTGAAGCTCCAAATAAGTAATGAGATAATACCAAGGGAATACCAGGCTGATACACATAACTTTAAACCCCCAGGTCCAGATGCATAGTATATCAGAATATTAAAAGAACTTAGAGCATGTGATATCTTCAGAAATTTGTGGAGAACAAAAGTGGGACCAAAAATTGGAGAGAGGTAAATTCCAAATTCTGAAAATCTTCTGACATAGTCCTCATGATTACAACCCAATGAGACTTATATAGATCTATTGTAAAATTCTAGAACATATGATATACAATAAATGAATCTCTTTTGAGCACTTAATAAAGGAAAATAGCAATCATTCATATCCAGGATCAGCTAACTAAGAACAAATCAAGACAATCCAACCTCATTTCTTTTCATTAATTACAGCTATAAGATTGCCACTCAGTAGTCTATAATAAACTAGTCCAAGTACACATCTGTATTTTGGCAAGGCATATGTCCAAATCCCTCATGATATCCTCTTGCACAAAGTGAAGAAGTTTGGGCTGGATAGTATTGTAGTTAGCAAATTAGTAGCCATTTGAACAGTAACATCCAAAAAATGTTTATTAATAAAACAAGGTCAAGTGGTATGGAAGGCTCTAGTATGGAGTTCAGTCCTTGATGCCGTCCACGTCAAAACTCATAGCAATGCCCTGGATGAAGAGTCAATAAGCATGTATTAAGTGTCTACTATATGCCAGGCACTATGCTATATAGAAAGCATAATTATTTAATATTAGAATGGCCCAAAACTAGGGAAATATAACTTATAAATGAACATATTGGAGACAGAGTCAAAAAAAATTTTAAAGCCTGGAATAATTGTTTAAACATAACAAGATTGAAGTTGATAGGGAAAGATGTAAAGTTTTACACCAACATTCATAGAAGTAACTAAATTTAGATTGGAAAATATGACCAAAAACAAGCCTATGTGAAAAAGACCCAGAATTTTTAGCTGATTGTCAGTTCAAAAACTAGTTTGATGGCCCAGGCAGAAGAAAATATATATAAGTATATTTGAAGGGTGTATTCAAAGGGGAAAAGGAAAAAGGTCATGAGTCATGCTGATTTGTCTTTTTTTTATTAATACCCTTGACATATAAAATCGTGGAATCTATATTCTACTAACGCCAAATAAGACTCAGTGTTTTTGGTTAGAGTCCAAAGGTTTTTCTTGTTATGGCTATTTTTAAAACCTTCCTGGAATTTATAGCATGTGGAAGTGAAACAAGACACATGACCAAGGGAAAGGGGAATGGTTTAAATACACACTTTGCTTCCATTATCAGAAAAAAATATCAAATATTGGCTGCAGTTAACATCAATCCCACCCACACAGAGATTCAAATAGAGCCAAACAAGGAGAAACAATGACCTCCAACACCATTCAAACTACTGTAAAGTGTTCAAAGAACTTGATTGACAATCTCTGAGACACCAACTATTGTATCTGTAGATTCTGGAAAGATGCTAGAAAAGTGAGAATACAGGCTCCTCTTAATTATTATGCACTCTCCAGGAGATATCTCTCTAGGGAGCCCATAATAGAAGCAGAGGCCCCCTACCCCCACCCTCACCCCCACCCCCCACTGATATGAGGTAGGAGATCATACAGAGAGAGCTGGAAAGAGAGAAAAAAATAAACCAAGGCCAGAGATACCTGGTTACAAGGAGAAAATGAAATCTCTGTGCTTGCTTCACCCAATTCAGGTGAATTGAACAATCACTCTTTAGTGATTACTGGGTCCCCAGAGTCATGTAGAAGACACAGTAAGGAGGGTGTGACCCAGAAAGTGACCTTAAAGAGAATAATGGCAATGATAATAACTCATTTTTGCAGCATTTTAAAGCTTACAATTTACTTGGGGAGACAAGATTAACACTCATAAAGCAGCGAAGATGATAAGGCAATGTCTTTTCCCAGTCACCCTCAATGCTAATCCCTTCCCTCTAAAACCAGCTCCAATCTGTCCCGTGTATGTAGTTGTTTGCATGCTGCCTCCCCCATTAGAATGGGAGCTCTTTGAGGGCAGAGATCTTTTTTGCCCTTTTTGTATCCTTAATGCTTAGCAGCACCGTGCTTGACCCATAGTAAGTACTTAATAAATCCTAGTTGATGGAATGAAAGGTATGACTCTAAAAAGTTCAAGAGGCATAGTTCTAGGTAATTAATAATTTTATTGAGACTACTAACAAAAAGATAGTCATTTGACTGTCTCTCAGACCAAAGACAAATCATGGAATGTACTTAATGCTTCTATGCCCTTGGAAGAGTGGGTGTTCCTGAGGATGATAATAAACTTTGGTTAACAAGTAATGAGAGAGAATAAATACTATTATGGGAGGTGGACCTATTCTAATGAGGGGCTAGTGAACCTTGACTTTGATCATTGTCATTTACTTCCAAATCACCCCCAACCTTCAGCAATTTAATCAAAGAATTTATCCCCACCAAAACCTGAGTAGAACACAATGGTCTTCCCCACATGGATAGGGTCTGAACAAAACTGAGGAGAAAATTAATCCCAATCTCATGATCAACAATGTCCTTCAGAGACTGAACAACCTACAGATTTCTGAAAAAACCCTGGTCCTAATTCAGTAATTGATTAGCACGAAAGAGAAATAATCATTGCTCTCAAAGATGTTATATAATGAAGTACTGCACAGAAAACCCTAAATACTATAGGAACTGGGATGGGAAGTTGGAATAGTCATGGAAGATTCAATTTCTTGAAAACATGGAACTTGAACTGAACTTTAGAGGATAGGTAGACTTAGAGTGGAAGGAAGGGAGTAGGAGGAAGCTGCCAAGGAAGAGAAGACTAGGTAAGCATATTCTAAGGAGAAAAATGTCATTTGAAAAAGATGGGGAAAATTGTCAAATTCATTAAGAGGAGACTGACAGAATCAAAAGGGAGTCAAAAGATCTTTGGACTGCCATTTAGCAGGGAAGAATTTTTTTTCACAGCAAGGATGAACTCTCCTTGGGTCATTTGAACTCTCCCAACTTGGAGGTACCCATAAATAGATTTTTTTTTTTAAAGATACATGTGGGGCAGCCAGATGACACAGTGAGTAAGAGTGCCAGCCCCAGCATCAGGAGACCTGGGATCAGTTCCGGCCTCAGATACTTGGCACCCACACAAAAATAACTGGTGTAACCTTGAGCAAGTTACTTAACCCTGATTGCTTTTGTATTGCACTTGTTATTTCATGTAGAGGGAACTCCCATATGTGGAAACTCCTTCTGCCGATGCTGATTAGTGCCTTCTCTGCAATTATATTCATAGAGAGTTGCCTAGAGCAGAGGTATCATACAGGCAGCTACCGACTGCATTGTGGGCTACAACACTTCCAAGTGTGGCCTGAACCAGATTAAAATGTAACTGGAAAATATTTAACAAAATTAATAAAAATATAATAGAATATAGGCAATGTTAATATGTGGTTTTCTAAGTCAATATGTGGCCTGAGGAGATACTTATATGTAATTTAGTGTCTACCCCACCTTTCCATTTAAGTTTGGCACCATTGGCCTAGAGCAATAAGAGATTAAATGACTAATCCAAGGTTAAACAGACAGTTTGTGTCAGATGTAAAACTCAGCACAGCAAATAATTTCTAAATAGTTAGCATTATCCCTAACAGCTGAGGATTGAACAAGATGACCAAATCACAGAACCAAATTTGCATAACTAAATCACAATTGATTTTAAGTCAAATCTATAGGAAACTCTAGATATAAATGGTATACATTTCAAATGCTAAACCACAAGTTTCCTCCTAAAATCCTTAAATTAAAACCAATTTATCTGAGGGAAAATTTGAATATCTGGGAGGAGCCTTCCAGGGCAACCCTTCAGAGAAAGGGATGCCCCAGCAAAGGGAATGTTGAATCGGAGCAGCTGATTTGAAAGCTATAGTCACAGAAAACTAAGTGAACTCATGGAAGATGTTTCCATTTGTTTTCCATACCAACAGTAGGTTAGGAAGAGGGAAATGAAACACTAAGAAAGAAACCACAAGTTCTCACCACACTTTGATTAAGAGGAAAATACTTCTCCAACTGACTTACCATGCATTGCTTCTGTCTTCTAACCCATTTGCCTGGTGGGTTAATATTCCACAACATGCTTTACTACCAAGTTGGAGAGAGAAAAAAAATTCCTTGCTCCAAATCCTGCCTGAATCCTAGAAAAATAAACCCACAGATGTTATGTTGGAGAAAAATAACCTCCCTTTAAAAGTGATGGTGTTTTTAGGAGGCCCTAAAGAAAGAAGCTGAGAAATTGAGCAGACAAGCTTAACTGTACCTAGCAGTCAGTCACTGTAACCTGCCAGAGCAAAAACCATCAATAACCCAGAGCTCAGTGGTGATTGGGGGCCTGAGAAATGCAAGGGGGTGTAGGGAGGAGAAAGATGTATTTTTTTCCAACTTGTCATCTAAGCAACATATAACATATTCAAAATTCTAGGGCAAAAATAAATCACCATTTCAATATTCTTTCAGTCGTTTCAGTGGTATCTGACTCTCCATGACCTCATTTGGGATTTTCTTGGCCAAGATATTGGAAAGGTTTGCCATTTCCTTTTCCAGTTCATTTTACAGATGAGGAACTGAGGCAAGCAGGGTTAAGAGACTTGTTCAGGGTCACACAGCTAGTGAGTATGAGTATTTGAGACACTCACAACAACAATTTTCCCTCATTCCAAGCCCAGAACTCTATCAATTTATCACCTAGCTACCCTAATCTCAATATAGTCCTAAGATTGCATTGGCTATCTGCTCTTCATAAGTTGGGGCAAAATTCCATAATGCAGTAAAACTTCAATTAACAGGAAGCCAATTCACCAAAATGTTCAATTAACTAGAATTGTTTTTTTTCCCTGCACTTAAATTCAAGGTAAAAGAAATGATAGTCAGATAAGTTGATATCAATGATTTTTTTTCTTTTAAAAGAAGAAGCAATTTCCATGGGTAGAGAGCTATGACTAGAACAGGATGAATAGGGCTTTGTCCTAGGCATTGCAGTAGGTGGGGGAGTCATGCTTCCTGTTCAGAAAAACATGCTTCTAGTAATCCTCATATCTCCCACCACGATCTTATACTGTTCTACACTGGCACATGGCAAACACCCCCAGGCAGCAATGTCCAAAATCCCTTACTATGGAGTTTTGGCCTGTGGCTCACCTTCACCTTACCCCCTCCTCCTTATCTGTGAGGACTAAATCCACGGTAGGACAGGTCAGCACCACTTTCAGCACAACTGCACACCAACCTTGCCCCCTATGTACGAGACCTCTGTACTCCTGCATTCTGCTCACCCCAGCTGCAGCTATTTACCCCCCTGGTAAAAGAAGCCTTAATGATAATTCTACCCAGGGAGTATCCTGAATTCAGTCTAGCTTCCATGCAATCTCCTCCAGGTTCCCAACCCCCCATCATATACTTCTAGAGATATAGGACTGGATAGTGATCTCTGATGTTCAGAGATAGTCATGAGGCTATACAATATCCTCAATCAGTTAAAAAGAAAAAAAAAAGTCATTCATGGTTACGGGATCAGACTGGCTGAGCCTGGGAAATGACAGACATTTTAGAAAAAGTTTTCTTTTTACAGGCTTTGCATATATTTCTCCTAAATTTTTATTAGATTTTTATTAGTATCTTTTTTTTTTAACTTAATCTAGATTTCCTCTTTATTCTTGCAGGTCTCCTCTCTCAAAGAGCTATCCCTTATAATAAAATTTTTAAGGAAAGAAAAAGAGAAAAAAAGAGGGGGAAATTAAGAAAGACCAACTAATATATTGAAAAAAATCTGGGGCATCTAGGTGGCACAGTGAATAGAGTGCCGGCCCTGGGTCAGGAGGACCTGAGTTCAAATCCAGTCTCAGACAATACACAGACCCAAAATCTAGCCGTGTGACCTTGGGCAAGTTACTCAAACCAGTTGCCCTACCATCCCCCCTACAAAATAAAAAAATCTGACATCCACACACATGGAACACTCACATCTTCAAAGGACCAGAGTTCTCACATCTCTTGTCTAGAGTCAAACTTGTTTTTTTCTAATTTTGCAATATCCATTTTTTGGGGTTTTATGGTTGCTCTTCTATCTCAGTTCATTATCATGGTTATTTTATGTATCAGTCATTTACTTGACTTCCCATAGGTTCATATATATCTTCCAATGCTTCTCCATAGTCATCTTGTTTTTTCTTTCCATTACAGTCTTTTACCACAATTTGTTTAACCATTCCCTACTCAATAGGCATGGACTTTGTTTTCAATTCTTTGCAACTTTGTGAGATTACTTTAAAATTATAAGTGGTTTACTCACATATTTGTGGTCACGTTTTTAAAAATTAATGGAGACCATAGGGTAGAAATTGCCAGAAGGATGGATGCAAGAGTCATTAGCTACCAAAAGTAATTATGATCCCTTGCAAGAGAATTAACCAAGTAGTTTCCGTCTACCTTCAGATAATCAGGAAAATTAACCTCAATTGTGTGAAGAATCCCAGTTAACTGAGGTTGGATTGTATCTGTAAAGCTGTGTAAAAAGTACCCTGGCCCTCTTCAAGTCTTGTTTTCAAGGCCATCCTCATTGTTGACTGCCTGGCAAACAAGATGGCCAATCGGTCATTCTGCCAACTTCAGTATTTGCTAGTTTTTAAGGCTAAATCTCACTGTAGGGAATCATTAACATGAGGACACTGGATAGAATAAGAATCAGAGGCTCCTAGACAAAGTATGAGGATAAGCATTCATTAAACGCCTGCTATCTGCTAGGCACTTTGAATGTGTAAAGGTAAGCACTTTATAAATATTAACTCATCTGATCCTACAACAATCCTGTGAGGTAGATGGTATTATGATCCCTACATTACAGATGAGGAAACGGAGGTAGCAATTAAGTGACTTGCCCAGGGTCACACAACTAGTATCTGAGGCTAGATTCAAATTCAGGTCTTCCCCACACCTGGCCTAGCTGCCTCAAGGTCATAGGATCATACATTAAGAGTCTGAAAAGACCTAAGGGGCTATTGATTCCAATCTCTGGATTTTATTTTTTAAATTCAAGCTTTATTGATACATTTTGTTCTTACATTATAAACAATTATGTGCTACCCCTACTCTGTAATGAGTATCTTTTAAGAACACAAAACAATCAAGTGAAACTAATAGTAAAGTGACCTCATCTGAAAGCACCTGCAACATTCCATACAAGTAGCACTCCAAACCTATGTGCTTTATTTGTTTTGGGGTTGATTTTTTTTTTTTTTGCTTTTTGGAGGAGGGATGGCAGGGAAATTGGGGTTAAGTGACTTGCTCAAAGTCACACGGCTAGTTTTTTTGTGTTAAGTATCTGAGGCCAGATTTGAACTTAGGTCCTCCTGACTGCAGGACTGGTTCTCTATTCACTGCACCACCTAGGCACCCCAAATCTATGTGTTTAAATTGACACAAATATATTTGCTCTCCCTCTCACTTCCACCCCATTGAAAAAAGAAAAAAAAATCACTGTAATAAATATGTACAGTTGAAATGGTAATGGGGATTTGAAAACATTCCCTGCCCCTTGTAATGGCAAGCAAACAAGTACTTAGGACCTTGTTAAGAAACAGAACTTGTGAATCCGACAGTGGGAGGAATTTGCTGATGCAACAGGAAGGGGTGGGACAGAGAGGAGCTGATAACCAGGATAAAAAGCTGAGCACCACCTGAGAGAGAGCCAGAACTTCCGGAAGCAAGCAGCATGGAGGCTGAGGAGCTACCATGAGAGAGGGGCATTCTTGCTTGAGGGAGTCTGTTGTTTTTTTTTTAAAGGCCTAACGGAGGGAAGGTTTGGGAAGGCTTGGGAAGGTGGGTGTTTGCTGCATTGGTTATGTGTACTAACTTCATGGTTACTGTAATGAATTTGACTTTCCGGTTTGGGAACTTGGTTTCCTGGTATTTGTATAAATGCTTTTGTTCTGTCCTCCATGCGGAAAGCCTGTTACATTTTGTGATTCACAATTACGAAGCATATTCATAGCCTCCATGGGCACTGTGGATATCATATTGGTGTTACAATAGTCAAGAAAAACAAATTCCTTCAAGGACCATATACAAAAATATATGTCTTATTCTGCACCCTACATGCATCATCTCTCTATAGGGAAGTGAGTAGTATATTTCATCATCAGTTCTGTGGAATCATGAATGGTCAGTTTATTGACTACATTTCTTACAACTTTTGAAGTTTTTTGGTTTTTTACATAACCATACAGTGTTTCACAGTGTTGCTAGAATTATATAAATTATTCTCCTGGTTCTGCTTATTTTATTCTTTGTCCATTTATAAAAGTCTTCAAATTTTTTGTTGTTATACTATAAATTATTTTTGATGTTATCGTATAAATTATTCTGGTGCTGGTCAGCTCATTCCCAGCTGTTATAATAATTCCTTCTATGACCTCTTGCCACTCAGTTCATTCTCCCTTGAATAATCTCCATTGCTCATCACTGTTTGAGTGAGCTGTCTATATTTCCCGAAGTGGTCAGTATAGATTGCAGTGGCATGATATAATGTCTGTGGGCATGGGCACTGCCACAATTGTACCCTAAGATTAAAACAGCTTTCCTCACAGCTTTATCCTAAACCCTCAGGGTTTTATTACATGGGCTTATGGAAGGACAAATCTCTCCAAACCATTCTTAGGCTGTTGGTTTTCTGAAGCCAAATCCAGGTCTTAAGAGTTCTGGATCCAGAGGCATAAGACCTAGATTCAAATGCCATATCTGATGCTTACTGTGTTATGTTGGACAGTAATAACTAGCATATATAGTCCCAAAAGCCTTAGGGAAGTTTTAAGCCAGGAGTGGGGAACCTGAAGCCTTCAGGCCATATGTCTAAGTCTTTGGTTGCATCCTTTTGACCGAGCCCAAATTTTACAAAACGGATCCTTTTATTAAGAGGATATATTCTGTGAAGTTTGGATTCAGTCAGAGGGCCACACTTGAGGACTTAGAGGGCCATATGTGGACTTGAGGCTGCAGGTTCCCCATCCCTGTCTATTAAAGCCTAAAGGTATGCTAAAACTTTTGGGACACTGTATATAATGCTTTAAGGTTTTGTAATGGGAAGGTAAATTTAAGATCTTCCCTGCCCCTAGGCCCTTTGATAGGCTTATGTGCATTTGGAGCCTATGGCAGGAGGTTTGTTTTTCAGAAGATACTTTGTGATTGGGCAGTGGGTCAAGAGAGTTGTGACATACTTTGAGCCAGGAGAAGGCTATATAAATCCTGATGGGAGGCTTTGCTTTGGGGTTCACTTTGAGAAGTGTTGTATGATTTGACCAGAAGAGACTCTAGGCAGCCATTGAGAGCCCCCTGGCTTTGAAAACCCAGATGTTGATGCTTACCTCTCTGGTAACTGACTAGTTATGGACATATGTAATGGTCATACAGTTGGAGGCCTGTCTGCTTGAAATGTTTCTGTTTTCTTGTAACTTCTGTCTGTATACTCTGAAGTTTGGGGTGCTGACTTTTGCCCCTGAACTAGGTAAATGATATGTTTGATTGATTAAAGCAAGAGTGTTAAGCCATTTTGAGTTGCTTTCCTTTAGAAAAGCAGATCTAAGAACCTGTGTTGGCAGCCACCCTGGGGATGCTGGGGTGCTTGCTGCTACGGATTTGCAAAGCATTCTGAATACATTATGCCATTTAAACTTCAACATAACCCTGTGGATTGGGTGCTATTGCAATGACCATTTTACTGATGAGAAAACTGAGTCTGAAAGAGATTAAGTAACTTTGCCCAGTGTCACATAGCTAGTAGGTGTCTAAGGAAGGAGTTGAACTTATTTCCCTGAGGGCAGCATTCTATCTACTCTGCCACCTAATTGCAAGTTACTTAACTGAAGGTTCTTCATCTGTAAAATGAATTGGATTAGATGGCCTCTGATGTCAGCCCCTTTCAGCTCCAGACACAAGTTCCTATGACCCATTTTTGCTTTGTTTGGTTCATTCTGTTATTCTTGCCTATTGAATGATTTTGAAATTCTGATTCTGTCATCCAGCACATTACCTTCCTCCCCTTGACCTTCATCTTTGTTTAATCAGCAAAGTTAATAGGGATCCCATGTTCTATGAAATATACTATCTTCAAATGGAAATTCTCTGGGGGTCAGGCTCTCTATGTGAGTATAGAGTCCTACAAATACACAGAGACCTCATTGTAACACTATTCTTTAGGTCTATACTAGGGCACAATGATATAATTATTTATAGTTTAATTTAAATATTAATTTAATTTTTAAGCTTTATAATGCATCTTCCTCATAATAACTCCATAAGACAGATAAGTGAGGTATTATTGTTTCCATTTTACATATGAGTAAACTAACACTCAGAGAAATCAAATGACATATGCGATCTGAAGTAGAATTCAAACCCAGGTTTTCTGATTTGAGGTCAATAGTATTCCTTCTAGTATACTAGGAAATGAAACAAGGCCATAAAATTATCATTTATCTGAAGCTGAAAGGAAACCCAGAGACCCTCAGTCCAGGGGTGGAGAAGTTCCAGCAAATTTGTTTTGTGAAGTTTGGATTCAGTCAAAAGCCTGCACATGAGGACCTAGAGGGTCACATGTGGTCTGGAGGCTGCAGGTTCCCCACCCCTGACCTAGTCCGACTCTATCATTCTATAGATAGAAAATACTAAAGCCCAGAATAGTTCAGTGATATGCCTGAGGTTACTCAGACAGTATCATGGATGGGACCTGACGACAAATCCTGGACCTGATATCCAGGCCAGGGCTTTGCCTACTCTGCCAAGCTTCCTTCCCTTTTTAGCCCTTATAAGTGTATGGAAGTGCCTGGTCTGGATTGACAAACACAGGACCAGAAATCAGGAGAAATGGGTTCTAGTTTTAACTGGTTTTAATAAATTTGCTATATTACTTTAAGCAAGTGACCTAAATTATCTTGTCCTCATTTTCCTCAACTGTCAAATAGAAATAATAGTTGACTCAGACAACTCCAAGTCAGAATATACTACTCCATTCCCCTTCCTCCATTTTAACCAGTCCTACTGCCCTCACAGGACTATTGCAAGAATTAATAAGGTCATGTACTTGAAAATCCTTCTGAAAAATATAAAATTTAAATAAATGTATAAGAAACTGTTATGATGTGTCGGAATGACCTGGATCAAATCTGGGCTCAGATACTCAGTACCACACCCAGAAATAACTGGCCGTGTAACCTTGAGCAAGTTACTTAACCCCGATTGCTTAAAAAAAAAAATTGTTATGACTCAACCCTCTTGAGTGAAGACCCCCAATCAATTACTAAGTTGAGAAAGAGGTGAACTCCCGAGTCTTTTTCAACAATCCACTGTAGATCACATGATGATAGGAAGAACTCATCGACTTGTTAGTCCAACTCCCTCATTTTACAGATAAGGAAACTGAGGCTTAAGTGATTCACTAGTAATCACACAAGTAGAAACTGAGGTGGGGCTTGAAAACCACCTCTTGCCAAGCCCATCTCTAGTGTTCCCTCCACTATTCCATGCTATCTCTATGACCTAGGAACTAGTTCCATGATTAAACTCAAGGCAACAGATCTTCAACGGGTGAAGCCATGGTGACTTGTTTTCCATATGCAGAAACAAAAACAAAAATAATCAAAAAATTACAAAAGGCTGTTTCCTCCCCAACACCCCCCCACACACACACCCTATCCTCACATCTCATTCCAGAAAATAAACTATGGCTTGAAGGATTTCTTTTAAAAGATCATTTCCGCTCTAATTTTAAAAGGAAATTCCTTTCCAAACCAAGAACCTCAATGCTGAGTTTCAGCCTGCAGGGAGTTTTCCTGTGAATTTATTAGAAGCCACAGAAGTGCTGACAAAGCCATTTCCCCCCTAGCCTCAGCCAGGCAGCACCAGTCCCATCATTAGAGCCAACTCAGGGCAGGTGACAGAGGAGGAGCATGGGTAAAAAAAAAACAGGAGAAAAACCAGGATCATAGCCCTTTCTTAGAATCAGAGACTCATGGAATGTGAACCTTTCAAGGGATATTATAGCTCAGCCTACTCATTTTACAGATGAGGAAACTAAGCCCTATGGAGGGTAAGTGACTGGCCCAAGGTCACATAGTAAATTAGTGGAAAAGCTAGGATTGTTAAGATCAGTATTTTATTTTACCTCTGCTCCTTTTTGCAGTGGTGGAATCAGAAAAAAAAAAACCCACAGGGTCATCCAGAATGAGTGTTGAGAGGATTTTGGAGGTGGGTGAGATCCATAACAAGAACTGTGCATCTTTTAAAAAAACATTTCCTTGGTCCTTATTTGTGTTCCTAAACATTTACGGATGCACTTCACATTTTTGTTCCACAATGTACTCATAAATACAGAAGGAAGCCTCCTTAGGAGGAGTAATCTCTACCATTTCAAATGAAACTACCAAGAAATATTTTAAATGAAACAGAGTAGGAAATTAAATTCACTTTCAATGAGATTAATATTGATGAAGCTATTCCATATACTGCATTTCTTTCCCACAGACTTTTCATTGATAGTATTTCACTTAGGATAGGGATAGGGACTAGATCTGTGATTTTACTGATATGAAGAACTCACAGATCAAGAAACTCCTGCTGCAATAAGAGTCCCTTCTTGGACACTTAGGGTTTTAGAGTTGCCTAGTGCACTGAGAAGCAGAGAGCATCTTGTCCTGGGTCCCAGCCAGCATTACAGAATGTATCAGAGGTTGCATTTGAAGGGAGATCCTCCTGGCCAGTTCTCTACCTACTCCAGCATGATGCCTCTGTCTGCTTCATCTGACCTCATAAAATTCCCCCTAAAATAAGACCTAGACCTCCTCCCTCTGTCTTTCTGTTTCTCTGAGTCTCTCTGTTTCTCTCTCTCCCCCTCTGTCTCTCTCTCTCTCTCTGTCCCCCATCTCTCTTCACCTCTGTCTCCTTCTTTGTCTCTCCCTCTTTCTCTCACTCTCATCTCTCCCTCTCCACCTCTTTCTTTGTGTCTCTCCACCATCCCCTCTGCACTCTCTCTTTCTGACTCACTCTATTCCTCTGTCCCTCTCTGTCTCTCTCTCTGTCTCTGTCTGTCTGTCTCTGTCTGTCGGTCTGTCTGTCTGTCTGTCTCTCTCTCTCTCTTTCTCTCTCTCTCTCTCACACACACACACACACACACACACACACACACTTTATTTATGGGGGAATCTGAGACCTAGAGAGAGGAGATGATTTGCCTAAAACTGAAGAGTTAATCAACAAAGGCCCTAGATTCTTTTCACATGGGAATCCCAGTTTGTGAAACTAGGCTCTCTTAACCTGAAGAAGTGAGGCTTGCATTCAGAATTTCCAATATATCCTAGTCCTATGTGAAGAAATAAAACAAGGCAGAAGTGAGCCCCCAGTGGTCTATGCTCCAACCATTCTGAATTTATCCAAATGAAGAAATATTTCTGAATTGTTCAGGCTCTTCTGGGGATTGAAAAACTATATGCAGCTTTTATACACATCACCACAACAGGAGGTTGTAAATTAAGGAAAGTATCCCTTTATTCTTCGGCTTCAGGCTTCCCTAAACTCCTTCCTGGCACAAAGTAATCAGCATTGTTCAGTCATTTAGTCTCTATAGACTTTCCCATCTCTGGTTTGATGCCTAAGAAAAATCCACTGCCTCTGCACAGAGCTTTTCATTTCTAGCTCCCTTTCATATCCGTTACCCAAGCTGATCTTCACAGCACATTGTAAGAGAGGTCGTCCAGGAATTCTGAATGCTAGTTTTCAGGAAGAGGAAACTGAGGGCCAGATAGAAATCGTGGCTATAAAGTGGACTGCCATGCTTAAGAAAAGGATCTCTGGATTTACCAGGTGTCCCTCACTGGCTTGCTTACTTGCTTGGCTTTTCCATTGAAACCACAAAGCCTTTCCATTTCCATTAGCTGCTTATCTGAGCCTTAACACAAATCCAGCTACTCCATGAGGCCTTTCCTGACTGACCCCTACAGACTGCCACATTCACCTCTTTTCTAAACTGCTCTAAATTGTCTTTATCACTCTGAGAGACAGCTAGAGAATACACAGAATGTCCAGATTTAATGGTACATCTCATCCAATCTCCTCATTTCAGAGGGGAGGACACTGATAAAATGATTTGCCCAAGGTCACATGACAAGTCAGGGAGAAAAACAAGAAGCAGACTTGGTCTGATACTCTTCCCTTTACGACACGATGCTTCTGACTTGTTTCTTTTCTTTCCCTTCCTTTTTCTTCCTTTTTTTTCTTTTTTTTTTTTTTTTGGATTTTTTTATGATATCTTATTATGGGCAGCTCCCTATAAGGAACTTTCTCTACAGAGCAGATTAGCAGTTTCTCTGCAATTTATAGCTGTAAGGGAGCGGTTGAGCTCCAAACAGAAGTCTAACCTAGACTCATAATGCCAGAACATGTCAGCCGGGGACCTGAACCCAGGTCTTCCTGACTCAGACAAGCTCACCATGTGGCCTCCATCTGTCTTTCTCTGAATCATACACTTTTTATTATGTAAATTATTCTTATGTGTCAATCTTGTCTCCCTAGAGAGACTGTAGACTTCCTGAGGGCAAAGTCTCTGCCTTTTCCTTCCTTCATGTCTATCATGATGCCTAACAAAAGGCTGAAGCTTCCCAGGCTTAGATGAGGTGCTATCTCCTCCAAAAAGCCATTCCTGATCCTCACAGCTATACATGCTCTCTCCTTTCTCACCTTTCACATATCACTCTGTTTGTGTTGGGCCTATGCACTTATATCACAAAGTCTATTATAGTTACTCATGTATTTGTAATCCATTCTATTAGATTATAATATCCTTGAGATTAGTCAGTAAGCATTTATTAAATACCTACTATGTACCAAGCACTGTGCTAAAATTTAGGGATATAAAAAAGAAAGAAAAAAGACAATCCCTACCCTCAAGGAGGTTGTAATCTAAATAGGGAACATTGTGATTATCTTGTTGAAAATCTGTTATCTTCATCACCTATCAAGGTGCTTTAGATTGGTAGGTGCTTATTAAGTGAATGAAATATATATAGAGAGAGAGATATAAAATAATTCAGGGTCAATAAATAGTTGACTGATTGATAATGATTCTAATCCCTAAAATCAAAGTATATCCCAGACATAAAACCCCTCCTAACCTGAAATTTCTCATTGTAAACCTCTATTATTGCCCAAACCCAGTCCCTAGACCCAGTTTGATCCAGCATATCCTTGGACAATGAAACCTCCCTGTGCCCTACCCTGCAGTAAAGCTAGGATATGTAGGATATGAAGTATCACACACACACACACATACACACACATACACACACACACACACACACACACACACACACACACACACACACACACACACACACACCCCATAAAAGAACAATGACTTCAGGAGTCATTTATGGGGAGTGGGGGAGGGGTAGTGACAGACTTCACTCAGCATAGATGCGTGCTGACACTGATTTCAGCAACAGCAAAAGCAGCTAAATGTTTTACTGGCATTTGGCAGGAAAATGATTGCTGTACACTCCACTTTGCCCACAGATTTCAATACAGAATAATTTCCTCAGCAAAAGTCATGTAAATGGATTTGTAGAAAAAGGCAGAGATAGAGAGAGATGGGAGTTTGCAGACATTGAATTCAATACCAAATAATCTAATATGCCCAATTTTATTTTTTTGCCTTTGATGTCTGCAAGCAAATCATTTACACTTTATTCTGTCCATAGATCTCAATGCAAAATGACTTTCATGGCCATAAATAAATACATTAACTGGATAAATCGTCCCCAGTCAAAATAAAGCACCAGAGAGAAGTTCACTTTGCTACCCTGTGATTTACAAGCAGCAAATTCAGTTATTCTGTGCTGACCCCAGGCTGTTGTCAGCTCTTATAATTCTGGGAGCCTTCAAGAATGTGAGGGGTGGGTCAGGGGAGGCTGGGAGGAGTGGAAGTGGGAGAAAGAGGAATCAACCCAGGGCTAATAAACAAGGAAACACTGTTCACCACATAAGCTGTACTAAGGTCTGGGTTTCTTGATTCCCCCAAGATGCCTATGGCCATGGTCTGTTCTTTTATTCTACTCTCTAAATTGGCCACCCACTCCAATACATCAAAAGGACAGGCCTCCAAGCCTAAAAATTTTCTGTCACAGAAGCTTTGGATTAAAGGAACAAATACCTCCCATCTTTGATGAGAGTGAAAAAGGATATGTATATAGTCTTTACCTCATTGGTTTGGCACTGCATGTAAAAGGCCTCTTTTGGGAAGTATCTGAATCATTGTGTCTGTGTTTATATGGGCCTTTTGGGGAGTCTGGGAGGGTTTGAGTTTCCCAACTGAAGGCTCATGACTAGATACTCATCTGGTCTAATGAACAAGACTGGTTCCATCTATCTGAAAGGAATCAAGCAATCAACAAGCAAGTATTAAGCACCTATTGTAAACCAGGAAATGTGATTAACCTTGGGAATGTAAACAAAAGTAAGGTAGGCCCTGCTCTCAAAGATCTTATATTCTGCTGAGGGGAGAAGCAATGTCATGTGTTGACAGATAAGTAAAAATGAGAAACATACAAACTAAATCCAAATTGACTTTGAGAGGAATTTACAGCTGGGGAAATCAGGAAATGTTTCATGAAGAAAATAACAATTGAGCTCAACATTGAAGGTATCTAAGGGCTCCAAGAGGTGGAGGTAAGTAGAAAAAACATCCCAGGTACTGAAGCTTCTTAAGCAGAGGATTTATAAGGTCAGACCTGTGCCTTAGGCATATCAATCTGGCAGACACAGGGAGAATAGATTGGAGAGGTGGAAGACTTAAGAGAAGGAGAAGGGAAAGAAGTTATTGCAATAGCGCAGGCAAGAAATGATGAAGGTCTGAACTATAGTGGTTACAGGGTACAGGTAGACAAAAGGGCACAGATGCAAGTGACATTACTGAAGCAGAATGGACAAGATTTGGAAACTGATTATATATAGGGGAATGGAAAGAAATGAGAGTGAAGAGTTGAGTGATTTATAGGTTGTGAAACTGGGTGACCAAGAAAATGATGGTCACCTTGAGAGAACTAAGGAAGATAAAAGGAGGCATAATTTTGGAAAGTTGAATAAGCAATTTGGTTCTGAGCAAATTGAGTTTGTTTATTATCACCCTGGTAAAGGTGTTATGATAGAAGGTGGAGATGTAGGACTAGAATTTAGGAGAGAGATGAAGGTTTTCTATGCATATTTGAGAGTCATCTACACAGATATGCCAGCTGAATCCATAAGAGTTGGTGAGATTGCCAAGAGAAAAATATATGTAGAGAAAAGAGGTCCAAGATACAGCCTTAGCAATAATCTAGTCTTAACCCCTCATTTTACAGATGAGGAAACTGAGGCCCAAAGAAGTAAAGTAATTGGCACAAACTTAAGCAGCTTATTTATGGAAGAGACAAGTATAGAATCCAAGATCTTCTGACTTCCCATCCAGCTCTAGACCTACATAACATAATTTAAGAGACCTTAGTAACACTTCTCTGGGCAAAAACAAAAACTTCCTCTTCACCAGCTGGCCTAAATTCTACCATCAGAGATGATCAAATTAGAAAGTAAAAAAAAAAATCTCTTAAGGAAAAGTATTGTTTCCTGGTAAAAGACAAGTCCTCCTGCGAAAGTTGACTCATTGAGTTGTCGGAGATTTACAAACCAACTTCAAGATCCTAAGAGGATGAGATGAAAGACAATTTTAATTAAAGGGTAAGGGTAGTAAGAAATTCCTGTTTCTAGCTGGAGACAACAGAGGGAAGAGAGATGGCCAAAGAACACTGGGCATTTTGGGTGAGAGACAGTGGAAAGGGGCAGTGGATGAAGCAAGCAGAGGCTGAAGAGGGCCAAAAACACACCTTCTCAGCAGGGCCAGTGTCTGGTTCTCCAACAGAACTGGGGTCTAATATCATTCCTCCAATAACCCTAAAAATCATAATTATCATATTATTGTATACACTATACTGTTCAAGGCTTCCTGGTACTTACAATTTTTAACTATGTGAATGAATGAAACATTTAATATATGTCAAGTACTAGTGTTAAATGCTGGGGGTACAAATAGAAAAGGAAGACACTTGTCCCTTAATTCTAATGTGAGAGCCAATATATATGGAAGATTTTGGCTACAAGTCAAACAAGTCCTATGGTCTTTAGGGGGCAGTGACAAAACAATGGGAATGCTTCTTTCATGTCATTTCCACTGATAAAATCATGTCAGTTTCTGATATTGAAGCATTTGACAGTGCTACTGAATTTAGTGTCAAGAAATGTATTTTTTGAGACTTTAGTAGCTGTGGGTGTGGTACTCATGGGAGAAGTAAGGATGTATAGTAACATATATAGCTCTCTCTGCCAAAAACAGATACTTCAACTGTAGTTGTGGATTCCTCCAGTCCTAGGCATTAGTCTAAAGGTCTCTTGGACATCTCCTGAATTTCAAGAACACAGACCTAAAGGATGCAAATCTTGTAGTTTTGAGTTTCTACCTATATGCTTTCTTCAAGTGAATTCCCTGCTCTAGATAAAGAGATTTGGTCACTGATACAAAGTAATCAGGGGAGAGCACAGTCCTATTATGAAGTATAATTTATATACAAGGGCAGCATGATGGCACAGTGAATAGATTCTCAGGGGTGGGGAACCTGTGGCATCAAGGCCACATGTGGCTCTCTAGGTACTCAAGTGTGGTCCTCGGACTGAATCCAAACTTCACAGAACAAATCCCCTTAATAAAAGGATCTGTTCCGTAAAACATGAACTCAGTCAAAAGGCAGTATCCAAGGACCTAGAAGGCCACATGTGGCTTCAAGGCCACAGGTTCCCCACCTGGGGTTGGAGTGCTGGACCTGGAGTTTGGAAGACTCATCTTCCTCAGTTCAAATCTGGCCTCAGAAACTTAATAGCTGTGTGAAACTGGGCAAATCACTCAATGATTTACCTCAGTTGCTCATCTGTAAAATGAGCTAGAAAAGAAATGGCAAGCAACTCCAGTATATCTGGCAAGAAAACACCAAATGGAGTTATGAAGAGTCAGACACAAATGAAAAACAACTTAATAAAAATAATTTATGCATGTGATATCAAGAGGAGATAGTTCTCAAGATGCATTCTTGTGCTAGAAAAACTGACAGTGCAGGTAAATGGTCTATATAAGGCTAGGCTCTCAAACTATAATCTGCAGCAGAATGAACAGTAATTTGACATTATTTGGTGATAAGAATAAGAGTGAACTAATTTCCCATGGTACCACCAAAGAAATATAAAACTGACTTAATGATGAAAATGGTAAACTCTTTAGAAACAGAGGGAAATTTGGAATAGGTTAGAACCTTTACCTTTGGACAAAGAAACTGGAAGGATTTTTCTTCTTTAATCCTTTCTTGGATACACACCTCACAAGCTTCCTATCTTTGGTAGAAAGAATAGAGAATATAAACCCAGAAGTGAAGGTGCTAGGACATGGGATTCTTTGGGGTTTTTGTGAAGGAACTTGTCTACTATGAACTACTGGGGATGAGTTCTATGGGTAGTAGAGAAAAAGGGGAATGGAAGGCATTTTAGGATCAAAAAGAGCTTAGGAACTCATACAGATTTTATTTACATGGAAAGATAAGCAATGAAAATGAAGACAGAAGGGGTGTAGATACTGCTGTTTTACAAAAAGAGGACACTGGTCCATGGTAGTTGGGATCTCTAAGCATAAAGAAGTAATACAATCATTGCTTCTATTTGTCTGAGACCGGGTTAATGTAAGCCTGTGGAAACAATGATTTAGAGTGGGGGAAGTAAAAGGAAGGGATAGGTGACAGCAAGAAAATATACTTCCAGGGATCCAAGATTTTCAGGAATTCATCATTTTGTGAATCTTTGTGTGTCTGTGTGTGTGTCTGTGTGTGTGTGTGTATTGTGGGAGTCCTTATGGTGGTAGTTTTGGGGATATGCTTTATGTTATGATAAGATCTAGACTCCTGTTGGAGAGCAGTCCAGGGATGAACTTACACTTTGGTGTGAGCAAAAACTCCATTCCTGCTTACATAGATGATAAATAAAAACTCAATTGATTTATTGATTAATCTTCACCACCAGACTTCCCTAGTCCTACCCCACAGGCGATATTCACAAAGTAATTTTTCACTTCCAGATGATATTCCCTCGATATATAGCAAATCTTTACAATACTGCCTTTCAAATATCTGACTTCTTTCTATAGTGACTTCTCAAGCCACCTAGACCCTGATTGTACCACCCAACTGGGCTCTCCAAAACCCATAGGGAACAGAAGTCAGTACCCATAACTAGATTATTTGCACAACGTTTTTCTCCATGCTTATCCCGGGAAGGGCAGGAACAAGAGACTGAATGAATGAGGCAAAAAGGCTGCTTTGCATAGAGGGAAAAAAATTGTGCTGAGACACGGTTTAGATGGTCTTGCAGAGTTTCTGGTATTATTATAATCATTGTTTAGCAAACCTAGGTAACAAGCAGTTAAGGTTACTTAAGTAGTGCAGAGCCAAAGTGGGTTTGGGGAGAAGGGAATAGTAAAGTTCCTGATCCCTATGTTTGCAGAATGATCTTTGGGTCATGGTATAATGGAAAGAATTCTTGACTTAAAGACAGGAGTATTGGGTTCAGATCCCAGCTCCAGCACTTACTAGCTACAAGGCCAGTTATTTAACATCCCTCAGGTTCAATTTTACTTCATCTATAAAATGAAACTGATGACATTTGCACCACTACCTCAAATGATGATTATAAAGGAAGTGTTTTGCAAACTCAAAAAGGCTAAGTAAATGTGAATTGTTAATATTTCATTAAGTTAGATCTTATTATTATTCCTTCTTTAAGGATAAGCAGAATTATCTACTGAAACCAATCAATCAACAAACACTGAGCAAATCTTTATCAAACACCTCCTATTTGCTCAGCCTTGTAGAAGAGAAGAGAAAAAGACATGACTTCTTCCCTGCAGGACCTTAATCCTTTTGTGAAAATAAAAGGCAATTAAAGAACACATGAAACAAATAAAGAACAACATGATTGAAGATGAAGAGCTTTGTGGGGTCCAGAAAAGCAAGAGCTCACCAAGGGCTGGAGTTGTCCAAGATATTGTCAGAAGACAATAATCAGGCATCTTTTTGTCTACATCTTGCTGTCATCTGCTTTTTCACTGAATAACACTGAAGAATAGTCCAGAAGGATGCTATCACCATCTGCCTATTCTACCCCACCAAAAGTACTTGAATCAAGTCAGAGCTCTCTTCAAGCTTCACCTCCTCCAGAGAGCGTTTCAATTGCTACCACCAATAACAGCAACAATAATAATTAGAATTTATATAGTGTTTTAAGGTTTTCAAAGTGTTTTACAAACATTAATTTGTTTTATCTTTACAACCACACTGGGAAGTACATGCTCTTATTAGCCTCACTTTACAGATGAGGAAATTGAGACAGAGAGGTTAATTGACTTGCCCAGGATCATAAAGCTAGGGAATGTCTGAGGCCAAATTTGGACTTAGAGCTTTCAGACTCCAGTCCCAACACACTATACACTGTACTTCTAATTAGCTGCCTCTAACAATTCCAGCCCATTTTGAACACTCCTCTCTCTGAATTCCTACAGTACTTACATGCTATAACAGGCCTGCACAACATATGGCCAGCAAGTCACTTACGGCAAAAGATTTCAGGCAGCCAGTGAAAAATGTAGTGTATGTAAAAGAAAGTAAAGATATAAAAATGAGTGCTTTGTTCATACCCCATGTAACTCGCCTTCAATTAGTCACCATCGTGCCCATCATGTAACTTGGATGGTGGGTTGCCACTGCGTACTCTCTCCTGTTGTCACATGACCCACAGCAACTAACCATCATTAGTCTGTCTCTAGTCTGAGAGGAGCAGTTTCATGAAAAAATAAAGATCATGAATAATACATGTAATTAATTGATATTAATTGAAATTTCCCTTTTTAATAGGGTTTATTTGCAAAATAGTTTAATCATTAATTATACCTTTACTTGGAAAGTGAGCTGCTAAAAACCTATCTACAACCCAAAGAAGTTTAACATTTTCATTTTGGCCTCTTCCTACTGCCAAGTTGTACAGGTCTGCTCTATAACTTTCTTTTGACACATCATATACTACTTCATATTCCTCTATTTTGTGGATGTGGGTGTTGTTTCCCTAACTGGATAGAGACCTTTTCAAGAGTTGGGGTCAAGGGTTTTCTTTTATCCATCACAATATTCAGCCCAGGTGAGGGCCCATAATTGCTCAATAAATTATTTGTTCAGTGATGAGAGCAACCAAAATGTCTTCATAGCTCCTTGATGGAAACAAATCTATTACTTTTCATATTAACTGCTGTGCTCCCACCTCCTTAAACCCAGAATTTATACTTCCCCATTTGCCTATTTAGCAACAAAAAGGAAACATCTGTTAACAGCTGGATGCTATCCCTTGCTGTAGTGCTGACTTGAGTCACTGTTCAGATTTGTTCCTGCCATGCATCCAGGTGCTCATAATATATCCTCTCTTGTGGCCCATTTCCTGCCTTCCTCAGACATTTGGGATAGGACTCCTCTATGTGCCTCTGATGAAACTCCCTAACCTGAAACTACTTCTATGTAAAATTCTCTGGATAGTACCATTCCTACTTTTTATTTTTTTGGAGGGGGGAAGGCAAGGCAATTGGGGTTAAGTGACTTTCTCAAGGTCACACAGCTATTGAGTGTCAAGTGTCTGAGGCCAGATTTGAACCCAGGTCCTCCTGACTCCAGGGCCCGTGTTATATTCACTGTCCCACCTAGCAGCCCCCAACAGCACCATTTCTACAAATCAAATAGTACCAACACCCCAACCTCTGTTGGCAATTTCATATATCTCATATCTGTCTCTTTGCTTTATCTACATATAGCCAGCCCATTCCCACTGATGGATTTCAAAGAACACAAATGTTGAAGTACAAAACAACATATGAGATGACTTGCCAAATCTGTGCTGATTCTATCATGTGTCACTGAGTTCATTTGATGTTATGGTAAATGCCTCTCAACATCTATCATACAAAGTCCAGGAAATTCTGTGTACCAGGAAATATGCACAATCCAAAACTAATCTCAAAATTCACACATGATCTTTGTTCTGTAATGATCTTCTTACTGCCTCCTCTGCCACTGTGTACATCTTCCTACTTGCTGGATAGCTTATGTCAGCACTTTGTAGGTACCTTTTCTGGTTAACAAAGACTGAAAAAGAGATTTGCTGAATCTCCTTGGTATATTTTACCAGACACTTTACATGTGGGGAATACATATGCAACGTGTAGTCTATAATGCTGCAGAAAATGGGCTTCTGGGCTCATATGGATTAGGTTCAATCTTTGATAGCATATTAAAAAAATATTGATGCATGCCCTCATACCAGATTTCCCCAGGGAACATTTCTTATTATCATTCAGGTATCCTCTAGTAAGTAATAACCTAACAAGGCATAGAACATAGAACAAGATTAATATGCAAAACAAATTGATTAATCAACAAGCATTTAATGGAGTCTCTATGTTCCATGTACCATGTTCAGCACAGGGGATACTAAGATAAAATGAAATAATCTTTGCCCTCAGAAAGCGAATATTCTGAAAGGGACACAACATGGGCATAAATAAGTATATAAAAATATAGAGGAAATACAAAGAATATAGAATAGCCTCTTACCCAAGCCCATGAATGATGAAGAAATATTTCTTCCTCTTTGGCTTCCTCACCTTCCCAAGGCTCTTTCAGTCCAGCACTTAGCAATGCCAGGGAATTAAGGTCTCAATGTGGTGAAATAACCTTGGGTTCACCAGTCAGTCAAACTTCAAATCTCCTGAATCTCAGGAGAGAAAGACAGACAGAAACAGAGATGGACAGAGACAGCAACAGAGAGAGAGAGAGAGAGAGAGAGAGAGAGACAGACAGACAGACAGACAGACAGAGACAGAGAGACAGAGAGAGACAGAGCCAGAACCACAGAGCCATAGAGACAGAGACAGACAGATAGAGAGAGACAGAGAGATGGATATGGCATTTACTAAGTACTTATTATATACCAGACATTGTGTAAAGTGTTAGGGATAAAAAAAAAGAACCAAATACTACACAATCTTTGCACTCAAGAAACTTACATTCTAATGGGAAAAGACAATACCTAGAGGGAAAATGTGAAGTTGGGTTGGGGAGGAAGGGTAGGAGGTAGATACAGCCTCCATGGCATCACTGGAGATGTTTAGAGAATGCTGTGGGAGCTTGGAACTGAGCAAAATAAGACCAAAGTCAGACTGTCAGAACCCAGGGAGGTTCCAGAGGCAGAGCCCAATACTTCATTGCTAAGATGCTGATACATTCGTTCATTGATATTTTAGAAAAACCAAAAACACAACCAAGTATTCATAATGTCAGAAACAATCTTATAAAGGCTAATATCCATTCACCCCCAAACATTCTTTTGACCATATCCCCTAAAACCTATTTTTTTTCAATCATTAAGAAGTAAAGTCATTCATAAAGTGGGGATAACAAGAGACAAATAACTATGGGATGATCATTATTCCCTTGAAGAGTCAATTTAATCTATCCTTGGATAAAATTTCTTTCAAGTCCTGAAATTCAGTAGAAAGTCTTTCCTTCTCCTTATAGTAAGCCCAAAGCCTGATTATTTTGAGCTTTCCCAAGCAGTTCTCATTTTTTGGATCACATAGATTAAGTTCTATCTTTAATGGTAACACTCAAAAATTTATATATAAGGTGAGAATGGATACTAGATTGAATACTGTTGAATACCAGAGTTACATTGCTTCATCCATAGGAATCCAAATGTCATTTCACTCACAACCATGTCTATTATACTTAAAAGCAACTAACTCATGATCCCTTCCAGATTTGGCTGTGATGTCAGATGAATAGCCCCATACATTTTAAGTCCCTCTTCCAAAGGACAACAATGTACTATAATCATCTCTAAGGGAGAGCATTTCACAAGTGTTAACTATTTTTGAAATGGACTCAAGAAACTATCTATTCTTGGGCATTCCCCCTTTTCCTAGTATAAGAGCCCCAAACCACCTTAACCACAAGGATAATCATGGCAAAGAGGTAATTATTTTCTTCCCCCACTCCTACTGTGATTCTCAGTAAACTTCTTTTCTTGTATCAGAATTGCATCTCATTTCCAATGAATTAATTTCCAAAGTCTTAGTCAGAGGACCCTAGCTGGGGAGTTCTTTTTTGTTGCTCAGTCTTTTCAGTCATGTTACTGGAGTCTAGATACTGGAGTGGTTTTCCATTTCCTTCTTTAGTTCATTTTACAGATGAGGAAACTGAGGCAAACAGGGTTAATTTACTTGTCCAGGATCACATAGCTAATAAGTATCCGAGGCCAGATTTGGACTCAGGTCTTCCTGACTCCAGGCCTTGAACTCTAACTACCACCCTACCTAGCTGCCTGTAGTAGCAAGTACCCTAGCACACCCAGGATGGTTCTTTGCTCTGCTTTGATAAAAGAAAGACAACTTTTAAAGCAGTCAATGATTTTACTTTAATTACACATAAGTGGAAAATACAAGCAGAGAAATTAACACAGAGATTTTGGGTGTGGAATGTTCCTGCCTCTTCCCATCTTAGAATTGCTTGTAATTGCTGAAATTCATTGATTTAAGCTATTAGCAATCAATTCTCTTGTAATTCTAATACTGTTCATTGCATCACATTTCTGGTAGAGGTACCAGGCAATAGCACAGACTCACTCTTAAAGTGCCTATAATCTCCCAACAGGGTTTTCTGTTCTTCCACCAAAAGAATGGCCCCATGACATTATTTCTATTAACTCGGTGTGTATCTTCCTATTTCAAGTACTTTTTTCTTGGGAACAAGATATTGGTGGACTCTGGTTTCTAATCCATTCTGCTAACCTCTTCATTTTTGTGGGTGAGTTGATCTCATTCACACTCATTATTATAGTTGCTGATTGTGTATTTCCCTCCATTCTATTCTCATATACTTTTCCTCCTCTTTTTTCTCATCTCCTCTATAAGTCTTTTTCTTCTGGTTAATAGCTCTCTTAATCTTCCCTTTTCTTCCCCCATTTTACCTTAACTCCCTTCCCTATTTCCCCACTGGGTAAGATGTATTTCTGTACCCAATTGTGTGTATATGTATTCTTTACTCCTTTAATCGGTTCACATGAGAGTGGGATTCACATTGCTTGCTTCCTGCTACTGAGCCCTCTTCATAGCATAAGTTTTTCTTTGTATATCTTACTTATGTGAGATAATTTTCTCCATTCTTCTTTTCTACTCCATCCATTATTCTTTTGAGATCAAACATAAAGGATCACACCCAGGACTTCTATCTAATTAGGCTCTTTCTATTACTCCTGGTGATTATAAAGTTCTGAGCAGCTACATGTGTCATCTATATAAACAGTTTAACTTTGTTTAGTGTCTTGTGATTTCTTGTTCATGTTTTGCCTTTTTATGTTTCTCTTGACTCCAGTGTTTGTGTCTCAGATTTTCTACTTGGCTCTGGTATTTGGATCAGAAATTCTTAGTTCTCTATTTTAAAGGTCTATTTTTACCCTATAGGATTATATTCAGTTTTCCTGCTTAGGTTATTCTTCATTATAAACCTGGATTATTTGCCTTCTGGAATATTCTGTTCCAAGCCCTCTGCTCTACTATATTAATACCTATTAAATCTTGAGTGATCCTGACTATGGCTCTTTGGTGCTTGAATTCTTTATTTCTGGCTGCTTGCAGCAGTTTGTTGGGTTTTTTCCCCCTTGATTTGGGAGTTCTGGGTTTTGGCTATAATATACCTAGGAGTTTTTATTTAGGGGCTTCTTTCAGGAGGTGAATGATGAATTTTTTCAATTTCTACTTTATCCTCTGGTTCTAATATATCAGGCAGTTTTTTTTTTATAATTCTTGAAATATGAAATATAGACTTTTTTTCACTTATGGCTTTCAGGTAGTCTAATGATTCTGAAATTATCTCTACTCAATTTTTTTCCTTGTCAGTTATTTTTTCCTATGAGATACTTTATATTTTTTTGGTTTTTGTCTTTTGACTTTATTTTATTATTTCTTGATGTCTCATAGTCATTGGCTTCCATTTGACTAATTCTCATTTTCAAAGAGGTATTTTCTTCAGTAAGGTTTTGTCCCTCTTTCCAAGCTAATAATTCCTTTTTTTCCCTTATCTGTCTTCCCTAGCTCTTGCTTCTTTTCCCATTTTTCTTCTACTGCTCTCTTTTGGTTCCTCTTTGCTCTTTTTATCTCCCTCTTTAAATTTTCTAGGAATTCTTGATGAATTTGTGTACCAACTGCATTTTTCTTTTTAGGCTTTGCTTATAGATATTTTTAATTTATTATCTTCTTCTATGTTTGTATCTTGAGCTTCCCTGTTGTCATAATAAATCTTTATTGTCAAGTAATTTTTGTGTTTTCTCATTCTTCCAGTCTACTTCTTGATTTTTAACTTCATGTAAGTGCTGGGCTCTGCACACTTTTGAGGTGATATCTGGCCTGAATTTCTGTCCTCTTATGTATTTTTCTGGCTTTCTCAGCTTCAGAAAGAGGCCTGAAAGTTTTCATAGTTCCCAAATTTGTGTGATTCAGGGGATGGTCTGTTCCCTGTTCTCCTGGTCTGTAAGTTATTGACCCAGGTTTGAGCCTCTCAGCTTGTTTCTGATTGGGAGTTTCAGCAGTCTTCAATTTGACTCAGCTACTGTTGTGCCATTTGGAGACTCTGCAAATTCAGAGTGGCTGAACCACAAGTTCTACCTTGATCAGGGATGCTCCTGAGATCAGAGCCCAACAACTATCATTTGCTTACCAGAACTTGTTTCTTGCTAGATACAAAACAAGGGTCAATATTTTATGACCTCTCTTCTCTCCCCTAAATCTTTGAGTCAGAACTGGCTACCAGGCAACAAAGCCATCAAATGGCACCCATTCCTGAAGTCAGTGCTTGTTCAGGATCCCTTGGATCTCTTTCTGCATAAGTATTTTCTGCTCTAGTGCCTTGTCTCAGCCCTCTTTCAGTCCTTGGGTGTGGAATGTTCCTGCTTCTGCTGCCGCTGTTGTACAGCCCTAGCCAGACTCCCTTTCCAGTATTCCCTTATCTCCCTATGCATCTCCTTAAGCTGCCATGGGCTTGAAAAATTACTCACTGTGATTTTGTTCCCTTGGGTTTTCTGATCAGAATTCAGTCCAGTGCATTTTTCAGACCTTATTAAGGAGGTGCTATAAGTGAGCCAGTCTCTAATGTGTTCTCTTAGTCTTCCATCTTCCTTGTTGAGATTGTTAAAACAGCATTTTTAGCAAAATACCATTACTGGGAGCACCTAGTGCCATAAGAACAAAATTAAAAATGTCCACCAGCTGAATGATGTTCAAATCAGTTGAAGAAACATGTGTTCAGGACACGATGCTAAGTGCTGAGGAGACAAAGAAGAAAATTAAATGACCACTTGCCCTCAAGGAGCTTATGTCCTGCTGGTGGAATACAATAGACATGAAGGTAAGTAAAAGAAAGTTAACCAGGAGGATAAGAGAAGACTTCATGGAGGAGATATCATCTGAACTGATCCTTAAAGAAAAACAAAGATTCTGAGAGGCAGGGATGAAGAAGACTTGAATTCTAGTCATGGAAGACAACTTGTACAAAGAAGCAGAGACAGAAGATGCAATGCCAGGTTTGGAGAAAAGTGAATAATCCAATATGTCTGGAACAGAGGAGACATGACAGAGAGATATATGAACTAAAGTTGAAAAAGTGAGTCGGATTATAAAAGACATTAAATGCTAGGTTGAGAAGTTTATATTTTAACCTGGGGAAATATAGAGAGATTAAAGTTTTTTGAGCAGAGAAATAATATGGTCAGATCATTGCTTTATGAATATCATTTTGGCAACCATGATAGTAGAGATAGGAGTCAGGAAGATAAATTAGGAAACCACTACAATAGTCCAGGTGAGAAGTGAAAAGATTCTGAAGTAAGGTAGGGTTCATATGAGTAAAGAAAAGAGGACAGATATGAGATATGTTGCAGAGATAGAATGGACAAGACAAAGCAACAGATTTGATATGGGGTGGGAATAGTAAGAATGAAGAGTACAGGATAATTCCTGAGTCATAAACCTGAGTAACTGGAAAAGTGCTGAGATCCTCAGACAGAAGATATAGTAGTAGTAGTAGTAGTAATAGTAGTAGTAGTAATAGTAGTAGTAGTAGCAGCAGCAATAATAATACAATAATGCATAGCCCGTCAAGGTTTGCAAAGAGTTTCATACATACACACACACACACACACACACACACACACACACACACACACACATATAATCTTATTTGATCCTTACAACAATATAAGACAGGTTCTATTATTATTGATCTTTTAACAGATTAGGAAACTGAGCCCAAGACAGGTTAAGTGACTTAGAGCTATTAATTGTCTGAGGCAAAATTCAAATCATGACTTCCTGATTCCAAGTCTAGCATTCTATTGAGTATACCACCTCACTCCTTCGCCACCAATAGAAAGTGAGGAATTAAGGGAAAAGGCATAAGAGACTAAAGGAGAAGGAAGAGTCAAGAATGACCGCAAGGTCATAAAACTGAGATATTCTCAACTGAAAAAGAAAAGTGTGGATAAGTGGAGGATTTAGGGTTTAATTATAATGTGTATATGGCTATTGTTTTTAAAAAACATTCATTGCAGATTGAAGCATGCTATTTTCACTTTCTTTGCTTACCTATTTTTTTCTTTTGTTCAGTTTCTTCTTTCAAAACATGACTAATGTGGAAATATGGTTCATATGATTGCACATGCATAACATATCAGATTACTTGCTTCTTAGGGAAAGGCGGAAGAAGGAGGGAGAAAGAAAAATCTTATAAAAATGAATGCTGAAAATTGTCTTTACGTATAATTGGAAAGACTAAAACTCTATGTTAAAAAATCATCAGGGCATCCTTATGTGAAGTATATTTGTACAGCTATTTTTCATTAAGAGTTCACATTTGTATAGTACTTTATGATTTACAAAACTCTTTTCCTGTAACAAAATTATCATCAGCATCATTTGGCCCATACCTATGATTTTATTGTTATAAAGAATTTGTGGAAATGCCCTAAAATGATGTTGAATGGCAACTTAGCTATAAATTGTCGTCACTGAAAGTTGCCTGGAATTCTTAGAAATGAAGTGATTTACTCATGGTGACACAGCTGACATGTCAAAGGAAGGACCTGAAGCCAGGTCTTCTGAATCCCAAAGTTGACTTCCATTGCCCCTCTTTAGTAATAGTCCCCATTTTCCAGATAAGGAAATGAGGCTTAGAAAGATGACATGATTTATATAAGGACAACCAGGATTTGAACCTCAGTCTCCTTATTCCATTCTAATGTTCTTTCCAGCACTGTTTCACATTGTTTAGTCTTGCTTCCTCACATAGGCCATGTAAGGGAGCCAAGTTCTTCAAGGGCAGAAATTGTATATATTTTTCTTTGTAGCACAGAGCCTCCCACAGTTCTGAGCATATAATAAGCACTCAATAAATAGCTGCTGATTGATTGATAAACATAGTCATTTTCTTCTAAGGATGTAGAAATACTTGCATGCCCAGGGGCCCAGATTCTCACCATTAAGAAATTTTTCAAAGTAGGGTGTGAGTGAGGCATGCTAGGAAACACATCCATCCTTTCTAGTGGAGTGGTAATTTACTAAATGGTGCTTCCTTGTCATGAAAGAGTGAATGCACCTGACAAAGTGTCTAATTTATAAGTGGAAACCTTGGCCCGTGACTTCATTTGTCCTCAGAGACTAATCCTCTTACTCCAGTCCTCAACCTCCCCTCCTCTGGAAATGAAAATTAGTTTTCCTGCCTCTATTATGAGACAGAGGACAGATTAGGAAGGCAGATTCTTCCTTAGTCATCTCTCTAACCCAAGATGGGAACATGTTTCACCCAAAATCTGAAAAAGCACAGAACTCATGGCCCCTGTTAATGCCCCATTCCTAGGACATTCAAAAACCAATGAGCCACTTTGCCAATTCAAAGATGAGAGGGACCCATGGGAGTTGAAATAATTTGAGCAGACTGCAGAGCAGTCCTGGGATTTGAATTAGACCACAAATGATAGGTAAAATTTGGATAGATATGTAGGAAGGTACTCTAATGGTGAAGCAACATGAACCAAAATGCAGAGTTTGGAATAAACAAGGCACATCCCTGGATGATGAAGACACTGTCCTGAGCATAGCAGAAGGCCTGTGTTAGAGAATAATGGAAGATAAGATTGGGAAAGTAGGAGGCTGCTGTCTATTCTACTCCCCTAACTTTTCCAATTCCCTAATGAATATATCTCTTTTAATTCCCCAACTTCTCAGAACAATCCTGTAAGAAGCAGACAATTTCATCAGTTAAATGTCAGAAGGGATTGGAACAACTTAGACGTTTGAGGGGAGGGGTGGCTTGCAAGTAATATTTGAGGCTACATTGTCAGCACTCTGTTGCCTCTAATAAAGCAAGAATCACACTTTCTTTTTCAAGAGACCTTCCACCCAGACCAGGGAAAGAATGTATACCTTCTTCCCTTTACCAACGATGACCGGGCAATTAGTAAAAATGGTTCCTAATAATGCTTTAAGCAAGAAAGGTACTAAGATAAATCATAAGCACTTAGCAGTTTACATGAAATATATTTTAGATATCTGCACTTAGTCTGAAATGGGCAAACTGTCCGTGAAATTAAAGATCTCTCGCACCAAGCAGGAGCCAGTGAAATGAATGAACAGCAGTAGCAGCAGCTGAAGGAGGAAGCCAGAGGCAAGCTACTCCATGCTCTCACAGAATTACCTCCATCAGAAGTCAAATTTTCCTTATAGTTGCTCACACTGCATTAGTCTGTCTCCCTGGGGACCTGATTGCTTTTATGTCATTAACAGAAGAGTCTAATGGCCCTTTCATTCCTGTGATGATCTATCTAACAAGTCGATCCATTCCATCACCTTAGGGTGCTCTTAGACCAGCAATTCTGTCATATTTCCTTTTAGCCTCCAGGCATTTGATTTGTATTGACTCTCAGGACCTTCCTGTTGGGGGTGAGGGGACATTGCAACCCATGCCAAAGCCTGAAATGTCTTTTAAGGTCATCTTAGCCTGGGGAAAGACATTGACACTGGGACCAGAGATGCTAAGCCTTGTTCATTAAAGGGAGATTGCATTATTTAAATGACAAGTTTAAGTGCAGGGCATTTTTCAAGCCCCATCTCCAGGCTATGCCTTTAGTTTATTAGCTATAGCTTTAGCACACATCATATTTAAAGCTCATTCTTACCTCATGCACACAAAGGATAGGAATGATGCTGTTTCAGAGGACTAAATTCTGCAGCTTGGTCATTATGAAAGTATAGGATGTAGCCTCACTACTAACATTCTATTCATTCAATCCAATTAAGGTCACTTTGCTGAGAATTGCTAGTGCACATCTGGGCATATCAATTAATGTACAAATCACATCATTATGACCAGGGGAGCTAGGCAGTTATCTCAAGCCCCCTGCTCCTATCCCTTCTTACTAACCCCTCAGCATTATGACCTTCCCCTCCCTGTAAAGGAGTGTACCTACAAACAAAAAATTTGGGAGGGAGATTAAAGCAAGTTCCAGAAACCTTCCTTATTCTCTCCCTACCTACCCCAGCCTCCTGTCCCACCTCTCAATTGACAGAAGGGCAAAATAATTAATTGTCTCAGTTTAACAGGATTAACAAATCTCTTAAACTATAATGGAACACTGGAAAGAATCCTAGAATGGGCAGTAGAAGATTTGGAGCCTTACACTGACTCTGCTGCTGACTCACTGTGTGACCTTATATGATCACCCCCAGCTGTAAAAGGGGAGATAATCATCTCTGTCCCATCCTCCTTGCTTCATAGAGTTACTCTGGGGCCCAAATGAGATAAAAGCCTGTGCAAATGCAAATAATAATTATTAAGAACTTTTTTCCATAATTCATTGCCAAGGGGAATTCAAAGAAAAGTAATTATAACCACAGGCCAAATCATAGGATCATAATGTCAGAATTAGAAGTGACCTTAGGGATAATCTAGTTCATGTTACAGATGAGGGAAATGAGGACCTCAGGGGAAAAGTGACTTGCCCAAGGTCACATAATGAATAAGCAGCAGGAATTCAGTTTTCAACTCAAGTAATCTCCCTTTAGATCCAAGATCTTTCCAGTCCACCTACTCTCTGGGCCAGAATCAACCATGGACACAAGGGCTTTCCACTATTACCTGAAATTCTTCCCCCATTCCTGACTGGTTGAGTGACTATTGATTGCTACAGTCCACTCTCCCCTAGAAAAGCTACTCTCTTAAATAGCTGGATGCCCAAACCTTCCTCAGCTTTCTTCACTGGCCTGTGATTCTTGCAGCATGGATAATTCCTTCACAGACACAAGCTGCATCTTCTCCCTGCTTTAGTGGAAGGGCTTTGTGAGCTGCTTCGACTGAAAAAAGCATCACCTTGTTGCCAATTTCATGATAAGCCTCCTGATATAGGATTGAGGTTCCTTGGTCAAAAGACATAGTGCAATGCCATAGAGCAGGGCGATGAGGATTGTTGTCCATGGTGCTAAATTTAGAAAGTCAAATTTTTGTTCTCCTTGTTGTTTAGTCATTTTTCAGTGGTATCTGACTCCTCATGACCCAAGTTGGGGTTCACTTGGCAGAGATAGCAGAGTTGTTGGCCATTTCCTTCTCCAATTTATTTTACAGATGAGAAAACTGAGGCAAATGGCTTTAAGTGTCTTGCCTAGGTCCACACAGCTGCGAAGTATTTGAGGCCAAATTAGAACTCAAGATGAGTTTTCCTGACTCCAGACCCAGCACTCTATCCACAACTACCACAAGAGTCAAATATTCATAAATAGCATCAGAGGAACAGAGTTTAGCATCAAGTTAACAAAAGTACTTTGTTAAAATGAGAAGCTATCAAACAGTGGGTTACATTAAGTTTCACTTCCATCTCTTCAGCAGCAACTTCATATGTATGATTTAGGGTCTCTCTCTTCTCCTCTCCCGACCCTGAGTGATGGGGTTCCATGCTACCCTTCTCCTCCTCATTCAAATAAAGGCCTGCCTTTTGTTACATGACTTCTGGCATTGGTCCTAAGGACAAACATTCCCAGTTACAGCTCAGATCAGTGGATCATTGCTTCAAACTTATCAAGGTTGGTGGAGCCAAAACAAGACTTCGTGTTGCTCTGGCATAGCCTGGGAGAAGCCAGCTTTCCTGTCATGCCGCAGTGATACAGAGGAAGGAGACTTTGATGTCTATGTCTCCCACTAAATGATAATACCTTACATTTTATTACACTGTGCTTTTCTAGACTACTTCATATCCCAAAACTCAGGAGAAGAATTATTTCCAGTGCCTAGAAGAAGACTCTGAGCAGAGATCTTTAATAATTTTTCTTGTTTCTCAAAGAAATAAGTAAATGAGTATCATGAACAAATAAGCGAATGAGTTTCACCAAATCCCAATGAAAAGAATAGCTATACGAATATATCATTTTACCTATGTAACTGGAAGACAGGAAGTTAAAAGATTTACATAAGTTCACACAGGTGATTAGCAGCATCACAGGCAATGCATATCCAATCGGTTTAACTTATGACTGATTGGAAAAACAACGGATCCAGAGTCAGAGGTCCTGGGTTAGAATGCCAGCTTTGGCATTTCTATGTACTACCTATGAGACCCTGGGCAAATCACTTCACCTATCTAGGACTCAGTGCCCTTATCTATAAAATAAGGAGGGGGGGAGGGTTGAATTAAATGGCTTATAAAATTCCCTCTTGCTCTAAAGATCCTGTGATATGAAGTTCTTCCATTCCCATCAGGTACCATGAAATTGCCTTCTTAACTGAACAGAAGGAAATAATCAGATCAGACACAAACCCCATTAACTCTGAGTAAGAAGAGTTGTTTCTCATCAATAGTGAATATTAGGGATTGGGGCAGGAAAGGAGGAACATGAAATAAATGTCACTTGGTGACATCATCACATCACCATAATATCCCTCGATTCTTTCTTCTGTCAGTGAAATCAATGCAACCTTCTTTGGAGCAGCTTCCCTACTTCCTAAGCATATAGGAAAGATCATCCATACCTTGGGGGTCTAGCTATAGCTGTTTGACCTGTTTGGAGACAGGCCAAAACCACACACCAAACCTTCCTTGATCCCTTCAGTCATAAAATAGAACTTGAAAATAGTGTGAAAACATCCTATGTCACATACCCCATGGCTCATAATCACTGAGTCTTGGCTTACTAAATCACCAGGGACCAAAGAACAATAGGGACTACCATGAGGAAAGGCTCCCTACCAAATTGGGTGACTTTATTTTGATTGTTGCCTGATGTTGACTATAGCCCAAACTACCGAACAGAAGTTTTCAATTAGATGTGAAGCAGAAACAATGAAGCAGTTTTACAAGTACTAAGAAAGTTTAAGTAAGAGTTGTTAAACTTATTGGATGCCTGGTGAAAAAGAGGCATAGATGTCATCCTACAGTTACAAAAAAAAACTACATTCAAAATCAAAATGCCTGACTTCCAATCCTCAGTCTGCCCTTTAGAGTACACATGAGTACATTGAGCCTCAGGTTCCTTCATCAGACTTGACATACCTCCCTCACTAATCCTCAACCTTAAAGAGTTGTATAATTTTCCATCTATCATTATAATCCCCATACATCCTCTAAATGGAAGAGGAATTCCAGTGCACCTATCTGCAATTGATGTGCTATAGAATTTCAAAGTAATTCATCAGTGAGATCCATTACCACTCAAAAGTGCCTGACAATCCACACAGGGAAAACCAAATGGATAAAGAATGCCAGTCTCACCTACTACTTTGCTGAAAAAAACAAGAGGCCATCCATTGTGAGCTCCCTCTTCTTCTCTGTTTTCCTCAAAATCCCTCTATATTAGGAGGCTATTGTATTCTCTTTTCTTTTACTCCATTCTCTGAAGAAGAGGTGGGCCTTTTCCTTGCCAAGACCTACATCTCTACTTGTGTCCTTAATCCCATCCCTCCCGTCTCCTCTAGGAGTTTCCTTTTCTATTATCCCAACGCTCTTGCTTTCAATCTTTCCTCATCTACTGACTTCTTTCGTGTTGCCTAAAAAGATGCTGCCCACCTCCTGTCCTTAAAAATCCTTCATATGATCTTTGAACCCCCACAAGCAATCACCTTGTATGCCTCCTCCCTTTCAAAGTGGAATTCTGGGAAAATCTATTTATATTCAATGTCTTTACTTTCTTCCTACCCACTCACTGCTTCTCAGTTCCTTACAATTTGGTTTCCAACCCAACCACTTGACTGAAACTGTTATCTCAAATATTACCAATTATTTCTTAATTGCTAAGTATTTTCTCCTTCTTACTCTTGTGGAAGCTTTAAGCACTGTTGGCCATTCCCCTCTTCCACATACCCTCTCCTCCCTCAGATTTTGCAACACTACTCTTTTGTTAATCCCTTCTACCTCTCTTTATTTAATTTTAGACTCTCTCTATCCATTGACTTCCTTCTTGCTTCAAGTATTTCCAGATTCCCCTCCTTCATTCTTTTTAAAATTTTTTCTCTAATTTTTTTTTTATGAAAGCATATTGTAAACTTAAACATTGGAACTTAAATACAAAGAAAAGGGAAAAATCATGTCATGTGCATAGCAGAACATAAGAGAAGATTCAAAATACATAATGATAAATTTTCACTTCAAAATTATCTGGTAAATAATACACATGTTGAGAACTGTCCATCTTTTCTTTGCTTCCTTGCAAGTTTTCTTTTGTTCTCTGCTGTGCACTTTTTTACTTTGTTCTCCCGCCCCCCCCCCCCCCCCCCCCCCCCCCCCCCACACACTCATACTCACTCGAACACACGTACTCTCCATGATCACCCCACAACAAAAAACAATAACATATAATATCCAATTACAAAACAAACAACAACCAAACACTCTTGCTTTATTCATTT
>NW_027187273.1:1662649-1669708 GCF_028583685.1 Petaurus breviceps papuanus | reverse complement strand
CTTTTGTTCTCTGCTGTGCACTTTTTTACTTTGTTCTCCCGCCCCCGCCCCCCCCCCCCCCCGCAAGAAGGCTATAATTAAGTTTGGATGTTTCTCCACAGATATATACACACACACAAACATATATACATACATAGACATATACTTTCTTAAACTAATTTTACTCTTGAATTTATGTTTGTGTATATCTATTTCCTATCCCTCCTGCCTCCTCTACCTTACTTCTACCTGCTACCTTGCCCTCCTATTACTTACCTACCCCCTTCAAGCATCCCTCCCCTAGCCTCCCATTCCCATAAATCTAAATACCCTTCTTTACCCCCCCCTTTACCTATTCCTTCACCCTCTCCTCTAAAGATCCCTCCCTTGTCCTCTCCCCCTCCCTATGCCCCTACCATTTTATTTCTTCTAAATTTAGAAAACTTTTATACTCTGCTAAATATATATGTATTGTTCCCTCTTAAACCCATTCTCAATGAAAATAGGTTACCAGAACTACCAGCCCTCCTCCCCATCTGATTTCTCTGTATTGATTGTTCCTCTCACACCTTATTTGTAAAAATAATAATAATACCCTTTTTAGCTGTTCCTAAATAGTTTTACTTTTTAAATTAAATTCTTATCATACTCAGGTTTACCCCAATCTTTCTTATGAGCTACCCAATTATTAATAAGAATCTTAAAAATACATTTTATATTTTTATATATAAAAAGTAAATGGTCTGTCCGTACTGAATTCTTTATAATCTGTCTCTTATATGTACCTCATATTTCTCTTGACTCTTGTATGTCAAATCTTCTATTAAGTTCAGGGTTTTGTTTTGTTTTTAACAAAGTCTTTAAACTCTGAAAGTTGATCAAGTATCCACTTTTTTTTTCATTCACGATTATGCTGAACTTTTCTGGGTATGATATTTTTGGCTGGAGCACCATTCTTTTGCTCTTCTATGTATAGTATTCCAAGACCTGCAATCCTTTAATGTCTCCACTGCTAGATCTTATGTGATTCTAATTGTGGAACCATCACATTTAAATTGCTTTATTCTCATTGCTTTCAATTTGTTTTAGAATTTGTTTTAATTTAATTGTTTTAGAATTTGACTATGATATTCCTATGAATCCTATGAAAAGAGATCTCATAGGATCTCTTTTAAGTGGTGATTGATGGATATTTTTTCTATTTCTATTTTCTCCCTCATCTCCACCCCCCACTGTTCTAATGGTTGAGGACAATTTTCTTTATTTCTTGTATAGCAAGATTCTTTTTTTGATCATAACTTTCAGTTAGTCCAATTATTTTTATGTTTTCTCTTCTTGATCTACTCTCCAAATCTGTTGTTTTTCTTATAAGATGTTTCATTCTCTTCCATTTTTTCATTTTTCATATTTTGTGTAATTCTTGATCTCTTACAATTTTGCTGGCTTTACATTACTCAATTCCCATTTTCACGGTGTCAATTTCTTCCTTAAGATTCTGGTTCTCCTTTTCTAATTGGTTGACTTTCCTTTCATAAACTTCTTGTTTTTATTGGATTCTTCTTCTTCTTTTTAGTTTTTCCTCCATCTTGTCATTTGATTTTTAAGTCTTTTAAAAAATCTTCTATGAATTCTTTTGGGGCAGGTGGCCATTTGATGTTTCTATGTTTCTCTTTTGGGGTTTCTTCAATATCCTTCTCTGAAGATGAACCTCAGTCTTCTCTATTCCCATAACAGCTTTCTGTGATTGGGTTCTTTCTCCTTTGCCTGTGCATTTTTTTTTGTGGTAATGGCTTAATTTTTTGTAATTGCTTCTGGCCCTGGGGTAAGGGAGATGATCCCTCTTGCCCTAGATCTTCGGTTCACACCTCCAGCCAGGAAATCTCCAACCTCCTCTTAGTGCCCACAGTTAGGGGCTTTCTGCCCCCACTGCTTCTGCACTCACTCAGGCATGTGCTGGTTCCTTCTCATCTGTTCTTTGCAGCACAGTTGGGTTTGGCATTCCTTGTAAGCAGAGGTTCCCTCAATTTTCATTATCTTCCCAGGCTCAGAAGCCCAACACTCACTATCGCTGGGCTAAAAGTTCTTGTGGTTGGGGTGGAGGCAGCCTCTTAAACCACCTAACCCCAGGGCTTGCTGCTTATGTTAAAGCATACCATAGTCTGGCAGTGTTTACTCTTTACTGGGACCAAACCTCCCTGGGATTTTTCTTCTGATCTTCTCAAATTATCCCCAAAAGAGTCCTGTTATGCCCCTATTCTTATTTATTTTTACACACATACACCCCACTTTATTCACCCTAAGGTGCTATTTTATCTCTTTTGGAAGGGGAAAATCTTGAGAGTTTGGAATTTTCTGACCTACTCTGCCATCTTCCCAGAATGCTCTCCTCCTCCATTCTTAAAAAAAAAAATTTTCACTAGATAGTATTATCTCCTCAAGCTATCATCCTATACATCTCTTCTTTTATAGACAACCTCCCAGAAAAAAAATTTATCTTCACTCATTGCTTCCATTTTCTCACATTCTACTTCCCAATTCCTTACATTCTAGATTCTGTATCTACCTCTCAACCAATATTGTTCTCTCCCAATAGCTTGATTTTATTGATAAATTTACTAGCATTTTCTCATTCTTTATCCTTATTGACCTCTGTAGTATTTGACACTTGACTACTCCCTGTCTGGACTCTCTCTTTCTCTTCCCTGGACTTTTGTGACACTGTTTGTCTCAATTCTCATCCTACTTGTACAATCAATCTTTCCTAGTCTCTTATGCAATATCATTATCAATGTCTTTCCAACATTTGAGAATGTGCACCAAAACTTTATCCTGGATCCTCTCTTTCTTCTTTACTCTCTACACTCTCACTTTTGGCAACCTCATCAGCTTTTATAGATTCAACTATCCTTTCTTTGTAGTTAACTTTTATATTTACATATTCAGTCCTAATTTCTCTCATGAGCACCAGTCCTATATCACCAACTATCTACTGAACATTCCTGCCTAGTTGTCCCATAGGTATTTCATATTCAACACTTATCTCATTGTCTCTGTTCCTAAAACTATCATTCTTAACTTTCTTATTTCTCTTGAATGAACTACCATTTTCCCAATCACACAGTTTTACAACCTAGGAGTCAACCTTAATTCTTCATTCTCACCTGTTCTCAATAGTCAATCAATTGCTTAACCCTGTCAATCTCCACTCTTCAGCATCTTTTGCCTCTGTCCCCTTCTCTATTCTTCAACACCCATATCAACCCTACTTTAGACTCTTATCAACTCTTATTAGGGCAAATGGCCTCCATTAGGTCTCCTTGCTTCCAGTCTTTCCCCTTTTCTATATATTCACTACATGTACTACAACTTCCCAAGTGACATTCTTCAAGCACAGATCTGTCACTTACCTCCTCAAGAATCTTCAAATGTTCCCTATTGCCTTTAGGGTAAAACAGAAACTCCTTTTTTTGGCATTTGTAGTTCTTCACAATCTGGCTCCAGTCTAGTTTTCTGGACAGCTCCTACTCACTCACACTAAATTCCAGCCAAACTAGGCCACCCTACCCCTACCACCCCACATGAAATATTCCATCTTTCTTCTCTGTGCTTTTACATGGCTGGAAAGCTCTACCTATCTACCTACACCTCCTATATCTCTTGCCTTCCTTCAGGGTTCAAGTTTAAGTAACATTTACTTTTAGAGACCTTTTTGATTCCCTCAGTTATTCCCTTCCCAGAAAAATGTGTGTTCATTGTTTGTATAAAATATATGATTATATTTATATTTAATATACTTCCCTATGAACATATATTGTCTGAAAGAGCATGAAAAATTCTCTAAGGAGAGGATTGCTTCACCTTAAAAGCCCCAAGGAGCATCACTGAGCAGAGATCAGAATGGGGCCAGAAAGAGTATGTTTCAGTGCTCAGGGACAGTTCAAACCCAGGGGATCCGAAGTCCCTAAGATTACTTCCCGAAACACCAGACACCAGCTGTCTAATTCCCACAATTTAAAAGAAATGGGGAAACAAATGCTGTGAAACAGAAAGAGATGAGAATCAGGAGGTTTGCATTCTCCTCCCATTTTTGCTACTGGAAACCTCAACAATTTGATTCTCTGAACCCTGGTTTTTCCTGATATAAAAATGTAATAAAATACCTCCAATGGTCATAGTAAGAACAAAACAAGATAATAGATGTGTAAGTACTTTGAAACTATAAAATGCTATAAAAATGTAAGGAGACTTTAGTGTGTTTAGAAAAATTTCCACTTATCCTTTTCAAATTGCCTTTTAGGGGGGCAGATGAAATAGAGAAGTGAAACCATTCACTTGAAGACCATGTGAAGAATGTGACAAGTTTCACACTGTGGACAAATGATCCTGGATAAATGCCTTTTTCATTTCTATTTGTTTTGCCAGTCTTTGTGACCAGATTATGCAGCATAAACTGTAGCATAGTAATAAAAAAAAATCCAGGATATTTGTGAATATTTACAATCACTCTGCTGTATAATTGAATCCTCACCAGAATTCTCTTGATGATACGATGCAATTACATTTTACATACATGGTTTGTAGCGATGTTGGTATGCATAGATCTGGGGTGTAATCTCTTCTGCATTAGTGTACAATTAATTTATTGGCTCCCTTGGAAGGGGAGCATGCAATTGCTCTCTGTAATTGTGCTAATCAAAAATCACATCTTCTAAAATGTTATTCTTTCCTATTTGTCATGATCATACTATCTGTAGTTTGTCAGTTCCAAATATAATCTAATATTGGCACCTTGCATATCTTTACTGAAATGTAATTCAAGCTTTGTTCTGATTGCTGCCAAGTGCACCATAAGTGTAAATGAATTTCCCATCTTTGTGGCTCTGTCTTGCATAAATATGTAGCAAGGGGTAGCCCTTTAAGGGATTCACAGTAATTTGCAAACAAAATTTGCACAGGGTTTGGATTAAATTCTGAGCCCCTTTGACATTGTGATTTTAAACTTGTATTATTTCAATTTAAACCCAGTTTAGCCAGAAGAATGCATGGCTAGTCATTATTTGCTAACATCAAGAAAGAAAATGTGGAGATTTTTAAAAAGGCATTACTTTAAAAAAATTGCCAAACTCAGCATTCTTCACCATTTTCACTCCCATAAAACACGTCTCGATGGATAATTGAAATCTATATGGAAGGGTATGAATCAAAATTTGTCTTATGCAGAGGAAGAATTAATAGCCATCTTCATGGTATGGGTTGTGGTGGCACTAGGAAGGTCCCTTGCCCCCCAATATTATCCATATGCCTAAAAACTCACGATTAACATATTCATTTGAGTTAAGCATCATCCTTTCCAGATTCCTTTTTTCATTATCCAAATCCTTCTAGGAGGGATAGCAATAATTACTTAATGCCTAAATGGTATGAATTCAGCAAGGAGCTTCTTTTTTGGTGAGAAAAGACACTGAAGATGAGAGTACTTGGTACATGAGGGAATAATGAGGACTGACAAATGCCACTTCAAGGAGGAAGAAGGGATTTGGTCAATGGAGTCAGTCCGTAAACATTTTTAAGCACCTGCTATGTATCAGGTATTGTGCTAAGCCCTGGGTATACACGGAAAGGACAAAGACATTCTAGGGCAGGAGACAACATGCAAACAACTATGTAAAAACAAGCTACATAGAGGATGAATAGAAAATAATCAAAAGAGGAAAGACACTCAAATTAAGGGGGAATTAGGAAAGGCTTCCTATAGAAGGTGACATTTTAGGTAGGTCTTAAAGGAAGCCAGGAAAGCTAGGGGACAGAGATGAGGAAGCAGAGCATGAAGGAAAGCCATTGAGAATGCTTAGAGTCAGGAGATGGAGGGTCTCATAGCAGAAAAAGAAAAGAGACCAGCCATCACTGGATCTTGGAATAAGTCAGGAGCAGAAATGGTGTAAGTTGCAACAATATCGGAAAAGTAAGGGGAGATAGATTATGAAGGACTTTGAGTGCCAAACAGACTTTATAATTTATACTAAAGAAAAAAGTGATCCACTGAGGTTTATTGAGTAGAGGAGGAGTGACATGCTCGGTATTTCACTTTAGGAAGCTCACTTTGGCAAATAAGTTGAGGTTAACAGCCATAATAACAGACTGCATACCCACTTCAAGGTCATCCAGCTCAAGATATCCAGTAAGGACTTTGGAATGCAAGATTGATGTCAGTAGAGAGACTGGGACTAGCTGAGTAGATTGGAGATTCATAAACATAGAGATAATAATCGAATCCATGAAAGACAATGAGATTTTTAGGTGAAAGGATAGAGAGGGAGAGTATAAGAAGGGTCAGGACAGGTCCCTGTGAGACACCCATTAGCAGGCATGACCTGGATGAAGATTCAGGAATGAATATTGAGGAGGGGTGATCAGATACAGAGGATAAGATCCAGAAGAGTGTCATGAAAACCCAGAGAGAAAAGAGGCTCAAGGAGAAATGGCTGACTGATAGTGTTAAAGGCTATAGAGAGGTCAAGAAAGATGAGGCCTGAGAAAATGCCACTCAAATTGGCAAATAAATGCTAGTAACTTTGGAGATTTGGCAAATAATTTGATAGTAACATTGGAGAGAGCAGTTTTGGCTAACGGATGAGGTTAAGGAGTCAGACTGTAGAGAGTACAGGAAAAGGAAAAGACTCTTTATGTTTTAAGATATTTATAGCAGCTCTCTTTGCAGGGACAAAGAAATGGACATTGCAAGTATGTTCATCAATTGGGGAATGGTCGAGTAAGTTATGATATATGATTGTGATGGTATAAGAAATGGAAAAAGCATGGAAAGACTTGAATGAAATAATGAAGAATGAAATGAGCAGAACCAAGAAAACATCAAATATAGTAACAGCGGTATGTTTTAAGAACAACTTTGAGTAAATAAGTTATTTTGACTATTATAAATGCCCAAATTAACCATAAAGGACATATAAAGAAGGATACTATCTGCATCCAGAGAGAGAATTGAAAAATAGAAGCATGTCCAGAATCATTTTACATATATATATATATATATATATATATATATATATATATATATATATA
>NW_027187273.1:1660609-1662639 GCF_028583685.1 Petaurus breviceps papuanus | reverse complement strand
ATATATATATATATATATATATATATATATATATATATATATATATAATACTTATTTGCGTCTAATGGTAGCCATCTCTTGGGGCAGGTGGAGAGAAGAAAAAAAAGCAGGGAAAGGAAATTTTCATGATCAGTTTGTTATCTATTTGAAAGGAATAGCAAGTTGTACAGAGTAAATTTGTAGTTTCATATGCAATAAACTTTTTTATGTGCTATATTGTGGTTTTATATGCTATGTTTGTTTTATTCCATAAATTGAAAATAAAATGAATTTTAAAAGGAGAGTATAAGAAGGAAAAAAGTTGCAGCTCCAAATATAGATGAACTTCCCAAGGAGTTGAGTCACAGAAGTGAGGAGAGATATTGACTTACAGCTAGTAGGGACAAAGGGATCAAGTAAGAGTTTTTTGAGGATTAGGGAAATGTGGCTATGTTTATAGTCAACAGGGAAGCAGTCAGTAGACATGGAGAGATTGAAGATAAGTGAAAAAACAGAGATGATATACGAAGCAATTTGCTGGAGAGGATGGGATAGAATGGGATCACATCTACAGAGGATTAACCTTTGAAAAAATAAAGATCACCTCCTTATATGAGACAGGGGTGAAGGAGTAGATGGTAGCAGAGGGCATCTGGGAAAGAGAAGCTGCAGTGGAGGGGAGAAAGGAAGCACTTGGAAATACCCTCATTTCTTTTAGTGAAATATGAGGCAAGGTACTTGGCTGAGAGGGTGCATGAGGGAGGTCATGTGAGGTTTGAGGAAGGATGCAGAGGTTTGGAAAAGCTGCTGTGGTGAGTGGGACAGTGAGTCAATTAGGGAGGTGCAAAAGGATTGCCTTGCTGCAATCTTGAGATCACATGACATAAATTCATAGTGGATGTAGTCAGCAGTTTCATGATTTTCTCCAGTTTCATTTGGCATGCATTGAGTAGGAGCAAAGGCAGCATATGGTGGGAGTAATCCAGGGCTGAGACTTGGCAGAGAAAGATTAATGATAGGATATGGGATTGGGAATTAAAGACAAGAAGACTGGAGAAAGAAGGCATAGTTTAAAGTATGACATAGGATCCAAGATCCACTCTAAATGGAAAAAGTCAAGGGATAAAAATAGTTACAGGTCCCACAAACATTTGCCTTAGAAAATTCCTAGGACCTAAGTCAATACAGGGAGATGCCAACAGTACCAAAACAATTTGAAAGTGAAAAAAATTTTGCAGCATTAGAGAGTCATAGCTTTTTAGACATGGAAAAGATCCTGCAGAATATTTGATCCAAAATTCCCATTTATAAATGAGGAAACTAAAGCCCTTTGCTTCCATGACACTGCTCTCTTAGTTCTCCCTTGCTTATCAGACCACTCTTCAGTCTTATCTACCAATGTATCATTTACTCCTTTGATTCTTCAACGAAATTTATAGAGTCACAATGAACAAAATCAGGTGCAATTAATAGCAATAATGTAAAGATAATCAACTTCGACAGACTTCAGACCACTGATCAACACAATGACTAACTACGGTTCCAAATGACTCCAAATCCACCTCCAGATAGAGAGTACATAGACTCAGTGTGCAAATGGAAGCGTATTTTCTTTCCTTTCTTTATTCTTCAATTTCTTGTCATGGCTAGTGAGGGAATTTATTTTGCATGATTATGTATATTAGGGGAGGGAGAAATAAAATAGTTGGGGAGACTAAAATAAATAAATGAGGATATTCCCAGGGAAGCTAGGTGGCACAGTGAATAGAGCACAGGCACTGGAGTCAGGAGGACCTGAGTTCAAATGTGGTCTCAGACACTTAACACACACAAAATAGCCATGTGACTTTAAGCAAGTCACTTAACCCCAATTGCCCTACCTTCCCCCTTCCAAAAAAAAAGGCAAAAATAAATAAATAGACAGACAGACAGACAGATAGATAGACAGACAGACAGACGGACGGACAGAGATAGATAGACAGACAGACAGACGGATAGACAGAAAGATAGATAGATAGATAGATAGATAGATAGATAGATAGATAGATAGA
>NW_027187273.1:1610515-1660599 GCF_028583685.1 Petaurus breviceps papuanus | reverse complement strand
AGATAGATAGATAGATAGATAGATAGATAGATAGATAGATAGATAGATAGATAGATAGATGTGGGTATTCCCTCCAATGGGGGCAGAAAGCACGTTGTTCATATATGCCTGTCCCATGTCCATGTCCTCCAATAAATCTACCACAGGGGTTTCATTCAGTATGCTGAAGACCTTATTTCAGATTTCTCAACATTGGGTGGGTTACAGAGGGAACTTTTTACTGTCCTGTTGTCCTGATAGCAATTGTACTGTTCTTATCAAGAGACTGAGATACAGAAAGATGAATTAATTTGCCAAAGGTACACTTACTTAAGTTAAACAGCCTAAAAAAGCAAGAACCCAGTTTTATTGACTTCTAGCCTAGTGTTTTTCCCACTACATGAAAATTCCTGTCTTTGATCGTTACCTTTTCTTCCCTTAAAGGTAGGTTCTCTTAGACAGGAAAACTCATTTTAGACCTTCCTAAAATGGGGCTGTTTCTTCCACCCTCACCAGCTCCCCTGGATCTCTTCTTAAAGTAGCTGTTTGGGTGGTGTGGGTTTAAGGCTCTCATATAGCTAGTGCTAATGCCAAAAATAACTGTGCCATTTTTAAATGAACTAGTTAAGAAGTCAACACCACAAGTGCCAGAAATCCCTTATCTTTACACTACAGACATTTTTACAGGAAAACTTGAAATGTTTTTTTCATCCATCAAAAATGCTAGGGAGCTCAGCTCACATATGGGTTGATACTATGCTTAGTATTTGTCTAGGACTTTCCAAGGGATTTGTGGTGTTTGCAAATTCCTTCCATTCATTCCTTCTTTGTTTCCTGTTCCTGTTTCACCCGTGGCCAAGTGACCCACCATTGTTTGTGGATGATCTTCTCTTCAGAATACTGGAGGGAGTTCAGCCGCACTGTCCTCCTTCTGTGATTTGAAAAGGCATATCAAGGGGATATGACTTTTCCAAAGTCACAAGCAGTAATTGGACAAGGCGATGTAGAAGCCACACCTTCCAATTTCCTTGCCTCGCTCTTCTTGGTTACTGAATGACTGTTTCTTTAATGTGTCCATGAATCAACTGATTTTTATTTAGCAACAACTATGCTGTTCTCAGTACTGTGGAACCTCACAAAAAAGTATATATGGTATAGGCCTTGCTCTCAGAGGTTACAGCCTTAGAAAAAGATATGCATAGACTTGTACAAAAAAAATGGATAGATTTGCACAAAATAATGGAGAGCGAAATGAGCAGAACCAAGAGAACATTCTAAATAACAATAGCAATATTGTTTTAAGAATAACTTTGAACAGTTAAGTCATTTTGACTATTATAAATACCCAAATTAATTATAAAGGGCCTATGAAGGAAGATGCCATCTGTATCCAGGGAAAGAACTGATGAATAGAAATAAGTATGTAATGATTTTACATATATATACAAAAATACACATATTTGTGTCTAATGGTAGCTATCTCTAGGGCAGGGATGGGGGAAGGAAAAAAACAAAAAAAGTTACACAATAACTTTATTATATATTCAAAAGGAATAGAAAGTAATACATAATAGATTGGTAGTTTCATGTACAATCATCTTTTTTTCTATTCTATTATATTATGGAAATGCTTATTTTATTTCTTAAGTTCAGAATAAAATCAATACATTTTTTAAAAGAGGTTACAGTCTAACCAAACACTCTTCATGTGGCATTGGTCAGCGTTGCAGAATGATTCACAAACAGGACATTATATATGTGTATGAATATATATATGTAATGTGTGCGGGGTGGGGGGGTGAGAGAGAGACACTAGTCTAGTAGAGGTATGAGGTGTGAAGGACAAATTGAAGAGTAGAGGTAAGAAGAAACCCTTAAGAAGCTATTATAATAGCACGGGTAGATGGCAATAAGAAACTGTGCTAAGCTCAATAATTTATTAAGTATCTACTACGCGCCAGGAACTAAATTCTGGCAATAAAAAGAAAGGCAAAAATGTAGTCTCTGCCCAAAAGCAACTCACAATCTAGTGGGGGAGACAGATGTAAACAACAATAAATACAAGCTATATGAAGTGTAAATGGAAGGCAATCTCATAAAGAAGGCATTAGAAGGAGTGGGGGGGGCGGGGGTCTGGTGTGGGGGGGATGGGGGGGTCTGGTGCAGGGGGTGGGGGAGACAGGCAATGCAGACCAGTAACAGGTAGAAGGTGGCAATAGTGGATTACAGGGAGTCTCTGAGACTTTTTGAAGGACAAAATGGGTCACACAAGTTGTGACTGACTTTAATAGTACAACTGGTCCTTCTGAAGCTTTTGTTGCAATGGGAGAGAACTTGGGTATACCTTTCTTCCCATCGTCACTTGGTCTAGGAAATGAAGATGCAGGGAAGGGGGAGGTAGGGAGAGAAACCTTTTTGTGGGCAGCATTCCATGTAATCAGGGAAAGACATGCAACAAGGCAATGATGTGCCAGATCATGTCTCTTTATCTTTACTTCCTGTCGTAAAAGCCGCCGCCAAGCTGATGAAGTGAAGAGGTTAATGGCAACTCTCTGCCTGGTATGACATGCGTCATTTCAGAGAGCCCACTAGGTCCCCAGCTCCTCTCCTCCTGAACACACTTATAGGCAAGGGGGTGGGGCAAAGTGAAAACCAGCAAATTATTCCAGAAGCTTTTCCTCCCCTGGGACAGTTTTCACCTCATTATCGTTCCCATTTATCATTGATTGAGTGTCCACAGTGTGTTAGAGCTGCTGAGCTGAGGGAGTGAGGTCACATCTGACTAGTTGTCAGAGCATCTCAGGGAATCTTACTGCTGACCCCAGGCTCTGGGGAGGCCATGGAATCCATCTCCCTCCCACAAGAAAGTCTTGCCCTGAGTCTTTCTAAAAAGATGGAAAGCTATCCTGGAATTCAATCAGGCCTGGGATTACTTAGCTCCTGTAATTTGTTTCAGCTTCTTAGTACTTGTATATCCTGTAAGTATTCAAAGACTCAAATCAGTAAATAGCAAAACTGTGAAGAAGCCAGCCAGCCTCCAATGCCTTGCCTTTTCCATACCCTTCCACTCCACAAAACCTTCTTTACCAAGATTACCCTTAATTACAAAGTCCTGACCAGATCATATAACCTCCATTTACCCATCCGTACAATGAGAATTCAATTCACTTCAATTTAGCAAGCATTCATGAAATGCCTACTATGTGCTGACTGTTTTGGGTACTGGGGTCCAAAAAGACAAAAGCGATCATAGCTCCCTCCAGGAGCTTTCAGTCTGCTGGGAGGAAGGAGGGGACAAAATGTGCATAGACAATTACAAAGGAAATGGAATTAAATCATAGTATCATACAGAAGCTGGAAAGGGACTCTGAGCCATCTGGCCCAGGCTCCTCATTTTGGAGAAAAGGAAACTACAACCCAGAAAAGGTAAATGATTTCCCCAGGTTTACTCAGAGAGGAAGAATCAGAGAGACATGAGTGGGATTCAGGCTCTCTGTCTCAAGATTCAGTGTTCTTTCCATCATTTCATATCCATAAAGTATGTTAGAGGAATGAAGTAGGGATTGTATTTGCAAGAATCAGGGAAGGCCTCCTGGGGGAGGTGACATTTGACCCTGGCCTCAAACAAATAATTCAAATAATACCTACCTTATAGAATTCTCATGAAGGAGTTTTCTAAACCTTAAATAATTACATATATCTATATATATGCATGTGAGTTATTAATATTATTCTCAAAACCTACTCTTCAGAAAGCTTAAGTAAACTAATTACCACTAAGGTATCAATGGCTGAAAGCAACTTAAGTTCCCTTGGGAAATTTTCTGTTACTAGGGAACAAGTCTATTGCTAAAAGGATAAAGCTGTGATGGTAGACTTCCAATAAATATTAACCGAGGGTTAGGAAAAGATTAGGAAGGTTGCAAGGAATTGGGAGGGACCCTCAGATGGCACCACAATGTCTGCCATTTACTCAGCTTACCACTTGGCCATATGACTAAGCAGTGCCAAAAACTGGTGCCGAATGAAGTGTCCAATGAAGGCAAAGGGAGGTAGCACTTGCCTTCTGCCCCTTTCCATTTGTTGCTGTGGCTGTCACTGCCCCCTTGGTTCTTTTCCAAAACTGCTCAATTCAATTTCTAGTTCTCATGCCTGGCCCAGAATGCTGACAGTGGCTGAGAACTGGAGCTCCCCATCAAAGGATTTGCCCCAGTTGGATGTCTCAAATATTTTTTCCCTGGAGTTGGCAATGAATGAATGAATAGCTAGAGAATGTGAGAAATGCCATATGAGGTCAGCTCTCCACTCCAAAGTTCCTCCACTCTAGCAATTTGCTTTTGAAAAGGCCATCAAGGAACAACGTAGCTTGTAGGAGATCATGATTATCCCACACATTTTCTTCCTACTCAATATCACAGATTAGGCACGTGGCCCAAGAACCTCCATTTCCCTTTAAAAACCCATTAGGCAAATGAGATAATATATACAAAGCACTTAGTGAGCCTAAAAATACTGTGTGTCATCTATTATGATGATGTTCTGTTTCCCTGAAGCTTTTTAAACCTATGTTGTACTGTGCTACGCTACCACGTAGCATAAACGAGACTCAGACATTTGCTGGATCTTGTTCTTTGTCACACCTCAGGGGCAAAAAGAACAAAAGAGTATCAAAGAACCCAGGTCTGGTTCTATCCCCAGAGTTAGACAACTGCTTTCCACAGTCACTGACCAGTGTTCCATCTCCTCAGGAACGTTATTGAAAGAGGTTGGGCAGGTCCAATGGGACACCATAGTGTGTCACCTTGGGTGTCTGGGGTGGATGGGTAGAATATAGCACAAAGGAACAAGGTATAGAAAGAGAGGTAGAAGGGCAGAGAAAACCAAAGGTACCTACTTCACATTTCCTGCTAGCCAGCCTCACTATTGCTACTTGGTTCCATTAGAAATATGACCCAGGACTTCCCCTGCCTTTGAGAAAGTACATCAGTCAAAGCTTTTATATTTTTATAGGATGGACATTGGGCTAGAGCCAGATCCATCCAAATGGGCCTTCAAGTCATTTGTAAGGGCCACGATTGCTGGCTTTTAATGCTGGACACGAGTGGGCCACAGTTCAGAGGTGCAGAATGGATCTGTGTCAGTGATGGATCTTCCAAATGGCAATGAGTTTCATTGGAAATCAATCCTCCATACCTGTGATGCATCTACTGCAGGATGTGGTCATCCATCAGGCCTCAGTGAAAGTAGGCCAGTGCACTAGGACCTATAAACAGCCATGGGTATTTAGGGTGATGGATGCTTTCAATAATAATCATTTAATTGAATGATAAATTGAAGTTTTACTCTTAAAGAATTTACCATGAGAAGGCAAAAGAGTGTCCTTATCATTTGAAGGGTCAATCCAGTGTTCCTCACTTTGAACAGCAAGTATATTTCTGAAAAGTTTCATCCAAATCAAAGCTTAATAGAATAATTTTCTACTTGCTACATTTGGTCTAGAGCCAGGGGTGGGGAACCTGTGGCCTTGAGGCCACTCATGGCCTTCTAGGTCCTTGGGTGCAGCCTTTTAATTGAGTCCACGTTTTATAAAGCAAATCTTTTTTTATTAAGAGGATTTGTTCTATGAAGTTTGGATTCAGTTGAAGGGCTGCACTTGAGGACCTAGAGGGCCACATATGGCCTCAAGGCCACAGGTTCCCCACACCTGGAGACTTTTGATTTCAACAGCATTGGGAACCTCACATGAGGAAATCCTTCTTCCAGTGTAGATCAACGTTAATTAACGATTCAGCCAGTCAACTAGAATCTATTAAGTACTTACTATGTGCCAAGCACTGTGCTAAGTGCCAAGGATTCAAAGAAAGACAAAAAGATGATCTCTGCCCTCAAAGACCTCACATCCTAATAGAAGAGACAAACATGCTGATAACTGTGTGCAGATAGAGAGATAGATTTATACATAGATAGTGTAAATGGGAATAATCCCAGAGGTTAAACATTAGCATTAGGGCAGTGTAGCGGCAAGCACCCCAAGCGTCCCCAGGGTTTGCCGCCACCACAGGTTCTTGGATCTGCCCCGTTAAAGGAAAGCAACTCAAAATGGGCCAACAAGCCCACTTCAATCAGTCACACATACATCGTTCACCCCGCCCAGGGGAAAAAGGTCAGCACCCCAAACTTCAAAATACACAGACAGAATTATCAAGACATTAACAGATCAAGTAGACAGCCTTCCAAACTGTCCAACCATTACATCCATACCCAGTCAACATCTGGGTTTCAACATCTGGGTTTCCACATCTGGGTTTTTCAAAGCCAGGGGACTCTCAACAACGGCTTCCCAGAATTCAGATCAAATCACAGAACACTTCTCAAAGTGAGTCCCAAAACAAAGCTATCCAAAACATCAGGGCTTATATAGCCTTCTCCTGGCTCAGAAAATGTAACAACCTTATTGACTCACTGGCCAATCAAGAAGTATTTACTGAAAAACAAGCCTCCCACCCAAGGCTTCAGGTGCACTTTAGCCTAGGGGCAGGGAAGATCTTCCAAATTTGCATTTCCATTACAGGCAGCTAGGTGGCTCAGTGAATAGGGCACCAGTCCCCAGAGTCAGGAGCACCTGAGTTCAAATCCAGCCTCAGACACTTAACACTTACTAGCCGAGTGACCTTGGGAAAGTCACTTAACCCCAATTGCCCTGCCTTCCCCCCTCCAAAAAGAAAAAAAAAATTAGCATTGATATGGACAGGGAAAGGTGTCCTATAGAAGGTGACATTTGAGCTGAGTCTTGAAGGAAGCATCAGAAGTCAAGAGAGGGAGGTGAGGAAACAGAAAGGAACTACTACATCCACGTACTACAATAAGCACTTTTTCAAATATCATTTCATTTGATCCTTACAACAACCCTGCCCAGGCAGGTACTCTTATCACCCCCATTTTACAGTTGAAGAAACTGAGGCAGATCATGGTTAATTGACTTGCCCAAGATCACACAATGAGTCTGAGGCCACATTTGAACTCAGTCCTTTCTGATTTCAGGCCCAGCACTCTATCCAATGAGCTACCAGCTGCCCCCAAATCATTCCAAGCACAAAGGACAGCCAGTGACAATGGCATAGAGTCAAGAGACGGAGTAACATGTGTAAGGACCAGCAAGAAGGTCAATGTCACTGGATCACAGAATACATGGAGGGGAATAATGCAACAGTAGGCTGAAAAGGTAGGAAGAAGCCAGATTAGATTGCAAAAGGCTTTAAAAAAGCAAACATGAAATGTACACTTTATTCTGGAGGTAACAGGGAACCAGTGGAATTTAATAAGTGCAATAGAGGAAGAATGTGACATAGTCATAATCCTGCATTTTCAGATTTAATCATTTGCCCAGGGTCACATAGTCAGTATTTATCAGAGACAGGATCGGTAGTTGCATCTCTCTCTATCTCCACAACCATCTCTCTTTCAACTATGCAGCATTGCCTTCATTCTAATGAAGTCTCAGAAATAGCAAGGAAGCACATAAAAATATTAAGGCAAGAGGCTGAATACCCTCTTTTCCCAGCACTGGCTGGTTGGGCTGTCAACCAAATGGACCAGAATTGCTTTTGATCAGTCACTATCAAATTCCCACACTGCTGATGCTTACTATCTCCCTTGCCACTGGCTGAGGAACTAGGCAGCCAGGTTGGAGAGAGATAAGAAGATGTGTGATAGACCCTGATAGCTGCCTTCTTGTATTTAAAGGGCTGTCACAGGAAGGAGGATTAGACTTGTTCTTCTTGGCCCCAGAGGACCTCGTGCTGGGAGCAGTGGGTTGAAATGGCAAAGAGGCAGTTTGCAACTAGAAAGAAGGAAAATTTTCTCTTCCTTCATTTCTCTTCTGGATCTCTAGAATTCTTTATTATTCTAGAGCAGCTTTCTTAACCTGTAACTTCATTCTGTCTCCATGTGACCCCTTCTTCTGGTTAGTTCTCCGCAGAAGCTCCATTTTAAAGAAAGTGCTCTGGCCAACCTTGCTTGTCTCTTCATTTCTCTACCACAGTGGTTCTCAAAGTGTGGCTTGAAGACCTTGACTCCCTCTCAGGGAATCCAGATGTCAAAATTATTTTCATAGCAATACTAAGTTGCTGTAACTTCTATTACAGTAAATGTCAATAGATACAATCCACATTAACAAAAGCCTTTCGTGGGGAAGGTCTTCAGGAGTCCTGAAACCAAGAAGTTTAAAAAGAACTCACTGCTCCACGGGTTCATTTCCTGACTCTCTAGACATCCTTCATCAACATGTTCCCTCCCCATCCCCTTTCAATTTTCGCCATTAGAATGTAAGCTCCTTGGGGCAGCTAGGTGGTGCAATGAATAGAGCACTGGCCCTGGAGTCAGGAGGACCTGAGTTCAGATCCAGCCTCAGACACTTAACAAACTTACTAGCCATGTGACCTTGGGCAAGTCACTTAACCCCGGTTGCCCTGCCCCCTCCAAAAACCAAAAAAAAAAAAAAAAGAATATAAGCTCCTTGGGGGCAGAGACTCTCTTCTTTGTCCTTGTATCTATTCCAACATTTATCAGTGTCTGACACATATTATGCACTTAATAAATGTTTTTTTTTCTTGACTCAACTTTTGTTTACTAGACTTGACTAGACTAACAATTACTTCTCCAAAAACAGGATGGACTGCCTAGGGACATAAGAGGTTTCCTGTCCCTGAAGGTCTTCAAGCAAAATCTGGGTGAAGACTTCTCAACATGCCATAGAGGGTAAACTTGTTCAGGCCCCTCAGATGCCTTACAACTCAGAGATTCTGAGTGAGGAAGGGAGAGTTATGGCTCTTCGGGATTCCCTAAAGGGGGAAGTTAAAAGCCCCCACATGATCATAGTGAAGGTTCTATGAAGGTAAAGTCTTTCACCCATTTTCCCCCCCTCTCTCTCCACTCATATCCTAGGTCATCCCCAGGTTGTAATCCAAGTTCAGTTCCTCACTACCTCATACCTCAACTTTGCGTAGGCCTCCAGTCTCTTTCTTATCTAATCCATTCTTCACACAGTTCTCAAAATGATCTTCCTAAGTAACAGGTATGACTATGTTACTCCCATGCAAATAAAATAAGATCTTCAATGGCTTCCTATTGCTTAGAGAATAAAAATAATATCTAAGGGAGCAGATAGATATTATTTCTACCAGGTACTCCCACTCTCTGAGGAAAGCAGAGTGAACAAACCACCTGCCCAATTTCCTGCTTCCTGCTTAAGAATTAAAGTCTCAGGTTGGCCAGGTGGCACAGTGAGTAAGAGCATTGGCCCCAGAGTCGGGATGACCTGGGGATCAAATCCAGGCTCAGATACTTAGCACCACACCCAGAAATAACTGGCCTTGTAACCTTGAGCAAGTTACTTAACCCCAATTGCTTAAAAAAAAAAAAAGAATTAAAGTCTCCATTGGAGTTAGTTCATAGATCAAGTTTCTTTGGAAAAGAGTGGGAGAAGGGGGTGAAAAGACTGGAGATGTCTATTCTGCCCCTTCTCAAGACACACAAGGACACCTCCACATTACATGTGGGGGATAGCCACTTACACCACATATTATTTTATTGATTTTCTAGGCAATGAAAAGATGAAAAATATAGTCATAATTCAAATTAAATTTTAAAGGGTATTGTGAATACATTTTCCCCTGAGGGTTTGTCAGAACACAATGCCTATTTCCCATGCCTATGTTTCCTATGTTTGAATTTCCTGTGTCCTTCACTTACTTCAAAAGTATGTCTTTTTCCTTGTACTGAATGAGGGGGAAGAAGGGAGAAGAGAAGACTTTGAGATGAATTGTGAGTCATCCCTACTTGTCTTAAAAATAACATGTGGCATTTGTATAGTGCTTTAAAAAAAAAAAACTTTGATCTGAAAGCTCAAGTTCAAAATTTCATTGAATTCTTACAACAATCCTGTGAAGCAGGTTAGGTAGGAATTACAATCCTGGAATGTCAACTGAGAGGGAGCAAGTAGATAGGGAGAGATGGAAGAGAAAAGAGGGAAACAGAGTGATAAATGTGGAAGGATAAATTAGAAGAGACCTTAGAGATCATTTATTCCAATTTCATCCCCACATTGCAGACATAAAGCAGTTAAGTGATTTGGCTAAGGTGACAAAGCAAGTTAGTGGTAGGGTTCTAGACTATCATCTTCTCCAGGCATTGGCCCTCTTACCATATTGTCGACTGTGCCCTGCCAAGCAAGCCTTAGCTTTGTATCCCTCCTACTATCTATCACCTTCCCTCCTAAAACATGCTTCTGAACAAAGGGGGATCAAATACACAACCATTCTGATTGGGTCCACTAAGATTTTTTGTTACACACCCTTAATTGAGTATTCACTGCTGCTAGGCAATCCTATCATACTTCCCATATCAACTCACTATCCCACTCTCCACAGTAGCTTCTCCAAACCTTTTCATCTATCCTCAAACCTGCTATGGCTTTCTCTCACTCCATCTTCTCAGTTGAAAATTTTGCTTTATATTTTACGGGAAAAAAAATGAGGCCATTTACCATAAGCATCCTCTTCTCCCCTCTTTCTCATTCTCATATCACTCATATGCTTTCTACCACTATCTCCTTTACTTCATCTCACATGAAGACGTGACCTTGTTCCATATCCAGACTAACCCTTTTACCTTCACAAGTTATCCCACTCCATTCCATCTCCTCCAACAGATTACCACCCCCCACCGCTCCCCATTATCCCTCCCTCTCACTTACTTGCATTGTCTCTTTTGGTTCCTTCTCTACTGCTTACAAACATGCCCATGTTTTCCCCCATCCTCAAAAAACCCTCACTTGGTCTTTCTATCCATGCTATCATTATGTATCTCTCCTGCCATTTTTAGCTAAACTTAAAAAGACTGTCTACAATTTCTCTCCTCTCATTCTCCTCTTAACCCCTTGTAATCTGGCTTCCAACTTCATCATTCCACAAAAACTGCTCTCTCCAAAGTTAGCAGTGATCTCTTGATTGCCAGATCCGATGAATTTTCTCCAACTTCACTCTCCTTAACATCTCTGCAGTCTTTGGCATTGTCAATCCCCTTCCCCTCTTCCATACTTTCTTCTTTCTAGGTTTTTGGGGCACCACTCTCTCCTAGTTCTTCTCCTACCTATCTGACCACAGCTTCCTCATCTCCTTTGCTTGATCAAAATTCAGACCATGCTCTCAAACTATAGATATTCCTTAAGGTTCTTCTCTTCTCTCTCTATCCTACTTTATTTTGCAGTTCTATTGGCTGCCATGGATTTAATTACAATCTCTATGCTGATGATGCTCAAATCTACCTTTCTTGACCCAATGTCTCTGCAGACATACAATCTCACATCTTTAACAACCTTTCAAATATTTCAAACTGGATGTCCAATAGACAAACTAAACATATCCAAAACAGAACTCATTATATTTCCCCTTAAACCCTCCCCCTCTCCTAACTTTCCTATTGCTGTAGAGGGCAACACCATCTTCCCCTTCCTCAGCCTCACAACCTACATATTATCCTTGACTCTTCACCATCTCTTACCCCTCAAGTCTAATCTGTTGATTTCACCTTTGTAACATCCCTTGAGTATACCCCATTCTCTCCTGACACTGCTACAACTCTAGTACAGACCCACATTACCTCATACCTGAGCTATTTCAACAGCATGCTGGTGAATCTGCCTGCCTCAGGCCTTTCTCCATTCCAATCCATCCTCCATTCTACCACCAAATTGACTTTTCTAAAGTGCAGGTCTAACCATGTTACTCCCCTATTCAATAAACTTCTCTGGTTCTCTATCGCCTCTAGCATGAAATATAAAACCCTGTTTGACATCCAAAACCCTTCATAACCCCTCCCACCTTTCTGTTCTTTTTTACCTGCCTCTCAGCCGTGTACTCTTTGATTCAGTGACACTGGCCTCCTTGCTGTTCCACAAATAAGACATTTCATTTTCTCTTGCTATCACCTATGTCTGGACTGCTCTCCCTCCTTTCTACCTACTGACTTTCTTGAAATCCCCATTAAAATCCAGTCTTCTATAGGAATCCTTTCTCAGTCCCTCTTGATCCTACTGCTTTCCCTCTTTTAATTACTTCCTGTTTATTCTCTATATAGCTTGTTTGTATTTATTTGTTTGCCTATCGTCTCCCCCATTAGATATAAGTTCCTTCAGGCAGGGACAGTCTTTTGTTCTTTTTGTATCCCCACGACTTAGCACAGTATCTAACTGGCATTTAATAAATGTTTAGTGACTTTCTGGGTCAGGAACCTAGGTGTTTCTTGACTACAAGTCCTGCTCTCTTTTCACTGTCATCATATTGGGTAGAACTCACAGTAACTTCCTGAAATGCCCTCTTCCCCAGGCCATTCTCACTATTTTTTTTCCTATCCCATCTCTCCCCTAACCCCAAACCTAAGATGGCAAACATACTGAATACTCTTCCCCCAATCTGCCTTCTCTTATATCCCCTCCAAACCCCCCCCTTACTTTCTCGAAGGGCAAGATGGATTTTTATACCCCATTCCCAGTTGCATGTAAAAAAAAATATTTCTTTAACAATTGTTTTTAAAACTTTCAGTTCTAGATTCTCTCCCTTCTTCCCTCCTCACCCACCCCCACTGACAAGACAAGCAATTCAATATAGGTTATACATGTGTGGCAATGCAAAATGTTTCCACAGTAGTCATATTGTGAAAGACTAACTATATTTTCCTCCATCCTATCCCACCCCCCGCATTTATTCTATTTTCTCTTTTGACTCTGTCCCTTTTTAAAAGTGTTTGCTCCTAAATACCCTCTCCCCCAACGAGCAGAGATCTTAACAGGAGAAAAATTCATTGCCAAATTGTTCAACATCATCCCAGAGGGGCATCACGTAGAGCTCTAAGAGAAGACTCCAGTCATCAGCAAACAGGTGCCACCTTGGCTAAAACAGCATGCCTTGGTTCTGAGCCAAACAACCCCCAGAATAGATGGATTGACTTTGACAAATGTAAACCACTCAACATAGCCTGGCAGGATGAGTTTACATGAGTCAATAGCAATTCTGCCTAGATGACTAAAAACACCAGCAGAAGCAACACTGGGAAAGGTGTTTCTAGCTAACACATCTGCTATGAAGAAAATCCTGAGACTCTACAAAATGAGGGTCACAGGGATTTTTCTCAGTCCTCATCTTCTTTGACCCCAAGACAGGATGCTGCACTATCTTGATTCTTACCAACAGAAAAACTATACAGAAGAATAACAACTCTAAGCAGAAACTACAAGGCAAGGGGATAAAAGAGGCTTAAAAGTCAATATCTATCAGAAGAACTCTACCATTTACAGGATGGAAGTTGACTATCAAATTCAAAAAGGAAACAGTCAAATTTGAAGTCTGGTTGTCAAATTCTGTCCCAGGAAGCCAGGAAGTCAGGAACCTTGAAGAGAAAGAAGAGATATTGGTGCTGTTGGAGCTGAGATAGGAAGTGTAAGAAGTGATGCAAACTAGTTTTTAGGTGATGAGGAAGTAGCTAGTAGGGAAGAATAAATGGAAGACACAGGAAAAGAGTAAGGATAATTGATGGAACAATGTTCCTAGGAAGATAGTGGGTTCCACATCAAAAAAGTATTAGAGATGGGGCGGATAGATGACATAGTGAATAGAGCACCAGTCCTGGACCTCAGACACTTAACACTTGCTAGCTGTGTGACTTCAGGAAAGTCACTTAACGCCAATTGTCCTACCATCCCCCCTCCAAAAAAAAAGGCAAAATAATTTTTAATTTTTTTTAAAAGAAAGCCTTCTCAATGGATGAGGGAGTAGGAGGGAGAGAATTCAAAACTCAAAAATTTTTAAGTAAAAAAAATTAATTTTGGGGGTGGCTAGGTGGCACAGTGAATAGAGCACCAGCCCTGGAGTCAGGAGGACCTGAGTTCAAATCTGGCCCAAGACACTTAACACAAAAACTAGCCCATGTGACCTTAGGAAAGTCACAACCCCAATTGCCCTCCAAAAAGCAAAATAATAACAACTTTTTAAAACAGCTATAAGACCTAATGAAAGCAGGCAATGGGTTTAAAATAAAAAGCAAAAGGGGAGAGAGAGGAGATAGGAAGGAAGGAAGGAAGGAAGGAAGGAAGGAAGGAAGGAAGGAAGGAAGGAAGGAAGGAAGGAAGGAAGGAAGGAAGGTAGAAATGGAGGGATGGAGAGAAGAAAGGGAGGGATGGAGGGACAGAGGGAGGGATGGAGGAAGACTATAAAATGGGTATAGGAACAGATATTTTTAGATTTCCAGTAGATTCCAGGATATCAATTTCAACTTGAGGTCAAACTGAGTGGGCCTGCGTTTCAATAATTCACTTAGTCTCCAAAATTCTTCTCCAGGGATCCAAGTTTCTGGAAAAGAAAGCTTAATGTAGGCCTAGGGGCAGATATAAGATTGACTAACATGAAAGATTAGTGGATAGAATACTGGAGCTGGAGTCAAAAAGATAAGTTTGAATCCCACCATTGTCACTTACTAGTATGACCCTTGCCAAATCACCTAACCAAACTGTGCCTCAGTTTCCTCATCTGTCAAACAAAAGGGTTGCACTTGATGATCTATATGTTCTTGTTCTAAATCTATAATTTCATTACTCCCAAGTGTCTGTGTTAGAAATAGAGCTTACTCTTTCAAAGGGGACTGAAAATAGGGAGCTCCTGCTTACTGATTTAAACCTGTGCCAAGCTAATGGATTAAAGTAAGACTATGTCTTGTGATTTATTTCAACTATATATAGCTTATATCCACCAGTTCCCCTGCAGTATAACAGATTAGTTATACATTTGAACAGACTCTAAATGTGCTTTACAGACTAAGAAGAGCTTTGGGAAAAGCCAGTATCTTGGAGGTCCAGCTTTTGCAGGAGAAATCCCTTCTGTTTGGGGGCTACCATAGTGGTGCTACATTTTATCACAGGGAGTTCTTGTCAGATGGTCTGATTCATCTCAGCAAAATTTATGTGCTGAGAATGATGGTAATAAGTGATTTTAGATCAATTGCATAGAGTGGGGGCAGGGAAGTAGAGAGGACTGGGGAAAAGTGCAGAAGACATGAAACAGCTGCTGTAGGGAAGAAACTCAAAAATGTGTAAAAGGACGCCAAGGAGTAAGGGCTCAGTTGAAGTTGATGAGAAGGAATTTGCAGTTGGCCAACACAATACAGTTCAAGGCAAGAAGTCAGAAACCAAAAGAGCCAGAAGGCAAAAACTGGCCAGTCTATCAACAAGGAAACAGGAAATCAAATGATGGGGCCAAGCCTCAAGGTCAATATTCAGGCAAACAATTCTAACTGCAACAAAGTGCTCAAACCCAGCAACCAAAGATTGGGTTGAGAAACCAAGCACATCCATAAGTAGTCAGAGGTTAGGCAATCAAGAATGGTCTGCTTTGGGAAACAAAACAGAGAATCTGAATCCTCAGATGTCAGGCAGCCAACAAAAGAGGAGAAAATTATCTAAGTCAGAAAGGTCAAGAAGATAAGAGCATCATCCACAGGGCCAAGGAGTCTGAGAGGCAATGGGTTAGGAAAATAGATGTGTAGTCTAAATGTATGAGGTTGGATAGAACACTAGCCCTAAAGTCAGGCAGCCACAAGTTCAAATTTTACCTTATTTATCTTTTGGGTGATATCTGAAATCCATCCCATTTAAAGTTTTTATACCTATTAAGAAACATCACCCTCCCCACTTACCCCAACCCTAACACTACAAACCATTTTCATTTATACTTTTCCACAAATGAATAATATAAAAGTAAGGGGAAGGGTTCAGAGGAAGGAAAGAGAGATGAACACATCAGCAAATACCCTAACATATTCTCTCTGCTTTAAACATGAAAGCAGTAAATATTTACTGTATATTTGGGGGTTATAGGTGACATAGGGGGATTCTTCCCTCTCTGATAGTGGAGAACTATCTTTTTCTGTCTTCCCAGTCACCCAAGCTCTACATTTTTGTTTCATCTTTCACTGAGTTCTTCCCCTTTCATTTTCTATATGACCTGTTGCTAAGGAAAGAAAAAGCCCATGAAAGTGAAATCTGGAGTTTTATGAAAACAAATTCTAATGTCCTTCACGGTTTCATCCAGGAATGGCCTTGACCATAAGAAATCAAAGGACCCATCTGCCTTGAAAATGATAAACTAGCTTACATGGGAGATGCTTTTGAACACATTCACATATCATTTCCAAATTATGTCCAGGAACACGTAATTACATGACAGGAGCCACATAACTCCTCTGTTAGTTAATTGCTTGCTCAATAAAGAAACTCTCTAGACTGCAAGCAATTACCCTGGCTTTTCAGAACTCAGAGCCTATAGGTACAGGGTAGGTCTCAGAGTTTAGTTGTCAGTCTGTTTCTGGTTCCCATCATCTCCTTCAAACAGATGCCCTTCCTTTCTGATTCTCTGATGCCTCCAATATTTGTTTTAAGGCCCTTTAATTCCCTACAAGCCGATTCCCTCATTCATCAATCAAATTTATGAGAAGACAAGATTGAGTGCAAGTGTGGAAGCAGGTGGCCTTCCTACTGTAGCTTACTACTCATGCATTTTCTCTGTTTTAATCATTCAATCAATTTTTATTCAACACCTGTGCCATACTAGACATCATAGGGGATTCTTCTACATCAATCCACTTCCTTCATGTAGCCTGCTTGAGTTATACCTGTCATATACCTGTTATACAATTATTAAGTACTTGCTGTATACCAGACACTATAGCGGTACCAATCTCCCCATTTAGCATATTGACTTACAGTTTCTTAACAACCTCTTAGACTGTGAGCCCTAACACTACACCTTACACAAATTTTCTATGTTCTTTTAGTGCCTAGTCCATTACTCTTACACACAATAGGCATTTAATAAACGTTCATGAAAGTATATTGAATGAGGTGAATTTTGTTTCCCAAAAACTTAGTGTGCTTTCTTACATCAATTTTCCTTAGAATGACCAGCACCCCATATCCCCCTGCCTAAATGTACTCATTCTTCAAGATCAAGCTTCCTTCCCACTTCCACTCACAAAATAACTCTTGACTATTCCCACATTGATTCCTACATTCTCTGAATTCCCACAGCCGTTTTTGTCAGAACTATACAACTTAACAGCTAGATTCTGTCTACTGACCATGAGATCCCCACAGTGATATCACAGATGCTTGAGATGTTGAAATATGTAAGAACTCTTCCGCCTTTGATTATTCAATGCTGTGTTGTATGTTTGAGTTTTGTCTCCTTCCAACCAGACTGTAAGTTCCCTGAGGGCAAGGACCATGTTTTATACATTATCTATATATCCTCCACACTGTCTACTACAGGAACAATCACAAGGAAGGCAATATCCAACCATTATTTTTTGATTGACTGATACAAGCGACAAACTCACAGAGCTTTTACCACCTTGTAAAAAAGCAGAGTGGGCTTTTTCTAGATGGTATGATGTGATGCCTGAAATATGCTCCTCCCACTGTTTCACCATTCAAAATAATTTCCTCCCCTTCCCATCAGCCTGCCATCATGTTTAACCCTTAAGTGTAAGAAAATCATCCCTCTAGTTCCAGTTTATATATATATATATATATATATATATATATATATATATATATATTTATTTATTTATTTATTTATTTTATATATTTTTTAAAGCAATTGGGGTTAAGTAACTTGCTCAAGGTTACACGGCCAGTTATTTCTGGGTGTGGTGCTGAGTATCTGAGCCCGGATTTGATCCAGGTCATCCCAACACTGGAGCCGGTGCTCTTACTCGCTGAGCCACCTGGCCACCCCTAAGCAATTGGGGTTAAGTAACTTGCTCAAGGTTACACGGCCAGGTGTTTCTGGGTGGGTGCTAAGTGTCTGAGCCCGGGATTCGATCTCCAGGTCTTCTCAACACTGGAGCCGGTGCTCTTACTCGCTGTGCTACTTGGCCGCTCCTATTTTATATTTTTTATATATACATTGGTCAAGCCATCTTGACCAATATAAGAAGGTTCCTGAGCCTGGGGCCATTTTAGAGCTCCAACCTCTAGTGCCCAAGCTTCTAGGAAGCATAGAAAATAAATCTGAGGAATTTTGAAAAAACAGAAGCATAATGATACATCTTCTCTGGCTCCTTCCCAAATATCCAGCCTACATGCACTGTCTTCATGCATGCTATTCTACTATCCTGGAATGTTCTCCCTCCTATTCTCCACCTGTCTAAATTCCACCTAGCCTTCAAAGGACCATGGCCTACACATCTGCCTACTTCAATACACCTCTCCTTTCCTGTGACTTGTACAGTATTCATTGAGTGCTACGCAATATTTTCCAAAATGTAAGGAGTCTAAGTGGTACATTAGATAGAGTGTTGGACCTGGAATCATAAAGACCTGAATTCAAATTGAGCCTCAGTCACTTAACAGTTGTGTGACCCTAGACAAGTCATTTAACCTCTTTCTGCCTCCATTTCCTCAACTGAAAAATGGGGAAGGCATTAATAGCACCTACCTCACAGGACTGTTGTAAGGATCAAATGAGATTATAATTGTAAAGGGTTTAGCTCAGTACCTGAAACATAGAAGATGCTTATTAATGTTTGTTCCCTTTCTGCTTGCACAATATCAAAGTTGATTATATCCTATCTTATACTGTGAGGGAGGCAAACCTAACAAATATGACACAGTTAGGGAACAATCACTTCCTGGAATGCAGGGACCATGTCTCCCATTTTTCTTGCATATTCCACAGGCAGCATGTGGCTGGAGATATAATGGGCTCTCAGAGCATGCCCATTCCTTGGCTGATTAATGAACTCATTGATTTGGGTTTGAATCAGAGCCTACACTCCTAGGAGAGAAACGCCAAGCCCTCAAGGTAAAAAATTTCACCCTGTAGGAGAAGGGGGAATCCCTTAGATTGAAGACTCTACAGGATGGGTACCCCCAGAATCTGCAGAATCTGTTTTAATCTGGACACTATCCTCTTTGAGAGGACTCTCATTAAGGGGATTTCCACCCATTTGATAGTCAACAGCAATCCCAACTTTAATTCACATGCTAAAATCCAGCAAGAACATGGCATTGATGCAGTCACCCTTGTGTGTGCAAGGAAGGCAGAAGATGGAATATTTCTGCAAAACTTCCCAGGGCCAAAATCAAATGCCCATGTAGGAGAAAGGAAGAAAAGGAGGAATAAGGGAGAGAGGAAGAGGACAGTCCTGGAGGAGGGTCATAATGGGAAACCCTAAACAAACAGGGGCAGCATAGGAACTCTGACGGGCCAGTCCTTGAGAGTAAGGGTTATGCCTCATACTAGTCTCGGTGCCTAGCACAGGGCTGAGAATAAAATGAGCATAAGAAAAGGCTTTTTGCTTTTGTTTTTGTTTTGTCTTGTTTAGTGAATGACTAAGGCAGGAGAAGTGTCACTGGGAGAGAATACATGCAGAGAAGACAAACTTGGACTCCTCAGTTTTGTCTGGCTGCCTTGCCTGGGAGTCATGACATTAACATCCCTCTGCCACCATAAACAAATGACCTAAGTCTCAAACCCTCCCTGATTGGAGGAAGCAACAATAAATGCCCCATTTAAATGGGTTTGCCAAGGTTAATGGTTATCTCTGTCTGCTGACAGCCCCCTTTTTACACAAAATGCATAATGCACCATAAGCACTGCTCAGCGGCAGATAAAAATAGCTTTAGATCAAAGGGGTAGTAGGTTCCTTATTTTGTCTCCAAGGACAGACCAGCAGGCTGGACTTGCATGTGGGCAAATCAGTTTTTCTCTTGGCAGGAATTCCATCAATCCTCCATCCACAAATACAGAAAAGGCTGCCAATATCAATATCTGCAACTGAGATAATAACTAAACATTGGGGGGATTTGGTTTTATTTATTTATTTTGGTTTCTTTGACTTGCTCCCAACTCTCAAGGTCTTTTTATTGTTTAAAAAAACACCAACCCTTTGTAGACAGATTGACCAAACCAAAACCCTGGCTGTGCTTGTTTCTTTTACACTTTGAGGGTGACAGTGAGGACTGTTCAACAAATCAGGGATGTATTTTGGACTAAAACAGTCATTCAACCTGACGGAATGGGTCCTTGAAGTATAGGGGATTCAGGGTCTGGGAAGGACAATCTCAGAACAAAGACATCCAATTAGAAAGTTCAAATGGGCAAATTTTGAAGGGGGCAAACTTTGCCTTTTGTGCTTGTTACTTCCCTTATCCTCCAGGGAACTCAGCACCCTCATCCCCCTGCATGCCCCACCCCCTAATTCACCTTAATCAGTGCCCCACGATCCAAAATCTTCACCAAACCTTCTTAATGAACCTTAAAACAACAGTTACTATCCTTTTATTTCCTTAACATCTAAGTTCAAAATTTAGAGAAAATAAATTTATTAACAAGTTATCTTAATGCAGACCTGGAAGATCCAGTACAAGGCAACATAAAAATAAAAAAGACAATGAAGCAAGCCAGCTTTATTTAAGGGAGATAATCACAAAATAAAAGTGGAAATCAAATCGGTGAGAATGGATATAGGTCAATGTGCCAACCTAGGTGGAACCTTGCTAGAGCCCTTGGTATACATAAGCACCACTCTTGGGCCCTGGAGAAAATGGGGCATCCTCTCCATGGCCAGCAAAGTCTGGTGGGTTTTTTAAAGGTCTTTTATCAGGGTATAGAAAGAGTAGACATTTGGGAAAGAAAGGAAGTAAACAAGGAACAAGAATTTATTAAGCACCTACTATGTGCCAGACAGAAATATTATCTCATTTGATCCTGACCACAACTCTGGCAGGTAGGTGCTATTATTATCCCCATTTTCCAGTTGAAGAAACAAAGGCAGACAGAGACTGAGACTTGAGTAACTAGCGAATGCCTGAGGCCTATTTTGAACTTACATCTTCCTGACTCCCAGTCCAATGTTCTAGTGATTGGACCATCTACAAAGCAAAGTCTGAACCTGGGAGCTAAGCACTGATACAAGATTCTTCCTTTATTTTTAAAGAAAAAAAAATGATATCACAGTGATGTCTAATAGTGGAAAAAGAGAAAACTCCTGAGGAGGAATTGTCAACTATTTTATACTCAAACGCCCCAACATCAGAAAAAGGGATCTGGATCATCAGAGAGGGTCCTACCTCTAACAAGGTAACCCAGTTTCCCAGTCAAGAGGTTTTGCGCTTTCCCAAAAGCTTCTTTGCTTATTGAAGTGGGAGAACTTCTGGGGGTCATCATGCAATTTCAGAAAAGAATTCAAATGACTACCATCTTAGAGATAAACACACCCCCTCCTACTACAGCACTACTTAAATCAAAGGAATGAATCTTCTAACTGCAGAATTTCTGTGTGACAGATGATTGGAGTTGGTTTCTATGAGCAGTGGGACTTGTCTCATTTACCATATAGATTTCAACCTAGTCCATCTATTTAAATAGCCTTCTCTGACACAAAGAAACCCATAAGAGAATATTTCTTTGTGCTTATATCCTCTCCTGTTCAATAATGCTGACAGAGCTTCTGGAGGAAGGAAATCTAACCAGGGCACCAGACACAGTGACAGGAAGGGCAAGGCAATGAGTTCAGTGTGACGGGCATTTGTGCACTGACCAATTCAAGCAGACATCCTGGATTTGGAGCTGTGACTGCAGCAGTCTTTCCTGCCAGACCTCTAATGCCTTTCAGCATAAGAGGACCAGAATCAAAAAAGAACAGAAACCCTGTCTTCCCAGTTTCTGTAAAGAGGTCATAGCTCAGAATCCAAAATGCTTACAAGTGGGAAAAAACAGGAAGTGTCCTGAATGAGAAGTCATACCTTTTGCTCACATGTCTTCCACTGTGTCTTCCTTGACACCACAGCTCATCTTTATCTCATCTGACCTCTTATTTCACTAGCAGGCAATACCACAATCTAATATACATAATTTTCTGAATTTCATTGTGTGTTACTAGGCTAGACTGCAAGTTGCCTGAGGGCAGAAAACACAGTTTCTCTTAGCAGTTTGTTCACAGTAAGAATTTTGTGAGCTTCAAATGAAATAATGAATGGAAAGCATTTGGCAAACTTTAAATTACTATATAAATATTATTATTGTTATTATTATTGCTATGATTATTGTTATTAGCTGACAATGCGCAGGCCTCCAATCTAGTGATGGCTTCATTCACTCCGCTTTCCACTTCACTCCTGTTGAGCTCAAGTAAGGTATATAGAGCAATATAGGGATGTGCTGGTAAATGTTTAACAGCAGGACTCAGAAAAAAAAATATGCATGGTTTTAAATTGAATCTACATTTTTAACATATTACTAAGTCTAAGCAATCAACAAAAAAATAAATCAAATCCCGATTTGTAGCAATTGCTGATTTTTCAGATGTAAATGCTCATCCTGAAAATTTTAAAAGCAACTTTTCAAAGCCATTAGAGCAGGCTGCAGCATACCCCTGCCTAGTTCACTAGTCTGGGCACTTGGAAAGCACCCAATATTGACTTGCAGATTAATTAGCCAAACTTAAGTATCTTGGGAAACAATGAAATGTAGGAAAAAAGTACTTTGGGCTTTTGAATCAAAAAGCCTGTATTCTAAATATCTACTCTCCAACTTTCCTCCACACGCTCAAAAAAGTTGCTTACCCACTCCGGGCCTCAGTTTACTCATCTGTAAAATGTGGGGATTGAACTAGATGATCACTAAGTTTCTTCCCAGTTCCAAATTCTGTGATCTATGAGGTTTAAAAAAGTCATAGCAAGATTTCCTCCACAGAAAGAACCGTTTGAATACATACTGAACCATACTATTTTTCACTTTTGTTTTCTTTCTTCCTACTTTTCTTCCTTCCTTTCTCCTTTTCTTCCTTTCAAGTCTTCTTGTGCGAAATGACTAATATGGAATGTTTTATTTAACTACACATGTATGATCTATATGATACTGCTTATCTCAGGGAAGAAGGGATAGAATTTGAAACTCAAAATGTTTTTTTAAAGCAAATGTTAAAAATTGTTTTAAAATGTAATTGGGGGAGGAAATAAAATATATTTTTTTAATTTTTTAAGCCATAGCCAGAAAGAATGGCACTAGAAAAATTATTTGTGTTCAATATAGGATTTCAACATCTCAATTTGTTGCCCCTTCAGGGTTTCATGATTTTGTTTGGTGTGAATAGTCCTTCCACAAACCAAAATTGCTGATCCTTGACACCATTAGTTAGTAGAAGATCATCATGAATCTCTGTGACCAAAACTATTTATCACCAGCTAGCCAACCTTCTGATAATGAACCTCTCTAAACTGGAGGGTAAGAAAAATGGAATCTATTGTTGAAACTCATTTGATTAACCCTTCCAACTTAATATGACCCACCAAAGCTTGTGTTCCCCTTCCATTGTCACCAAGGTCACCTCCCCACCATGATGAAGCATCTGAATAGAACTTTAGTAGAGACAGAGAAACAAATACTTACAAAAAAAAAAATAAACTCCCTCCCCCAAACACACACATTAGTACTGAAGCTGAGTTGCAAGTGATTCATGGTTGGTCTGAATCGATCATCCTTCCTTGATGGCAAGGATCAGTAGCTTTCGAAAGCTGCAAATATCCAGGCCAGGGAAACTACTCAAGCCAGAAAGAAGAGGATAAAGTGAGGTAATGAAAAACTGAGATGGATTCTCAGGGCCAATCTGTCTGTGATTGCTATTAGATTAAGGACTTATTCTGTTGAATTTAAAACTGAAGTAGGCATAACTCAAGAGAGCTCTGGCAGGGATGATTCTCCCTTGACTAGCAGAAGGATGGACTAAAATGGACAAGCTGGGGCTTTTGAACCTCTAGGTCCTATGCTAAAATTCTGTGTATTGCTTTAGCATATGGGGTAGGATTATGTATGAAGAATTGAGAAAGGGTTACTTTACATCTCAACCTTTCTCAAGTGTTAAGTCAAACTGATTTTTCCAATTACTTGCCAAAATTCATTTTTATAACATTCTTGTTCAATAAGGAATGTAATGTTTTATTAGGTAAAGACACTAAACAAAAAATTGATCAATTAGCCTCTGCCCGGGCTATATATACATATGTGTATGTGTGTATATACATATGTATATATATATATATGTACACAAATATGTGTGTATATATTTATGTGGGGGGGCTTGCTCTAGAAGATATGAATCCCTCCAGAATGCAAGCCATCCCCTCTGATACTGGCTGCTCTTTCTCTAGTGTCCCATCCCTTCTTTGACACACTGAGCCAAAAGAAAGGGTGAGCATATTCATTGTTCCTTAGTGCCCAGTCCAGATCAACTTCTGCCATTATCATTTATTAACCTTTGAGGTTCCCTCCATCCATGTCTATCAGACATTTCTGATCCTTATGGTTTTAATGTACCAGTTTCCAAGTTACTTTCCCTTCCTCTCCCCCCTCCTTAAGAAGTTCAGTACTTAGTTCAGAGTCTGTGCTCTATTATATGTGGCCATCAATATACAAGTTGGTATAGCACCCCATTTTATCAACCTTCTCAACTCCAGGGATTTTCTCAACTCAGCCACCCACAGAGATGGTAATAACTTTAAAATATTACCATCATATCTTTAAAATATTCCATAACCCCCTAAGTATGCTATATCCATGATTCTAAACTCTGAAATTGCCCTCTCTGTCCTCATAACTGGTAGAATATAAATGTGAGGGAATTGATTTGGGACCAACCCCCTGGCTCAGAAAATCCAGAATGTAATCACAAGGTGTTAATGAGGTGTTAAGCTTACTATAAAAATTCAAAGTGTGAACCTCTTTCTCTGATAAAATTAAAGGGAGAGACTTCATTGGCTGAGCCAACAAATGAGCCCCACCCCCAGGGGCTTTAAACACCTAAATATAGGGAGCTAAAGGCCTAGTAAGCCCCTGCAGAAGTAATCACAAGATGTTAACAAGGTGTTAAATGTGCTTGAGGGCCAGGACTGTTTTTCATTTTGTCTTTGTATCCCCTGCACCTACTGTAGACTTTAATAAATACCTGTTGTTAATCAACCCACATTAAGTACCTACTGTGCAGGCACTCTTCAAGGCATTGTGTATATAAAAACAAAAGTGAAACATTCCCTGCCCTCAAGAAGTTTATATTCTATAGAGGGAACCCCATGTATACATATAAGTGTGTGTAGGTGTGTGTTGGGGGGGCGGGTGGTAACCTCTTCCGTAGGTTCTCCACCCCTGATATAATTAACTCCCTCCATACCTCCTTGTGCTTTCATCATTTTGCTATCCCCTTTTTCCTCTCTTTCCAGTATTGACCCTGTAGTTGACCAGATTGTCCTCACAATGTCTTAATCCCAAGAAGCCTTCGCCTCTTTTTTTCCTATTGATATGTATACTCCTTCTTTCCCAAATCTGGATTATCCCTATAATCTGCCTTTTCTAGTTCTAGTTTCATATTGCTGAAAGCCCCTGGAAGAAGTTATGCCAACTGGATTCACTAAATCCACCAAATTAATTTAATCCACTCTCATAGGGCAGCTAGGTGACTGACTCAATAGATATAGCACTGGGCTTAGAATCAGGAAGACTCATTTTCCTAAATTCAAATCTGGTATCAGACACTTAACGGCTGTGGGACCCTAGGCAAGTCCCTTAACCCTGTTTGCCTCAGTTTCCTCATCTGTAAAATGAGCTGGAGAAGGAAATGGCAAACCATTCTAGTATCTTTACCAAGAAAACCCCAAAATGGGGTTATGAAGAGTCAGATATGACTGAAAAATGAACATTCTCATAGATCTCCATTTCTGCCCTGTGATATACTATCACAATTTCCCACACACACCCCATCCATGGCAAGGATCTTACCTCTTAATTTACTGAGAAAATGAGACCATCCATGATGTGGTGGTGGTGATGGTGGTGGTGGTGGTTGTACCTCATGAAGTAAAGAAGTCTACTTCATACTCTGAAATTTCTTTTCATTTCCCCCCATTCTTTCCTCTCCTGCTTCAGTCTCTGGGAAACACATGATCCTTATTGCCAAGGCTAATCTCTTTATTTTTGCCCTCAATTCCATCTCCTCTCTCTTTCATGAACTTGTCCCTGTAGCCATAACTTCCCATTCCCATTTTCAAATCTCTCACTCTCTACTGCTTTATAAAGATATCCAGGACTGCCCATCACTAAAACCCTTTCTCTTGGTCCTGCTATTCTTTAAGCTTCCTGTCCATAGAGTTTTACCTTTTACAATCAAACTTCTGCAGAAAAGCAACTTACATTTACTTGCTCTCTCTACTTCCTCATCACCCATTTATTTCTCAAATGCTTGCAATTTGACTTCCAATGCCACCACTCTATTGAAAAAGTTTCCTCAAAAGCTCCTGATGATCCAAGTCCCAAATCTTCCTTTTCTGTCCTCACCCTACTGAACCCCTTGGCAGTTTTTGACTCCTTTCCTCCTGGATACTCTCTTCTTCCTTGATTTCTATGACAATAGTCTTCCCATACTACTTTTACCTATGTGACCACCTTCTCAGCTTCCTCTCCTGAGTTATTCTCTATATCCTATGTCCTAACTATAGATATACCACAAGGCCCAGTCTTGGATCTTCTCTTCTCTCTACATTCCTTCTATATTGGTAATCTCATTTGTTCCCATAGATTCAATCATGATTTCATAATTTGAAGATGACTCTCAAATCTACATATTCAGCTTTAATTTCTCCCCTGAACTTCAATATCATATGATCAATTGTCTGCTGAATGTCTCCACTCGGATGTCCTGGAGGTATTTCAAACTCCATATGTCCAAAACAGAGCTAATCTAATAGAGGGTATCATTACCTTCCAAAAGGTAAGTTCCAATAGAAACTGTCCTTGACTCTTTCCTCTCCCTTAGCCAATCAGTTCTGAAGTCCTGTTGGATCTGTCTCCATAATATCTCTTTTATCCATTACATTCCCTACCTAGGTTCAGGCTTCCATCTCCTCTTGCATGAACTCTGGTAATAGCTTTCTGATCAGAGTCCATGTTGCAAAGTCTCTCTTTCCCACTTCTGACCCAACCTGTACACAGGTAACAATATAATCTTTATAAGGCACAGTTTGGCCATGCCCCTTTCCTTTTCAAAACCTTCAGTGGCTGCCAATTGCCTATAGGAAAAAATACAAAATCCTTAACTTGGCATTTAATGTCCTCTATGATCTGGCTCAAACTACCTTTCCAATCTTATTTTACATTACTCCCAATTTCTGTTCTTTGTGTTGTAGTCAAACTGGCCTATTTGCTAAATCACAGCCATCTGCTTGAACTAGCTGTGCCCTGATATTCCATCATCTGTCACTCTCCCTCAGTACAAAGTATTCCCCATGTCTGGATTGCACTCCTTCTTTCCCTCCTTTCTTATCGTCTAAATGAAAGCGTCTCTTGATGCCTCCATTTATTAGTGTTCTCTTCTTCCTCATATGAACTTGCATTAATTTGTGCATACATCATCTTCCCCAGTAGAATGTAAGTTCCTTAAGGGATGATTATATCTTTGTGTGGAAAATGGAAGGAATGTATTACTGTGGCACAGGTAAGATTATTACAGTACCAAAGTTATTCCTTGTAAAAAAAAATTTGCTAGCATAATGGAGAAGATGTTTTGTGTAGTGGAAGCAGCATCATTTAGTTATAGCTATTCCATTAGCTAGATGTCTTACCTGGAACAAGTCACTTAACTTGTGTGGGCTATTATTTCCTTGTCTTTTAAAGGAGGAGACCAGAGTAAGGTCCCTTTGTTACTTGACATGCTTTGCCTTTATAATACTCTGCCAAAAATTAACATCTTTAGAGAATTAACATTAGAAAACGAAAAGTTAGATGAACTGCAAACACACATTGATAAATGCTCAATAATAAGAGATTTTACTATTCTTTACTCAGAACTAGATAAATGCAACACAAATATCAACACTAAGAAGAAATGACTATATTCTAGGGAAATTAGATCTTAATGAGCTTTTATACTTCCTAAATGGAATTGCTAAAGATATACAAATATCTCACTATTTCGTGGTATTTTTATAAAAACTTATCAAGAGCTATAAAATAAAAGTATCATAAATAAATATTTTGAAACTCATAAATAACAAGAATATGTTTTATACACCATAATAGAATGAAAATAGTGATTAATAAGAGAAATATGAGCAAAATAAATAGACCTAAAAAATAGACTTAGCAATGACATCCAGAATAATGAGGGGTAGAAGGAACAAAAGTAAAATAAAATAAATATGTCAAATAGAATGATAACACTATATACCAACACTTATCAGAAATAGCTACATCAGTTGTGAGAAGAAAATTTAATGTTTCTGAAAATATTAACAAAATAGAAAAAGAGAATCAGTTAATCAATGAAACAAATATACAATTAAAGACAGAAATTAAAACAAATAAATGCCTCTGAAACATGTGCAAAACAAAAAATTTTGAAAATTAGAGGAAAATGAAATAACTTGAAATGACTAACAACTAAAAAACTGAACTTTAAAAAATTAATATAATAAAGAATTAACTAACCTGGTCAAGAAGAAGAGAATGGAATGTCAAATTTCCAAAATAAAAATTAGAAAAGGAAAATTGGCAGAAAGCATAGAGGCAATGAAAAGAACAAGCTCAAAATGTTATAAAAATAATACACCACAAAAACTGAGAATTCAAGGGGAATATTATCTATAAAACAAAGTCTGGGGGAGGGGGGGTGGAGCCAAGATGGAGGAGTAAAAGCAGGAACTTGCTTCAGCTCCTCCTCCAACCACCTCCTGCAAGACCAGTAAAAAAAATAACTAAACAAATTTTAGAGCTACAGACCCAACAAAGTGACAGAGAGAAACAAATCTCCTGCTGAAGGCTGCCTGAGAGGCCAACAGGAAGGGTTTATTGCACTAGACTGGAAGCCAAGTGCAGACCCACGCAGCACAGGCCTAGAGCCAGGGGAGCCCCAACTAGTCACACAGACTGACCAGAGCAGACTTCAGGAGAATGAATCACTAGCAGCTGGGGCAGTTACCAGACTTCTCAACCCATAAATGCTAAAGAAAAAGTAAAAGGTCAGTGGGGAACTCTGTTGGAACTAGGTGACAGAGGAGTACAGTTCAGTTCCTGCTATCAGGGTGAGAGCGGTGCTGGGGCATAGTGACTGCACACATGGCTGCCTCCAGAACTCTAGGCCTGCAGATCATAAGGGGACCAAGTGACCATTCTGAGGGTAATTGCTCTTGCTTTGACCTGCTTGGATCTGGATCACAGTCTTGGGTGGTGGTCCTGGGGGGAGGAACACCAGTGTGCCAAAGCTTGTGGGGCTGTAGAGAGGGTAGAGAGAGATATCCTCAGATCTCTGACAATATCTGCAAAAACCCCAGCAATTTGGGACACAGCTCTCTCCACTCTGGAAACAGAGTTCTACTGTGGCTAAGAGCTCAAAAGTCAAGTAATTGGCTGGCAAGATGAGGAAGCACAATCAGACCATAGAATCCTTTTTGGGGGAAAAAAGGATGAAAATATGGAACCAGAAGAAGCCAACAAAGGCAAAAATCTGGCACCAAAAGCTTCCAAGAAAAATATGAACTGGTTATAGGCCATAGAGGAGCTCAAGAAGGATTTTGAAACTCAAGTAAGAGAAGTGGAGCAAAAACTGGGAAGACAAATGAGAATGATGCAAGAAAATCATGAAAGGCATTCTCCAGATCCTTCTCATGTGTTCCTCCTTCGTCCAAGCTTGTCTGCTGAGCCTTGCTGTTGCTGTCAGCATGTCTGCTGGAAATGCCAAGATTGGGTACCCAGTCCCCAATTTCAAAGCTACCGCTGTTATGCCTGTTCAGCAGTTCAAAGATATCAGTCTTTCTGACTACAAAAAGAAATACATTGTGTTGTTCTTCTACCCCCATGGACTTCACCTTCATGTGCCCTACAGTAATTATTGTTTACATTGATCAACCTAAAGAATTTAAGAAAATCAATTGCCAAGTGATTGGTGCCTCAATGGATTTGCACTTCTGTCACCTTGCCTGGGTCAATACAGTCAAGAAGAATGGTGGACTGGGAGCTGTGAATATCCCATTGTTGTCTGACCCCAAATGCACCATTGCTCAAAATTACAGGGTCTTAAAGGCAGATGAGGGAATTTCATTTAGGAGTCTCTTCATCATTGATGAGAAGGGGATCCTTCGCCAGATCACCATCAATGACCTTCCCATGGGCTGCTCTGTAGATGAAACTCTTTGGATTGTCCAGGCCTTCCAGTTCACAGACAAGCATGGTGAATTGTGCCCAATTGGCTGGAAACCAGGGAGTGACACTTGGGATTAAGTGACTTGCGCAAGGTCACACAGCTAGTTTTTGTGTTAAGTGTCTGAGACTGGATATGAACTCAGGTCCTCCTGATTCCAGGGCCAATGCTCTATTCACTGCACCACCTAGCCATCCCAACTTTCAAGTATTCTTGTTGAAAAAACCAGAGCTGAACAGAAAATTTGACTTTTAAATGCAAGAAGCAAGAGAAGCATGAGAAGGTAAACAGGAAAAAGAAATCATAAGGAACTTATTAAAGTTGAACTATTTACATTCCTACATGGAAAAACAATAAGTGTAACTCATGAGACTTTTTCTCAGTATGAGGATAGTTGAAGAGAATATATATAACATGTATAGGAGGATATATGTATGTATAAATATATATATATATATATATGTGAGTGTGTGTATATGTGTGTACATGTATACATAGACAGAGGGCAAGGATGACTTGAATATGAAGAAATTATATCTAAAAATAAAATTAAGAGGTGAGAAAAATATATTGGGAGAAGGAGAAAGGGAGAGAGAATAAGGTAAATCATCTCACATAAAAGAGACAAGAGAAAACGGTTACAATGGAGGGGAAGAGCAGGAAGGTGAAAGGGAATGGGTGAACCTTACTCACATTGGATTTGGCTTAAGGAGGGAATAACATACACACTCAATTGGGTATTCTACCCTACAGGAAAGGAGGGGGGAAGGGGATAAGAGAGGGGATGATAGAAGGGACGGCAGATTGGGGGAGAGGGTAGTTAGAATCAAACACCTTTGAAAATCGACAGAGTTAAAGTAGAAAATAGAATAAGTGGGGGGCAGGATAGGATAGAGGGAAATATAGTTAGTCTTTCACAATGTAACTACTGTGGAAACATTTTGCGTAACTACATGTGTACAACCTATATTGAATTGCTTGTCTTCCCAGTGGGGGTGGGTGAGGAGGATAGAAGGGAAAGAATAACCTGGAAATCAAAGTTGTAAAAACAAATGTTAATTTTTTTTTACATGGAACTAGGAAATAAGATATACAGGCACTGGGATATAGAAATCTTGCTCTACTAGAAAATTGGGGGGTGACGGGGGAGGATATAAAAGAGAACAGATTGGGGGAAGGGGTATTCAGTAGACTTGCTACATTGGGGTGGGGATAGAGGAAAGATGGGGAGAAAATTTGTAACTCAGAATCTTGTGGAAATTAATGTTAAAAATTAAAAATAAGCAATATATATTAAATATTTTTTAAAACATAGCCTACCCAAATTAAACAAACATTAGAGAACTTAAATAACCCTATTATTGAAGAAAGAAATCAAGCAAGCCTTACAAGAATTGTCAAAGGATAAAATTCCTGAGCCATTCACAAGTAAATTCTATTAAATATCTAGGGAAAAAATAATATATGTGCTACAAAAAAAAATGTTTTAAGAAATAACAAAAGGATACTCTGCTGAAATACTTTTAAGAGAAAATCATATTTATTATAATATTTTATTTTTTCCAATTATATCTTAAAACAATTTTAACACTTTTTTTTTTAATTTAAGATTCCAAATTCTCTTCTTCCCAACCTTCCTCCCCTCAAACCTGAGGAGGCAACCTATTTGATATAGGTTCTACATATATAATCATGCAAAACATATTTCCATGTCAGTTATGTTGGGAAAGAAAACCCAGACCAAAAACTCCCCAAAAATAAAGATAATTTTTAAAAGTATTCTTTGATCTGCACTCAGACTTTATCAGTTCTTTCTCTAAAATTATATAGTAGTTTTCATCACTAAATTCTTCAGAATTGTCTTGGATTATTGTATTGTTGAAAACAGCTGTCATTCATAGTTGACCATCATATAATATCAATGTTGCTGTGTACAATAGTCTCCTGGTTCTGCTCACTTCACTATGCATCAGTTCATGTAAGACTTTCCAGGCTTTTTTTTTAAAGCATCCTACTCATCATTTCTTACAGCACAAAAATATTCCATTACATCCATGCACTACAACTTTTTCAGTCATTCCCCAATTAATGAGCATTCTCTCAATAGCCACCAAAAAAAGAGCTTCTCTAGATATTTTTGTATATATAGGTCCATTTCTTTATTAAAATAAAATCTCCTTGGGATATAAAGCAAGTAGTAGATTTACTAGGTCAAAGGGTATGGACAGTTTTATGGCCCTTTGTGCGTAGCTCCTAGTTGCCTTCCAGAATCTGTTGGACTAGTTCATAACTCTACCAACAGTTCATTAGTATCCCAATTTTCCCACATCCCCTTTAACATTTGCCATTCTCCTTTTCTATCATATTAGTCAATCTGATACGAGTGAGGTGGTACCTCAGAATTGTTTTAATTTGCCTTTCTCTAATCAATGGTGATTTAGAGCATTTTTTCATATGATTATATACAATTTTAATTTGTCTGAAAACTACCTGTCCATATCCTTTAGCCATTTATCAATTGAAGAATGACTTTTATTCTTATAAATTTGATTAAATTCTCTATATAATTGAGAAATGAGGTTTTCATCAGAGAAACTGGCTGAAAAATTTTTTTTTGCAGTTTTCTACTTTCCTTCTAATCTTGGCTGAAGTGGTTTTGCTTGTGTGAAAACTTTTTAATTTGATGTAATCAAAATAATCTATTTACATTCTGTGATGTTCCCTGTTTCTTGTTTGGTCACAAATTCTTCCCTTATGCATAGAGCTGACAGATATATTAATCCATGTTCCCCTAATTTCCTTATGGCATTACCCTTTATGTCTAAGTCATGCACTCATTTTGATCTTATCTTGGTATGAGATGTGAGGTGGTGATCTATACCAAATTTCTACCAAACTGCTTTTTCAGTTTTACTGGCAGTTTTTGACAAATAATGAGTTCTTGTCTGAAAAACGTGGATCTCTGCATTTATCAAACACTAGATTACTGCACTCATTTACTACTATGCATTACATACCTAATCTATTCCACAGATCTATCATGATATTAGCTACTCAGGTTGTTTAGATGATTACTTTAGGAGACAGATTGTCTATTTTCAAAATATTCATTATAAGTTTCTAAAATTGGCATTTACAGAATCAAAAATTATCTTGATTCAAGAAACTGAAATGCCACCTAGTCCAACCCATCCTTGAACAAGAATGATATCCTTTATATCATAACTAACGATTTTATTATCCAGTCTTTGCTTAACAAATTTCCATTCAGGGGAACTCACTACTTCCTAAAGCAGGCATCCCAATTTGTATAGCTCTAATTTGTTAATGAGATTATTTTTAAATAGGGTCTAAATTTGACTCTTTGAAACTTCTGCCTATCCCCTACTCCTCATTCTACCTTCTGTCGTCCCCCAAAAACATAATTTGCCTTCGAAGTGATAGCCCTTCAAATATTTGAAGATAAGTACCATGTCCCTTCAAGTCTTCTTTTCTCAAGGCGCTACTTAATATAACCAAATGCATATCCCCACTACCAAATCCATACATTCTTTATAAGGAAAAAAAAAAACAAAGGTTTCCTACACAAAAAAAGGATAAAACAAGGATACCCTCTCTCTCACAATTATCTGGAATAATTCTAAGAATGTTAGATATAGTAGGAAGACTAGAAAGTGAAATGAAAACTACAAACGTTAGCAAAGAGGAACCAAAATTATCCTCATGTGCAGATGACATGGTAGTGTTCTACCAGAGAGTTATTGAAGAAATTTATTGAAATGATTAATAGCCTCAGAAAAGCAAGATACTAAATTAATCAATAGAAATAATCAGCATTTCTGTACAATACAACAAAAATCAGGAGATGACAATAAGTTATTTCTCTAAAAATACCCATGAAATGAATAAAATGCTTATAAGTTATCCTGCCAATACACCCATAGAATTGATAGGAATAAAACTACAAAACATTCTTTACAGAAACAAAGAAAGAAATACTTCAATAAATGAAGAAATATTCAGTGTTCATGGTGGATTCATTCCAATATGATAAAACTGACAAATCTAAATTAGGTTACAGATTTAGTTCAATTTAATTTTTTATTAATTTATTTTAAACTTAAATACACAATAAGAAAAGAAATATGAACTTAAATATAAAATAAGACTAGAAAAAAAGCATCGCCATATGCAAAGCAGAACATAAGAAAGGATTCAAAATATACAGCAATAAATTGGTATTTCAATAAAGGCTATCTAATAAATACTACAAATTGTTTTCAGAAGTTGTCCATCTTTTCTTTGCTTACCTGTAAGTTTTCTTTTGTTATCTGCTGTGATATTTTTACTTTGTTCTTTTTCTCCCTCCCTTCCCACCTCCCAAGAAGGCCACAATTAAGCACAGATATATTTACACACACACACCACATACATACATGTATATATGTATATACATTCATGTAAACACATGTATACTTATATACATATACACTACATGCATTTACAAAGACACACATGTCCTTTGATATCTATAATCATACCCATATATAGACATAAACATTCCTATGCATCTATGTAAGACCATACTATGCTAGTTTGTCTTCTGTTTCTCTGAGGGTAGATAACATCTTATTTCATAAGTTCAAGTCTTTACATATTTTTCTAAGTCCACCAACTTATCATTTCCTACACCACAGCAATATACTGACCTTACGCTGTCTAATTATTTTAAATAGTCCAAAACAATATTATTGATTGATATGGGTGACATATAGGGTAGTTTCTCTATTCTTCTCTATTGATTAAATCTATTTTAGCTTTTAAACTTGTCTGAAATCATAATTACTATTCTTGTTTTTTCCCTAATAAATTCTACTCCTGATCTCTGCTTTATGTTTCTGTGTATCTCTTATTTCCTATCTATCCTGACTACTCTATTTTACTTCTACCAACTATCTTACTTTTCTATTACTTAACCTATCCCCCTCCAAAGATCGCTCCCTTGTCTTCTCCCACCCCTACCCTTTCCCCTTACATTTTTGTTTCTATCTGAATTTAGATTTTTATAGCTTTTCAAATGTTATTCCCTGTTTATCCCATTCCTATTAATCTAAACACCTTTCTATACCCCCCTTATCCTATTCCTTCACCCTTTTATTTCTTTATAAATTTAGAAGACTTTTATGCCCTTCTAAATGTATATATTGTTCTCTCTTTAACCCATTTCTGCTGAGAGTAGGGTTCCAGAAATACCAGTCCTCATCTCCCATCTAATTTTTCTGTCAGTTCTTGATCTCACATGTCATTTGTATGAGGTAATTATTCATTTTACCTTTTCCTAAATGGTTTTACTTTTTAGGATCACATCATACTCAGGTCTACCACAATCTTTCGAACTACTCAATTACTAATAACAATCTTAGACATACATTTTACATTTCCCCATACAAAAAGTAAACTGTCTGTCCTTAATGAGTCCCTTGTAATTAATCTTTGATGTGTAACTTATAGTTCTTTTGGACCATGTATGTCAAATTTTCTATTGAGTTTAGGGATTTTTTTGCAACAAAATCCTGAAAGTCTGTCAATTCATTGAATGTCCATTGTTTAAATGCAGGATTATGCTTAACTTTGCTGGGCATGATATTTTTAACTGCAGCCCCAGATCTTTTGCTCTTTGATATATAGATATCTTTTGCTCTTTGAAATATAGATATATAGCTCTTTGATATATTCCAAAACCTGTGATCTTTTAGTGTCACCACTACTAGGTTTTATGTGCTTCTAATTGTGATTCACCATATTTGAATTGTTTTTATCTTGTTACTCATATTTTCTCCTTGAGCTGGGGGTTTCAGAATTTAACTATGATATTCCTGTAGACTTTCCTTATAGGATCTCTTTCAGGTGGTAAGAGGTGGATTTTCTTTTCTATTTCTACTTTTCCTTCTTGTTGTAATGCTTCAGGATAATTTTCTTTAGTTATTTCTTGTATCATTGTATCAAGATTCTTTTTGGATCATAGCTTTCAGGTAGTCTTATTATTCTTATGTTTTCTCTTTTTGATCTGTTCACCAGATCAGTTGTTTTGCTTATGAGATGTTTCACATTCCCTTCTATTTTTTCATTCTTTATATTTTTTTTTATTAGTTCTTGGTCTCTTATAACTTCGCTTGCTTCTCCTTGACCAATTCTAATTTTCAAGTAGTTGTTTTCTTCCTTAAGATTCTGGATCTCCTTTTCCAATTGGTTGACTTTCTTTTCATAATCTTCTTGGTTTGTTCTTATTGTTTTAATTTTACCTAAATCTCTCTCATTTGACTTTCAAAGTTTTTTTTTTTTTAAGTTCTTCTATAAATTCTTTTTTGGCAGGTGATCATTTGATGTTACTCTTTGGAAGAGGAGAAGCTTTTTATTTTTGCTTCAGTATGCTCCTCTGACTCAAACCCTGGTTTTCTCTATTCCCATAACAATTTTCTGTAGATGGGTTCTTTCTCCTTTACCTGCTTATTTTTTTTTTAATTTATAGTAGCTTATTATTGTAATCACCTCTCGGTCTGGGGTATAGAGGATAGTACATCTGGCTTCCGATCCTCCTACAGTTTTCCCCTCTAACCTGGAACTGAAACCAAGAACTCTTGTGTTCTGTAAGTGCCCACAGCCAGCAGGGTCCCACCCCAATGCTTCTGCACTCACCTGGCATGTACAGGTTCCTTCTCACCCAGGGCCGTGTCTCAGCAGCACAGCTCCCATATCAGCCTGGTTTCCCTCAAGTTTCCCCCATTCAGATGCCTGACTCCCCACACTGTCCAGGAGGTGAAAATTTCTTTGATTAGAGCTTAGGCTACCTCCCAACCCTGCTAGCCCCAGGGCTTGCTGCTTGCTGTTTCAGCACAACTAGCCTGGAGGTATTTACACATCACAGGGACCAAACCTCATTCCAGAGACTTTTCTTCAAATCTTCTTTATTTTTCCCTGGAGAAATACTGCTCTGCCCCAACTCTTGTTGATTTTTTACTGCTCTACATTTGCCCTGAGGTGCTATTTTGTCTTGTTTAAGGGGGGAATCTGGAAAGCTTGGAATTTTCTGACCTACTCTGCCATCTTCTCAGAATCCTGTTGATTTAGTGATATTCTAGTGGTAATCAGACTACCATGAGAGTACATTTTAAAATTAAGCAAGAATCATTATTTAACTAGTGCTTATGAAGTACCTACTATGTGCCAACCACTATAATAGGAAGTGGAGATTTTTTAAAGTGATATGTAGGAACAAAAACCATAGAATATCAAGAAAAGTTATTTTAAAAGATATGAATATCTTTGGAATTGGAAATTGAATTTGAAAATACGATTATAAGAAGTCAAACAATATAGTAAAGTTAGAAATATTGAAGAAGTGCTTCCTATGGATGATGAAAGTTCCAAATGTTTATATTTGTGGATCACACCATTTTTTTGGTATCAAACAGGAATACTGCAGAGTCTCCTGAAAGAGGAGAACCCCTCTAAAGAGTTTGACCTGACTATTCATATGGAAAAAAACAACAAAAGAATGATGAATGTTTATTCCCCAGATTGTGACATACAATTTTATAGACAGCCCATAGAGTGTGTTCATTATTGCATACATTTGCCACAGACTGCATAAATGAAGAGTAAGTTAGGTTGCTTATTAATGATGCAGAGAGTAGCCTGGATTACCTTCAAGAAAATATGAAGTTTCTTTAATGACTTTGATTTTTTTTTTCCAGAAACAAAGCCCTATCTTTTTAAAAAACAATATTCTATCAGATTGCAAAGAAATTGCAAACAATGTAGATGCCCAATGACTGATAAATTGATAAACAAATTGTGGTAGGTCAATGGAATGGCATGTTATTGGGCTCAAAGAAACAATGAATATGATGAATACAGAGAAGCATGGGAATACTTACACAAACTAATGCAAAGTGAAATAAGCAGAGACAAGAAAACAACCTAAGTGGTGACTACTATAATGGAAATGGAAAGAACAACCACTACAAGACAAATTGAAAGTGAATTTTGCAGAATTGCAAATAGCAAAGAAGATCAAAAGAAGAGATATTAAAAGACAAATCCCCCTATGCCTTTGCAAAAGTGGGAGGGCCATGAGTGTAGAACACTGCTTATATTTTCAGACTGTTTCCCCGTGTTATGATTTGTTCTTTGTCATATGAAATGGTTCTTTGGAAGGTAGGAAGGAGGACAGTGGGAGAAACTTAGGCCAGGTAATAGTAAAAATATTAATAAAATTTACTGTAAAAATATAATTCTACCAAAGTTACAATAAGCTATAAAATATGGAATACAGCAGTTTCCAAAACATTTTAAATGAATATTATGAGTATCACAAAAAGGCCAATGGAGAGCTGCATTGTGGGTGTAAGCAGCCTGTAACATTTAACCAGTGAGATATTTCTGAGAAATATGTCATCCAGGAAATATATGATACAAAAAAAGTTAAATGGGACATGAGATGAGTGTTGCTAGTTGGACAACTCAAATATTATATTGTTATTTTCATGATGGCTGGAGAAAGAGAAGTACGTTGTCATCTCTGGTGAATTTATAGAAGGACATTGATAAGTTACTTAGGATGAGAAAATATAGATGGGTTACTACAAGGTAACTGGAAAGAACATCCAAATTTAAATAATCCCCATTCAATTAAAGTATTTATGTAATCTTCATAACTATTTGGTATGGGGGAAGAATTAGAAAAATAATTTAATGGAATAAGAATAGATAAATAAGAAATAGATGCAATAAAAGACAATAGTCTAGTGTTTGATAAAGCCCTAAACATAAAAGGAGAAAGCCACATTTATTTTATTTTTTTGCTTTTTGAAGGGGGAAAGGCAGGGCATTTGGGGTTAAATGATTTGCCCAAGGTCACATGGCTAGTAAGTGTTAAGTGTCTGAGGCCGTATTTGAACTCAGGTTCTCCTGACTCCAGGGCCAGTCCTCTATTCACTGAGCCCCTTAGCTGCCCCGAAAAGCTACTTATTTAACAAGAACTTCTGGAAAAATTGAGAAACTTGGTAGAAATATGGTTTAAACCAGCACTTATACCATATAACATAATAAACTAAAAATGACCTAAATATTTATTAATGGTTACATCTTTTTAAAAAGTGATAGGAGAAAGGAAGAAGATACCTTTCCCAACTGTGGCTGAGGGGATAATTCTTATCTATATGAAAGAAGAGAAGTGGTCATTAAAGATAAAACAAACAATTTCAATTACATATTTACACAAAAAATCAATTTAAACAGAGTAAGAAGAATTGATGATTGAAGAAAATTGTTTTATCAAATATTGATATATAAAAAATATCAAATATCAAATATTGATATATAAAAAGTGATATATACAAGGAAAAAGATAAAAGTTATATAAGCTATAGAGAATGAATATAAACGTATAAGATTAAGGGCTATATTCCCCAATAGGTAAATGGTCAAAGGAGATCCTCTTCAAAAGAATTGTGTACTATCAATGACCACAAAAACATACTCCAAATCCCAATTTATAAGAAATATATAAATCAAATTGTGCATATCCTTTGATCTAACAATACTACTACTAGGTCTGTATCCCAAAGAAGTCATTAAAAAATAGAAAAGGACTTACATGTACAAAATATTTACAGCAATTCTTTTTGTGGTGGCAAAGAATTGGAAATTGAGGGGATGCCCATCAATTGGGGAATGGCTGAACAAGATGTAGTATGTGAATGCAGTGAAATAGTATTATGCTATAAGAAATGACAAGCAGACAGACTTCAGAAAAACCTGGATTTACATGAACTGATGCAAAAGGAAATGAGCAGAACCAGAACATTGTACACAATATCAGAAACACTATGCGATGATTAACTATGATTGACTTAGCTCTTCTTAGCAATACAATGATCCAAGACAATTCCACAGGATTCATAATGGAAAATGCTATCCAGAGATGATGGAGTCTGAATGCAAATTGAAGCATATTATTTTCACTTCATTTTTTTCAGGTTTTTTCCTTTTGTTCTGTTTTTTTTTCCTTCATAACATGACTGATAAGGAAATGTTTTACATGATTGTATGTAACCTATATCAAATTGTTTACCAACATAGGGAGGAGAGAGAGAAGTGAAGAGAAGAAGGGAGAGAGGGAGAAAATTTGGAATTCAAAATTTTATTTTAAAAAATGAATGATAAAATTATCTTTACATGTAATTGGAAAAAATAAAATATTATTTAAAAGAAAAAGAAAAATGTGTAAATTAAAATACCTCTGAGTTCTCATTTAACATTTTGCAAACTGGCAAAAAAATTAATTTTGAAAAGGAAGTGTCCATATGGGAAGGACTATGGGAAGATGGATCCTCTAATATCCTGTTGACAGAGCTATGAATTGGTTCAACCATTTTAGATAACAATTTAGAATTGTGCAAGAAAGGTAAACAAACTATTTATATTACTTGGCTCAGCAATCCCACTATTGGACATTGGCCTCTCAAACGAGGTCAAAGACAAAAATAAAAGTTTAATATAAATCAAGTCTTTCTAGTAGTACTTTTTATGGTAACAGGGAACTAGAAACAAAAGTAGATACCCCTCACATGGGAGACAGACAAAGAATAGCATATGGACATAATTAAATGTTAATATGCAGCAAGAAAAGAAAAATATGAGGAATCCAGAAAAATAAAGCTTTCTATTGATACTTGTTGCATGAAGACAACCAAAAGAATAATATAAATATATATATATATATATACATACATATATATATTAATTACAACAATGTAGATGAAAAGACTAGACTTTTGAAAAAACAATAATGATCCTGAATAACAGAAAATAAAACATTATCTTTCTCTTCCCAGTAAAGGACTGGGGACTACCAGAACATGCATTGCCAGACATCATTATTACTTTAGCTATTTTTATATAACTCTTTCTTTGTTACAAGGAAGAGTTCAGTCCTGAGGTGGTGAGCAAGGGAAGATATAGTCAGAAATGACTGTACAAACAAAAGGCATCAATAAAAAATTTTTAATGAAATTAATGTCACCTTCTTTTCCTTACTTTGTTACCGTCATTTATGTTCTCTAATGGCTTCTCAGTGCAAAGGTCTACCATGAATTATGGAGAATTTTACAAAGAAACATTAAAAAAAAAAAACATGTTAAATTAAGAAACAAAGAAAAGTCAGCAAAAATGTCTCGTTTTTTAATACCAAAATGCCCTCTTGACCCATTCAGCTGTCACTTGTTCTTGCACTCTTTATTAAATGTAACAAAAAGGAGGACTTTCATTACCTGCGTGGTTTTGATTATTAATAAATTGTTCATTTTGTTTATGATGAGAAGATGAATTTAAAGTCTACTAACAATCATCCTCAAAGGAAAAAGATGTTTGTCAGAGCCCTTTAAAGTATTTCTCCCACCACAATATAATAATAAACATTCTGACACCTTTGTACTCCTTCCTCTAACTCTTCCTTTCTCCTCTGGACCTCAGAAACCTAACTGTAAAGCTCAAAGCCACTAGTAATAACTCACTTAATAAAAGAATTGTTGGGATCTCAATCATCAGGGTACAAGTACACTTTTACTCAATATTCATTCAACACGTATTAATTAACTACCATTATATGTGAAGCACTTTGGGAAATATAAGTAAGACGATCCTTGCCTAGGATTCTAAAGTAAAGCTTAGAATTCTAAAGTAATGCCTTGCTTGTGCCATTTCTTAAACACTTGCCAACAAGTCATTCTTTGGTGCCTACTACATGCCCAGTTCTGTGCTGGGCCTTAGGTGGGAAGACAGAGAATGGGATCAAGAGACTAAAATGTATTTCCTGTCCTCAAAGATCTTTGAGTCATGGTATGAGTAACATAATCATAAGGAGAGTCCCTGAGATTTTTACTCTTCTTAATCACCAAAGAATATACTGCTCTGTGCTTTAAAAAACTATATAACTTTCCTATGGTTAGAAACCAATCAATTTAGTACATAAATCAGTCCTTCAATAAATATTGATGAATCATATTTTATTTGATTCAACTCAACATTGCACGCATAGAACTGTGTGGTTAGGCACTGATCATGGACACAAAGGTTAATAAAATACCTGTCTTCATAGAGTTTATAATCCCTTTCCCCACCCAGAACTTAAAATCCTTAAAAGGAGAAACTATTTTGATTTTATATACCCAGCACATACTATAGTGAGTGGCACATCGTGTTTAACAAATGTTGCTTGAATTGTTTGATTGAATTAAATCTGGTTTTATTTAGAACTAGACCCATGCTTGGTAGTATGGGAAATACAGAAGAAGGACAAGGCAAAGTGCTATCCTTAGAGAGTTTTTAATTTAGTTAGGAAACCACAATATAAACACATGGAATATTTAAGAAACAACTAAAACCTAAATGAATAATGTGCTAGGGATTGAGAGCCTGGAGAAGTTGAGGGTTGGGTTAGCCAAGGAAGGCTTCATGAGGACGTAGTGCGTACCCTCTATCACTGCCAACTCAAACTGTTTTCCTCGATTTGAAACATGAAGTTAATTCAGTCAATTCTACCACAATATCCTAACAAATTTAGCACTCATCTCTAAAGTTCAAGTATTTACTTGTCCACATCTCAGTTTATCTGCAAATGATGGTCTTCCTGGAAAGAAAAAGAAAAAAGTTGTTTGAAACTTAGCATCACCTGATTTTTTTTTCTTTATTGGAAGTCTGAAAAGAGGAAAGTTTACTCTCTGATACTTTGATAGATGAATTTCCTCATTCTGGAATTCCTTCTCCCACTATAGATCTCAGCTATTTTATGGATCACTAAACTAAAAATAAATAAATGAATGAAATTATCCCCTGGGGGTATTTCTCCATATTTAGCTAACCTAATCTTTAAACAACAAATGTTTGGTCTATCACTAGACCTGTGCCTTTCCAACTTGATAGGACCTCTGAGAGATTGTGCTCCACTGGAATAACTTTCAAGAATTCAAAGTCACCTTCTCAATATAATAAACTTAGTAACAATGAGACACTCAGAAAAAAAAATTCTTGGCTTCCTCTGCCCCTCCAAGGACCCTTGCCTCCAAAATGTCTCAATGAAAATAAGTAGGATGGAAGAGCCAAATCTGATCTAGGAAGACTAATTAAGATGTGATTTGCTTCTCCTTTCTTTTGCTCATTAGTGGGAAAACATTATACATTCACCACCGCCCTTCCCCTTCAGCATCTCAGACTAGCATCTCCTAGTTGCTAATTCCTTTGTTTAACCTTTTCTAACCTTTATTAGGAAATAAAGTTTTATAAAGACATTTTAGTAAAACTTGTCACTAAATCATCAGTTTTAATTAAAATAACCACATTAACCTTTTCTGGCTGGTAGAATTTATTTAATATATTACTCTTATGGTGTACTAAATGATACCCTCATGCCCTGAGAGTTTGGATGCTTTTGCAATGATCTCATTCCCAAAGGGTGAGAGGCACAAGGAGGCATATACTTAAAACCTCCAAGGTCAGCAAGTCCACTGCTTTGTCTCCAAGGATACTTTATGTAAACTCTCCCAGAGAGAATACATACAGAGAAAGAGCTTCTATAACCTACCTCTTTGCAGACATCCATCTCCAAGTTGAAGAATTCTTGATACTTCCTCTGGTGGAGTTATAATTTCCTCGATGTGGCCATTTCCTCTACTGATTCAGATTGCCACATATCCATGCTTTTTTATCATGGGTCAATTTGTCTCCCTGCCTTTTCATGTATCATCACAGAGAATTCACGCAAAATGTTACAGGCAGCAGAGTTGTCTAACTGTTGTCTCTCTTTGCCACATAGGAGAGATGGATAGGCTATATGGTGTAATGATTAAAATATTTTACTTAAGAGTCAGGAAGATGTGATTTTGAATCCTGCCTCTGAAATTTTCTAGCTCTATGACCATGGGAAACTCATTCAGCTTTGTTCAGTTTGTCTAATGCCATCTATAAAAATGATACAGTTTTGATGAGATGGCCTCTGACATCTTTTCCAACTCTAAATCTATGATCCCACAATTTATAACTGGAAAAGATTTAATAAGTCATCTAATTAAATCCCCTCATTTTACAGAAGAAACAAAAAAACAAACAAAAAATGTGAGGTCCAGAGAGGTTAAAATGTCTTGCCTGTGATCATATAAATAGATAACATAGTAATATCACCGAATTCAAATTCAGGTTCTCTAATTCTCAATTCAGTGATCTCTCTGCTTCCTTGTGAGCCCAGCTCCTTTTCCAATTATATATTCCCACAAAATAAATTTTAAGCACTCATGCAGAGCACTTATTATTTATGTATAACCTAAATCTTTCGTCTATTTCTTCTTATTTTTCTAGTAAGTGTAAACTCACCTAACTCATTTTACTTTAAGTGTCCCTAGACCATGATTCAATAAATTCTTTCACTCTTCCCTAGACCAACACATCTTAAACTGTGAGTCATGATGACCCTATGTAGGGTCTTAAAAAATTGGCAACAGTAAAAAGTTTCTGAATGCACAATGACAAGAAATTTATTCAAAATCAAACATAATGAATCCAAGGTGTTTCTGACAGGACTTGTCTGTGGTGCATCATGCAACTTCACTGCAACCTTGGTTCTAAACAAAAAGCAAGTACTTTTTGCAGAGCACACGCTATCCCACCATATATAGCCAATGAATACTGCCAAAACACAGAAAGGGGTCACGAGTTGAAAAAGTTTAAGAAACCCTGTCCTGGGCCATCAACCCCTGAACATACTGCCAACTGCCCAACTGCCATTGTGTACAGCTCCCTTGCAACTCTGAGATTTTATTATTATGTGAAATAAGAACAAGTCCCGATTCATAACCTTAGGGAGTTTACAATCTGTAAGAAAAATATCATTTCATAAGACAAGGTCTTTGCATTTAATATGTTTCCTATCTAGGGACAATTAGTGGCAAATTGTAGTTCCACATGATGGAAAACTTCATAAACATTGGAGCGTTCCAAAAGTGGAAAGGGATGCTATGCATAAAAGAGTTAAGAAGCATTTATTAAGAAATACACGCATACATGGGTGAGTGTAAATACTTGCTTGTATATATGCACTTCTTATATATGTGTGTGTATATGCATGTATATATGTAATAAATGCTACATATGTACAGTGTAATCCCAGTTCCAAAGTCCATTGGTATGGGACTCTTTCCTCATTTGTCATCTTTCCTTCTTTGAGATATCTGAAAAATTGATTACTGACTACATTGCATGGATTCCTTCAGTATAAATTTGGTTTAAAAAATCCAGGCATTCTTCCACATTTCATCTTTTTTCATAAAATACTTTGGATGCCAAGTAGTTAGAGTTCAAATCTTGATGGTTCCACTGCCATGGGTAATAAAAATAGATTGTTATAGAGATGCTGGAAAATTGGTAACATTTTTCATCCATTTGTTGTCTTCCTTGTGCCTTCTATAAATGTTTTGAAGATGATCTAGTTTAGACAGATCTCATGTCAGGTTTTCTGCAGGCTCATCTTTCTTTTTACTGTTTTTTGTTGCCTTATGAAGCAATATTAATCTTTAGTCATTTTCTTCTGTAATGTTTTGTAAGTGAGCTAATCTCTAAACTAGTCTTAATCTCTAACTCTAAACCAGCCTTAGTTGCCATATCCCTCCACCTAGCAAGGAGATTGAGGACCTGATAGGTAAAGCAATTTCTGGAATTTGATAGGGGAGGGGCAAGACATCTTTCCTATAGCAAATGCCATACATTGGCTTAACTCCTGTAAGGGCTGATAATATCAGTCATATCTTCACTGTCATCTATTTCCTATATTTCAAAGTTATTCATTGTTTAAATAGATTGGTGCTATTGAAATTGTGCATTGCATCTTCTATATATTAAGGGAGCCTTGAGCCATGATCTCATCAATATGAATGTTCATTTCACTAATACAAACACCAACCCATTCATGCTTTCTAATCTTCATGTAAATTGTTGTCCATGAGTCCATATAAATCGTCTATAGAGGATATATCCAATGCTTTATAGACCTTGACATCTTTTAATATTTAAGAACTACCAGTGTAACCCTTTCTGTATATGTATGTATATGTGTATATATGTATTCAAAATTGATCATGTTGGTGTTGTTTCACATATATGTATACGTACATAATACAAACACATATAAGATTGATAGCATGCAAGAGTTCATCAAAATAGCTGTTGTCTGTACTAGCACAGATACCAACCATCCCCCATCCATATTTCCTCATTCTGTATAAATCTTCTATGTCCTTCAATAAATCCAGATATATTTGTACTCAATAGATTCAGATGGAAATATTGATATTGATAAAGATATAAATGTCACCAAAAATAACGAAAGGAATCCAGCTCAGCTCCATGCATGCTGCATCTATCTAAGGTATGGGGGAGGGATAATTTATGATTACTGTCATTATATATCTATATCTATCTATTTATACATATGTGTGTGTGTGTGTAGATAGATAGACAGATAGACCTGTGAGGGGGAGAGATAGAGGGAAAGGGAGAGAGAGTAAAATGAATACAAATGGATTTATAGAAGGAAATTTAGAACCGAGTAATCCAGGTATATTCACATACTTTGGATGTGGCTTATATGTGATTATATATTATGCATGAATATACCTATATAATTTGACTCTCAATAAATGAAACAGAAGAATCTATCTTCTCTACACACACATATTTCTATGTTTTGTTCAACCTCTTTAGTCCCCAGGAACCCTGAGGAAGAAAGTGTTATATGTATTCAGTAAATAATAACTATCTCATTTGCCATCATCACAGGATTTGGTATTTTATCTATTAGCTCCCTAAAAAGGCCATTGCCCATCCCCCAAACAGCCTACTTCCCTCACCCTGGAGTATCTTCCCTTCCTCTGATCAATTCAGTAATCAATCCCAGGTCAGGTTCAGCTCATTTGTTCTGACACCTGGAATTATTTCTCTGACATTTGTTACATACAAAGGATGATAGCACACATTTATCTTACCTAAGCATATTTTTGGCAGTTGAATCACCTACTCTCTCCTGATTAGGAGCAAAGCATTCAGAAATGTGATGGGAAAGTCAGTAATTGTAGCTTAAAATCTCTTTTGCTGTCAGTGAGTCTCAAAAGATGAACTGAAAAGACCTTCTTCTAGTGCATCTTATGGAGTGTTCTATTCTGGTTTATTGAGATCTGGGTACATTTTTTTAAATCACAAGTATCAACATCACCCACCTTCTAACAAAGCTGAGCTAAGTCAGCAGGAGATGAAGGCTGTCAGCAGACAGAATCTTCTTCTGTAGTTAAGATTCTTTTCCCATTTGTCCATTTATTCATGTATCCACCCATTTCTATGTGGAAGGAACTGCACTAGGCACTGGAAACTGGGCATCCTAAGAGGTTTTTCTATGGTAGCATAGTCAAGTGCAATCCACCCATCTCTAGCCAGTACACTTGATTTTGAGTTCAGGGGCCACTGAAATAAAAGAGTGATGACAAACATGAGTGTAAAAAATATGTGAGATTTACTTCAGGGCCAAGGAAGGTTCAGACATAGAATCATACAAGTTCCTGGAACACGATATCTTAAAAGGACTTTAGGGGTCAAAGAATATAACCTCTTTATTTTACAAATGAAGAACTTGAAATCCAAAGAGAGGAAGGAGATTCACTCAAAGCCACTTAGTTGAATTCCCAGTGGAACAGTAACTAGCAACATGATTTGGCAGTAAGAACATCACATTCAGAACCAGAAGATGGGGTTTGATTCCCGTCTCTGTTCTCAGTGCGACACTTGGCACATCAGTTTATTTTCTGGTCTTCAGTTATCTTGTCCATATAATAATTGGCTTAGACTTGATGATCTCAAAGGTCCCTTCCTACTCTGATATCCATCATTCTATGGGTCTAGGCTTCCTCACTCCCAGTCTGATGGTCTTTCTGCTATATCTGCTATGTGAAACTTCATGTTTTGCAAAAGAATGATTAAACTAAGTAAATCTCTATAGAGCATCACTAAGACTGGATTGCAAAGAAAACATCTCAAGACTTAAGTCTTCCTCATCCTCAGAAAGATCCTGAGAAATGAGATGTGTGTGACAGAGTAGTCTTGCCAACTGTAGCTGAGGAAAAGGAGTCACTGGAGCCCAAGGCAAGAACAAAATTACATACTTGACTATCATATTTTACAGAGGTGCAATGGTGAGACAACCATTCCTCAACTTTTGTTACTCTCCATGTAAGACTGTACATGCATATACTACAGAAGAGACCAGTTGGAAAACTAAGTTAACTAGTGTGACCTTGGACAAGTCAATTACCCTCTCTGGGACTGTTTTCTCATTCATAAAATGAGTGGTTTTAGACTAGTTGACTTTTTTTTTTTGCTGCCAAATCAGGTTGCCCTTATATTTACCTTGCAATTCAACAGTTTAAACTCAATCCATCTATGGCAACTAAGTGTTCTCTTGCTTTTTCTTCACTGGTCTTAGGTTTCAATTCCTCTATCCGTATTTGTACAGATCAAATGAGATAAGACACATAGTAGGTGCTAAATAAGTCCATGGTCTCTTCTCTTTCCTTCCCTTCCCTGCCCCCTTTTCCTTGATAGGGAAAACCAAATAGGAGCTGAGTTCTTCACAGAATCACAGAAGTACAGAATTAAAATGCTGGAAGGCTCTTAAGTGTTCTAGAAGTTCTGCTTTCCCTTTATCATTAATTATCATTGTCCCGATTTATCCCCCAAACAGTAGACCTATCTCATTCATTTTATTCTTCTTGGACCCATAAAGGCAAAAGTAGAATTAAAATGAAAGGAAAGGGGGCGGCCAGGTAGCACAGCAAGTAAGATCACCGGCTCCAGTGTCGGGATGACCTGGGGATCAAATCCGGGCTCCTATACTTAGCACCACACCCAGAAATAACTGGCCATGTAACCATCATCAAGTTACTTAACCCCAATTGCTTAAAAAAAATGAAAGGAAAAGTACCATTAAAAAGGATTGGGGGGATGGGGAGGAGACATTCTAGGTAGGAACACCAATCTATCAATAAGCCTGTATCAAGGGCCAGTCACATACCAGGGACTGTGCATTTTCAAGTACATGGAAGAGAGAATATACAAGGCATAATAAAGGGAAAGTAAGGGTAAAATCTTAACTGAAAAATAGGGTAGAAGTTGAGTAGGATGGGGTGATAGGACTGGAGAGTCAGGCATCAAAGTTTGAAGGATTTCATACGGCAAGCAGAGGGCTTTGAATTTCATTCTGAGGACAATGAGGAGGCACTGAAAATTTGTGGGCAATGCATTCTAAGGAACAGTCTGTCCCAAGGTTCCTTAATAGGATGGTATAAATTTGGACCCTAAGTTATGCTAAAACAGGATCAACTCTCTTTTCCTTGGAAATTAAAATGGAGATTTTTTCTGAATAGCTAAGACTATGCATTAAGCTGAAGCTGTGACTGTAACATGCAGTATGCAATCTGTCATCATTGGTGGTTCCCACCCTGGGCACTGGGCTATATGGTTTTCTTAATAAATAATAACATTTCCAACTTGTAAAAATAAACTAGTTGAGGTATAGGGAAGCAATTCCATAGCCATTAACTAGAAACCAGCTGTATAAACAAAACATCAAATGCCATCACTTGCTGGCATTTCTCTCTCTCCCTCTCTCTCTCTCAACCTCTCTCTCTCTCTCTCTCTCTCTCTCTCTCTCTCTCTCTCTCTCT